>NC_083764.1:25286115-25645615 GCF_963514075.1 Conger conger
GCACGTATGGTTTAAGGAGAGAGTACTAGACTGGTAATTTTAAGGTGGTTGACCGCACAAGATGGCACCTGGTACATACATGTGCAAATGCAGACAGACTTGTGCAGAGGCATTACTAAATGGAAGCGCTTTGCACCACTGCCTTTAATCACGGGTAATGTCAAACCACCCTAAAGAGCAATCCGGCCATTATGGCTGTTTTTTTTTCTCGCTCATTTTCTCCTGTGCAACCTGCCTGATCCTCTCGCTGTGGCGTCCATGCCTCTGGAAAGGTGTGATTAATAGCAGCAGCCTGAGAGGCTGGACCAGTTTAGTGCATCTGAGGCATTCGGACTGTCCAGCGTCCAGCCAATTTCATCTCTGTGATCTATTAGTCGGGCCTACGGAGTTCAAATCGGCCTGGGAGGCCTTCCTGGTTTCATGAGCTGTTAATTCCCACTTTGAGTTCAGAAACAAGGTAATTACCCCCTCCAGCTCTTGAGGTGGCTGCATTTTATTGATGGTGGATAAATGCTTCACTCCCAATGATCAGATCCTATTTGAGGAACAAATTGACTTGGCTGTGGTTGAGGTTTTAAGCTTTTTGTTTCCATTTTATGCAAAAACATTTGCCATCTTAAATTAGTCTGAGAATCAGCTAGAGACTCCATATTTAGTGAACTGGTGCAGAACATAGAAGGATACTTGTCAATTAGTCATTTACCTCAACAGAAAAAAGGTCTGTAAGAGTCGTAAGGATGACAAAAAAGAGGACGCCCCCATATCATTTGATGAACGCTCATTGTACTTCATGGCCTCCTTTGGTTTGGGTGTTTGGAACAGAATTGCTGAATTTCTTGGCCATTACCCAAACCAATGCCTTGAGCCTTGCTCTCTAATCGGTACTCAAGGCACAGCAGGACGTGTTGACTTTCTGACTGCTGACCCAGGTTCTGTCAGAAGACTGAGGTTAACGCTGTGGCTGTCTGACCAGACTGACCAGAGCTCTATCTCCTTGCTTATATCCCCACCCAGGACTCCAACAGGAAGAACAATGCCAGTAATACCCCCCCCACCACACAGCTCCTGAAGGGGAAGCAGCTAGGCCCACAGACGCCTATCAAGAAGGAGAAGAGGCAAAGCTCCTCCCGCTTTTGCCTCAGCAACAACCGAGAGCTGCAGAAGCTGCCTGCCTTAAAAGGTACAAATCAGGACATGTCATGTAATTTTTTTTTTTTTTTTTTTTTTTTTTTTTTCAGCAAAATCTACAATGCCTTCATAGTGAAGTGCAGTGCAGCGACCTGTTTGTGTATTTTTCATGCAGACTGGATGGTTGATTGGCGGAACGTCACATCACATGACATGAAATCAGGCGAGGTCAGGACATATCTCATTTCATCATATCCCAAGAAACCGCATGACATCCAATGCTACATGCTGCTCAGCTGGTTTGGAAATGCCCATTCATCTAGTGTGATGCTTCACCCCCGATGCATGTATTGTGTCAACTTTTCACCTCCTTCCCTTTTGGAAGTTGTTTATATGGGAGAGAGAGCTTCTTTTTTCTTATTTCTCACCCTCATAATGGCTTCCTTGCCTGCCATTAACACAACTCTGATGGAGCACTTTAAAGGAACTGATTGGCAGTTGTGTTGAAGAAAAAACCAAGGTGCCAAGACAAGGCTTTGTATTTGAAGCTCACTTTCTAGTCGTGGTGAGTGATGTTGCTCTCAAGCACCAGTGCATTTGGCTCCAGTGAAGGTCTCTCAGCCAAAATACAAAATTGCCACATGTCGATAGTCGCAATAGGTGGTTTTCTTTTTCTAATGTCTTCCCTTTTTTGAATGTCTCATCAGTAATGACATTCCAATCCATCCTCCTCATCTGTGTGAAATTGGCCACTGTACATAGCCTACCCATCATACACATTGCATGTCACATCGCCAGCATCAAATCATTTGTGTTGAATTTACTATGGCCTGTTCTGCGTACAACTGTGCTAATCGTTTTTTGACCAACTAATTAGTTGTCTGCAAGCAAATCTACCGTGACTTAATGTCAGTATTTGCTATAACCAATCCAATATAGAGTTAATAGAGTTCGCAACTTTAACTCCCAAACTATTTGGCTAGACAGCCGCCAAATGTAAAGCCTGTCATACGTGGTTAATATCTCTAATCCTCAACCTGATGAGCCTATGTATGCATATATTCTGAGATGCATTTGAACCTTTATGCCACGATACATGTTTGTCACATTATTCAATTTATTACAGCTTTGTAAGGTCTCATTGTGGTAGGCGAAATAGTACTTAGTTCTATGCTATCCACCGGCTAAGTGTATTTTATGTATGGTAATTTTTGACATTGCATTAGTCAAACATACTGGTGTATTTTTTTATTTATCTACAGCGATGTCTACATTTTATGTTTAGTAATATCTACACTTTTAAAGCACGTGAGGATTCATGGATACCCAACATCAATGCCAGTCATCTTGGTTGTTGCAATAATGGCAGTCGCTCCTGTTATTATGTCTTTGCTAACCAAACAACTCTTTCATGCATTTCTGTTATATATTCTTATATCCAGACTATCATTTTCTTCCCCATCCTTTTATACAAGTGGATATCTGCTTGTGTACCTTGCTCAATAACACAGCAGCACCCCACACCGGATTTGAGCCTGCTACCTCTGAGACATATTTCTCTCACCCTTGCACTACTCTATAGTAGCATCGCCTCATCACGAGTTTAACAGGGTTACCCTTCTGTATTGATTTCTGTCGCTCAGCTCTCTCTCTTTTGGTGTAGATTGACCTTTAAGGTAAAGGTAAGTATTCCCTAACGTTTGTGAGGCGTCTTATTATATTGATCTGCGAATCATCTTCTACAGCTTCCACAGCACGCTTTGTCCTCTGCGTTGCTTTATGTGGACACGTCGATTTTTCCCGATTCAGAAACATAACAGTTAAAAGAGACTAAAAGGTTGCGCTTAATTGGCCATGTTGGGCATGAGCTCCTCTCCGTGTACATTAAATGCGTGCGCCTCTCCTTGGCGGTCGGTAATTAAAGTTTTATGGTCTGGGTGGATCCTGACAACAGGCCCTTTAAAGCTCAGTAGGCACCTCAGCTGCATAATTTACAGGGAGGGATGCTCCTCGGGAACGCTCGGGCCCGGGAACGCTCTCCCAGCATCCTCCAGCAACACACCCTCCCTGAAAACGGGGGTTCACGGCCGGAAAAGAGGGGGGGGGGGCTAAGAGGATTTGGGGACCACTGTCGAGGGACTGCGTGCATTTGTCCCCAAGAACTGAGGTGTTCCTCTGGCCCCTCCCCTCAGCAGTTGGATCCATCCTGATGGATTAAGCAGGAAAGTGCCTTTTTAGCATAAAATAAAGAATGATAAAGAATAATAATGTTTAGCTTTGATGATCTCTAACTAGAGAATGGTCATTCTTGCTTCAGCCAGAACGGAGCCTTGTCATCTTATTTTTAGCCATGGGAAACCATGTTTGGCTGGTCACACCACTTCTTTAAGTAAGCCTGGTGGTCAGCTTGCTGTGTCCAATCGCACTTTCCCCATGATTTATTCCATGAATTACAGTAAGCCTAATGTATTTCAAGCCGTTCTGTGTATTAAATGATGAATGAATGGATCTTCTTGGTCTTATCGCAGTTATGACATACACTCAGTGTCCACTGTATTAGGTAGACCTGTACACCTATCATGCATCAGAATATAGAAGTATGATCTAAGCGACTTTGACTCTGGAATGATTGTCGACAGGGTAGTTTGAGTATTTGAGAGAATGGTGCGAAAAACACAAAAACATCCAGTGAGCAGCAGTTCTGCAGGCAGAAATGCGTTGTTAATGAGAGAGGTCAGAGGAGAGGGGCCAGACTGGTCGAAGGTGTCGGATAAATTTTTTCCCCCATTCTGATGTTTGATGTGAACATTAACTGAAGGCCTGTATCTACATGGTTGTATGTATTGCACTGCTGCCACACAATTGGTTGATTAGATAATTGCATGAATAAGTAGGTGTAATAAAGTAAAAATGCTCCTAATAAAGTGCTCTGTGAGTGTGTATGTCATATTTGATTACATTCTTACCAAATTGAAAAATGCTCTCTGTTAAATTTGTAACATTGAATATTCGGGGGGCTGGCTCACAGGCTAAAAAGACTAAACTAAACTAATAAATAATTTAAACAAATTACTATCTATTACAAGACTCACTTACCTGAATCAGACCATCTGTAATGTAAAATCACAATTTAATAAAATATTCTCAGCAATTTACAATTCTAAGCAGAGAGGTGTGTCCATTCTAGTTAATAAACCACTAATTCACAAAACAACAATTTTCGACCCAGAAGGATGTAATATCATCATCAATAGCTCCATCTACAATTTCAGCCTAACCATTCTAGTATTTACGGTCCAAACAATGACAATCCCTCATTTTTTCACTGGCTAATCTATGAAATTGAACAATAATAATTGGAGGTGATTTCATATTTTAATTAATCCAAATTCAAGGATTAATAAAATGGAAAAAAAAACATGAATACAGTACCCTGGGAACAGTGCCGTATAAGAACAGCCATAAACAATTTAAAAGCAGAAATAAATCCAGGAATAATATTCTAAACTATAAATGCACTGTATGTATTTTTACTGCATGGGGAAATTGGGCAGCAAAATCCTTTGAATAGGTTATGATACTGCATACATTGCTTGAGGCAGTACCGAGCCCTCTCAGAGCTTGGGGTCAATGCCCAGCAGAGCTGTCCCTCTCTGTGTCGCTCTTTCTCGTTCTCCTGGCCAGCAGCACCAGAGCATACCATGGAGCACAATGGCTAGCCAAGTGCATGGTCATTTATTCGATCATGAATGGAACTATTTGGATGTGAAATGTCCAATACACGATTTAATTTATTATTGACATTATTGCTAGCTAACATTTAGCATGCTGTGCTAAGCTAAGCCCACAAGATGCCAGCTCCAAGATTATTTATTTGATATTGCTAAATAGCCAAAGCTTTAAATACATTTAAGACACTAAGGTGCAGTAAAAAACAGATGGCAAAGATGAGCAAGATCATCATTAACACACTGGCTCTAAAATTGGCTTGTATATACTGTGGGCTCTTGATAAATATGTGCAAAAAGTGCTGTAAACTAAAAGATAATACAGGTATTGATATGAGCTTTGTTTTCCTACATGTGTAATGTAGTGTGCTTTATTTTTCATTAAATGGAGTCTTACATTTTTCAAATAAAAGAATATATTACCCCAAAAAACTGGTTCTACAATTATTGGCACCCCTATTTTAATACTGGTTAAATACTTTGTGCAACCCCCGCAGCAAAGATCACAGCCATCAATATTTTCCTCTAATTTGTGATAAGGTTAGAGAACACATTTGGAGGGATTTTTGACCATTCCTCCCTGCGGAACTTTTTAGAATCATTGCTATCCCTGGGATACCCTCCTCTTCGGTTCAAGCCACTTCATGGGATTTAAGTCTGCAGACTGAGAGGGCCATTGCAGAACCATGGTTGTTGTTTTTACTTAACCATTTATGTGTGGATTTTTACGTAAGCTATGCTTGGAGTCATTGTCCTGCAGGAAAATCGACCTATGACCTTCATCCTAGCAGAGGCAACCAGATTTTCTGCCAAGATTTCCTAGTAAATGACAGTTGGTATGAGGTGCTTCACTTTGTATGCATTCCATTTTGCCGCAAAACATGTTGATGGTGTGTATGGCCAAAGTATTACATTTTGGTCTCATCTGACCATAGCACTCTCTTTCAGCCTTAATTCCAATGAGGTTTGGCTCAAGATGCTTGGTTTTGTTTATTGTGCTCAGTAAGGGCTGTCTTTGTGCCACCCTTCCCAAGAGTTTGCTGGTGTGGATGTCTCATAATTGTATTGCCAATTTCACTTTGTTTGATTTTTATGTACAATCATTGTTATGGGTGGCAATAATTCTGGCACCTGTGGTTTTCAGAAAAAATTTTAACATGAGGGTAAATGTATGGAAATAAAAGTATAGTGTTTTCCAGTATGTTTGAACATAAAATATACTATCCATGTTTATTATATGCTGCCTTTTTTTCTCCTCCATTCTTATTAAGGTCGCCAATAATTCTGGAGCCCACTGTATAAAAGCTATTCACTGGAAAATGTATACTTGTATCCAGCCCTACTCGTTAGCAGCAGTTTCTCGTTCAAGCACTCACCCCTCGTCTCCCGCACCCTCCTTTCATCTCTGTCATTGATTGCCGTACGCTCACGACCCGTAAGCTCACGACTCGCTCTGTGTCACGCCACACTCCTCTCCCACAACAAAAGCATGCAGATGCCACGGCTGCTGCGCTTCCATTAGCAGAGGCTAGCTTTAACCCTCCGATTATGTTCAGAGTTTATGAACGGTTTTACATTTGGGGTCAAATTGAGCCCAACAGTTGAAATAAACACAGAAATATTGTCATAGAAATATTTTGACATTTTTGCCTTCTTATTGTCTCCCAAATTATTAGCCTGTGAGAAACATTTCATTTTACAGCCTCATTCAAAGAAATCGGAGAAATTAGAAAGGGTTGTACATTTTCTTGCGCTTTATACAGTTACAGAGGGTCAAAATAACACTGCACAACACAACTTAGCATTGTAGTATTATTTGCATTTTTACTATTGAATCCCACCAAATTAGAAAATTGGAAAAATACAGTATAAATATAAAAAAGCGGTTTTTAAGAGATGTCAAACACTGAACGGGGTCAAATTGACCTCAAACATAATAGGATGGTTAATGATATCCATTTCATATTCTGGACAGACACCATCAAGCAAATTGCTGTTTTTCTGATGATCCTCTCTACATTAGATTTAAACAGGAGGGGGATAAAGGCGTTTTGATATTATGTCTCAGCTGGCTGCGAAATAAAATTTCGCTTTACCTGTTCCTTCACGCGTGTTTCATGTAGTCTAGGTTGTTAGATGATTTTTGATTACAGTTGTCATCCTTTTGTAAAGTCTCCTCGTGCGTTTATTGTAATTGTATGGCATTATCTCAAGGGTGACCCGCAGTGCTTAAGATTTCACTTCTTGCACCTTCTCGCTCAAGATGGAGGTAATTTAGGCAAAGTGCTTTATTTGAGTAGAGCAATTCATTTTCAGACCTGCAGACTTCTGCGCGACATTGTGCATGCTATAACGTGCTCCCATATCGCTCTAACCGCAGCAATGATAACATTCTCTTGAGTTGAAAGCTGTTCATTTGAGCTCTGAGCGCCTTCCCGGTTTGAACAGGTGACCAGAAACGTGACCCCTTCTACATTTACATTTACATTTTTGTCATTTGGCAGACGCTTTTAATCCAAAGCGATTTACAAGTGCATAGGTTCTTCCACAAGTCAAAGCATCACATCCATAACTAGGAAAATACATAGGAAGTGCTGTTTTAAACATATAGTCATCATAAGTGCAATTCTTGTTCCTTCTGGCAGGAACATTGTTGTCCTCCTTTGAGTGGAATTCCTAGGAATTTGATGTCACCTGACAACCGGTGACACTTTTTTAGGACTACAGAAGAGGCTGTCCTGTTGTATAGGCTGAGTGATGTCACTGCAGTGCTGCCTACACACAGTTGTGTGGGAGCATACAGCCTGGAGTTTGTTTCCTTTGTGTGGACCAAGGTGAAAACACGGATGTACACCCACTAGATACGCTAGCCTCTGTTCTTGAATCCTCCCTTAAACTTCACTTTCAGGAGGTTCTTTGTGGTAAGACTTTCCGTTTCTACTGTATGTTACACTAGCAAACTTCCATTGTGACAGTATTGTGGTTGAAAAACTGTTCTACTGATTCATTATGCCCCAATTCTGCTAATTTAACACTCATGACTTAACACTGAAACTGTGGACCTGGTTTTGATGAAATAAAGGAACTTTTCTTTTTTTTTCTTTTTTTCTCAACACTACAGTTGAACAATTTTCCCATTGTACTAATTCTGTGGTCTGTAATTCACCTGTGTTCATTGTTCCCAATCACCATCTGTTTGTTAGACAAGTTAAGGCAATCTGGATAATGACATAATCAGAAGGATTTGGAAGGTTATTTTTGAAATACGCTTTGCTCTCAAATATGCAGAAGGGATATAAATTAATCTGATTAACTATTCAGCAAACAAGAACACGAGTTTCTCACTCCAAATAATTTAGGAACGGTGTATGGAGGCAGATTATTTGCACGTTTCTGTAAAAATACAGGCCGATATCAACCCATAGCCTGACTAGATGTTTACATGACATATACCCAACAACTTTTGCAATTGGACGGATCACCTGTGTGGATAATTGAAAATAAGGCTAGTCGAGCCATTTACTCCCCAATAATTGCTTGGGTGAGGAAATGTTTACTAATTTCATATCTAATGAATATTTATGGTTTGTATTGAAGATTGTTCCAGCATGTCTGTGTCGCTCCGAATTGACATGGGACATGTCTACCAGCCATGACTGGGCTTTGAACTGCGGTGAAAAACTGAAAAGTGAGGACAGGTGTGAATCGTTTCCATAAAATGTTTTGTTTGTGGCTGTACTGCCATCTATCGGTGCAAATGTGAACTGCCTCATTCGGGGGCAAGCTGATTGTAGGATCACGGTTAAAAGAAATTGAAATCCAGGGGAAATTTTCCTGGAGGTCCCTTTAAAATCCTTAGGACTTTCTGGTTTTCATGAGTAGTATTCTCATGGCTCTGCAGGGGATCATGAGGTGCAATTAATTTGTTCATTTATTTAGTCTGTGTGTTTTCACTCCTCCCTTGACTGGTTTGTGGGAAGCGTATTACATCGAGCAGTGACGTGTGTAATGGAAAGGCACTGTTAAAGGAAATTAGACTTTGGTTTCTTTGTAGTGCTTTGAACTGAATCTTGTAACTGCTACATATTAAGCATGCTCCCCTCTATCAGAGCAGAGAACCATTTATAATAAGTTGTCACTTGCTATTGCCTGAATTATGCTGTATTTTTTATTAGCAGAAAAATTGGTTAGCTTATAGTATGCATTTCATATTTATACTATATTGTCCAGTGATTGATACTGTATTGTATAGTTTTCAGATAGAATCACTCCATAGACCTTGTATTTGGCCTTAAATTATCTTTGTAATCTGTGGTTGCTAGGTCCTTTAGTGTGTGTGTGTGTGTGTGTGTGTGTGTGCTGTTGGGGGTATTGCATCTCTAAATGTCCTACTGCATAACTGGATTTCTGCGCTCCCAAGGTTTGTCACTTTGTGAAAACAGTACCTGCTAAACGCCTAATGGTAAATGCACTATGGTCCCGAGCATGTGCAGAGATCATGGCTGAGCGTGTGAGCTTGGAGGACAGTCTGACATCACATCTCGCCGTGTTTGGTTCGCCTTTGTGTCTTTGCCTGCGTCTCAGCCTTGTGTAAATGTTTGCTGTGCTGCTTACCACAGGGTGGACTTTGACCGTCAGAAAATGCGGAAGCTGCGGGGGGAAACGGACCTTTCTGTCTGTGTCAAAGCGTGAGGGGATGCCTCCCCCCGCCGCAAGAGGACTGTTGGCACGGTCCGCAACCCAAGCAGTCTCTCACTGACGTGGTTCTATGGTATCCATAGATACGGAATATAGTGGCAGGCTTGGGAAGGGCTAGGGTGACCCAATTTAGGAGTGGTACATTATTCCTGTCTCAAATTATAGATGCTTGACTATCCCATAGTAGTCTTTTTTTTCACACTGTTCAGGATACAGTGCGTACACTATGTAAGCACATAAATCGATTGTCATTATGCTAATTGGAAAATCCAATCATTGAGGAGAGATCGCCAGAGGCTGTCCAGGGGAGCGTGTCAGTTGACCCTTCTGATGGTCAAGAGAGGAATTGCAGCAACGGAAACCACACTGCTTATCCCTCCCCCTTCTCTGTGAACGCAATGACGTTAACCCCCCACCCAATCAGAACCAATTTTCAACCGATGAGCTTCAATTATTGAGTGTCAGTCCGTCAACTGTATATTTTGAAACACAAATTTAACGACTATAAACACCATGTGAGTGAGCCTTTTTCTACCTAGATACCTATTATACCTAGATACTTACGATAAGTGGGAAATATGAGCTTGTTTTAAGTTAGTTTGCTTGACAAACTTAAGTAAATCAAATGGTCTTAGCTCATTGGCACTATTTTTGTTCTTATTTAGCCAAAACTGCAGTGGATTAAGTGTCAATATAAGTTTATTTATATTCCGTAAAATAAATACAAGTGGATAATAAGCAAGTCAGAAGTCTGACAACAGAGCAGTTAAATAAAGTGAGGGGGCGGGGGCGGGTAGAGGCTTTGAATAGCCCTTTTTGTTTTCCTGCGCTGTATTCGTAAGCCAGCCGCTTTATGGGGCTATTTCTGTTTTCGCCAGATGGTCCGCCCATTACCCCGTGGAGTCTGCGATGTAGCGGCGTGTAACAGCGCTTCCCCGTACTGGTCCCAGCGAATGGCTGCATGGCCTGGGCAGAGGCAGGCCGCCGTGTACACCACTGCCAGCAGTGCAGTGTACCAGAGCAGCCTTCACTACCTGCCTCTTTTCTCTTCCGCCAGTTAGCTATTCATTGTCCCTTTCTATACTTTTTGCTAATATTACTGTCTATCCAGCCCGAAGTATTTTCCCGAACACTTGGCTAACCATTCATTGTCACACCCATTTCTTAACAAATGTTGGTAATATACACTCACTGAGCACTTTATTAGGTGGGTCTGTACACTAGCTTGTTAATGTGAATATTTAATCAGCCAATCATGTGGCAGCAACTAAATGCATAAAAGCATGCAGACATCGTCAAGCGGTTCCGCTGTTTTTCAGACCGAATGGGGAAGAAATGTGTTCTAAGTGACTGGAATGATTGTTGGTTTGAACATCTCAGAAACTACTGATCTCCTGGGATTTTCACGCACAACAGCCTCAAGAGTTTGCAGAGAATGGTGCGAAAAACTAAAAACAGAGTGTATGCAGCATCTTTCTGCGATATAGGCTATATTTTCTCTGTGTGGATGTAGGTACAGTGGCTTCAGGGTTTCATTCTAAATGTATATTAAATCTATAACATAAAGTGTGAAAAAAGTCTGAATAATTTCTGACGCGAACAGCTAAGATAAGATCAGATTTTCTTGGAACTAATATAGTCCTGTGGTGTTATGCAAAGTGACTGGATGCACAGCTGCAAAACGGGTGTGTTCCTCAACCCATGCACTCTGCACCAAGCAGCAGGGGTGTAAACCTACAATGCTAAAGACCGATACGGGACGGGTGTCGGCCGTGGTGCGTTTCCTCTCTTTGTCAGAGGTTAACCGTCTGAAGTTTGAGTATCAGGCCTTTCTGAAACAGGCATCAGCACAGCATGGTATGAGCTGGTCGGGGGACGGCATTTGGGTCGTGGCTGTAGGTTGGTTCATTTTGGTGCGACCTCACAATCCCTGGTGCAGCTGCCACGCGTTATAGAAACGCACGTTATAGAAATGTGATAACCTGCTTACTAAGTGTAAATTCTGTTTAATGACTAGTGCACTTTAAGTGTTTCAGTTGTATTGTCATTTTCTGGTGTTGCCCTTACTGGATTTGTAGTTTAATTGCATCTAATTAAAGTCTGTAACACTAGATGAGGCTAATTGAAATTAAAATGATTAATTCCAAGGCCTTATTTTTTCGGTTTTCATCACTTATCCAAAATAATATATCCAAAATAAAGGCAAATGTTTTTTGCTCTATTATGTATCATTGATTCGGTTTTTTATTTTTATAACATATTTGCCTTCAAAGGCTTAGCAAATGTAAATTACAGAGCTTGTACAGATATTGTCTTTTTCTGTAAGGGGGAAATTTACTGTAGAATAGAATGGGATTTCAGTGATCCCAGCAGTTCAGTGGTTCCTACCCAGAGAAAAAGACGCCTGGATTCACCTGGTTCCTACATTCAGAGTAGCCAATCGCTGTCAGGCGCAGCACTAAGCAGGAGGAGCCGTAACCCGACCCAAGGTACCACCCCCCTCCCCCTCCCGTCCAATCACCTGCTTCGCCCTTCCCCTCCCCTGCGCTCGCAGTCCGACAGAGCTCTCGCATGTGGCCGTGGCCGGCCAATCGGCTCCCTTTCCCCAGCCGATGACATCACCCAAGCAGCCACTTCCCTCCAGCAGCAAGGAGAGCTTCATTTTCTGAGCTCCGCTCGCACTAAAATGGAGGCGAACGCCTGGCCTTAGAGCGGAAAGTGTCGCCGCTCCTCTCCCCCCCTTGCCCGCTGGAGTGCCCATGCTGACATGTAACACGACGGAAAGCGAGATGGTGGTCGACGCGCCCAGTTCTAACGGTCCCTTTCAGCCCGTGGCTCTCATGCACTTCAGAGGTAAGCTGCGTTCGTTTGTCTGGCTGTCTGGAGAAGGGAGGGGGGAAGAGAGCGAGGCGGGGGGGGGGGGGGGGGCTATCAGTATATGTGTTGTTTTCTGATGGAGATGTTCAGGGCTGGGGTGTTCGCCGTTGATGGGGTTTTGTGCGTGTTTCTGAAGGAGAGGCGCTCTGTGCTGAAGCATGGCATGGTGCTTGGAGTTTGGGGGGGGGGGAGGTTTAGTGCTTTTATTCCCTGAAAAATCCCATCCCCCATCCAAGCCTGCTGATGTCAAAGGAAGTGAAGTCATGACCCTGGGAAAGGGTGTGTGTGTGTCCATGCATGCATGTATGTGTTTGTGCATGCGTGTAGTGAGTGTGTGTGTGTGTGTGTGTGTATATACATGTTTGTCTGCCTTTATGTGGATATGGATGTGTAGTGCTTGTGTGCACATGCATGTATATGTATGTTTGTGTTTCTGTATGTGTGTGTGTGTACGTGTGCGGAGGGGGACACTGGTATTTTCTCTTTTTTTTTGTATGAACGTAGTCATCACAGTGCACATCACAAAGACGGAGCAATCCTTTGCTGCAGTGTGTGTATATGTACATGGCATTTAGAGCCCATAGTGTAGTGTGTTTGCCTATATATGTATGCCTGCCCATGTCTGTGTATATGTGTGTAAGTATGTTAATGTGTATGCATACAGTATTGTGTGTGTGTGTGTGTGTGTCCAGAGGAGCACGATGGTAGCTCTGAACCCCCTCCTCTCTGTCGGGGAGCAGTGGCATTTCACACACAACACACTGAAGGCATGACATGGCAGCGCATGTGTGTGTGAGAAGAAAGATGTGTGTGAGTGTGGTGCTCTGTGAGCCAGTGTGAATATTAGTGCATGTTGCTTGAATAATAATAGTTACAGTAGGTTAGGAGTTAACCAGACTTTTTCAGCATTTCTGCACAGCACTTTAGTTGGAATAAAATCAGTATCTCTGTGCATAGCTCTCCGGTTATGCAGGTCACTGCAAAAACCCAAAAATAAGTAAAATCTAAATATGACAAAAATATTGACAATGACATGAGTCCGTTTTACTCCTTTCAAGATTTTCCAATGGGGAAAGAAAATTTCACTGGTCAAGCAAACACAGAATTTAAGCAAGCTAATATTTTCTACTTCAGAGAAAAGGCAAAAATTCTCATGACAAAACTAATACACTAGTGAAGACTGACTTTCTTTTTTTGCAGCGCTGGCACTGAAAGTAGTCTTCGTCATCACCGCTGGACAGTGGAATTGTAATTAGGAAGAGGTCGTTGGCGCGAAGGCTCATCATTGGGGGGGGGGGGGGGGGGGTGGGGGGGGGGGGGGAAGGGAAGGGAAGGGAAGGGAAGGGAAGGAAGTGCCATAAGCGAAACATGCTGCTTGGTTCCCTGAATATTTTAGGCCCGAGCAGAAACCTTATCAGTGTAACATAATTTGATCACTTTGAAGGTACGTCAAGTTGGGTGTTGAGAGATACACGTAAAGGAGACGTGGATATGTTGTTTTAGCGCAGTCGCGGGGTGCCATGTGACCCATCCCATGTCGTGGGGTGGGGAGGGGTGTGTTCACTTAGTCCCATCATTCAGTCCTGTCCCATATCTCTCATATCTTACTATACTTCTATACTTCTCATATCTTGCTGTACACTCCGTTTCAATGTACAAGGCATTACATGTTCTAGTGCAGCTAGCATATAGCACATACAGTCCCCTCCAAAAGTATTGGAACAGCAAGATCACTTCCTTTGTTTTTGTTTGATTGAGTTTGACGTCAAAAGATGTACACGAGATTACATATTACAATTTCAGGAAGCTCTTATTTCCTGATATTTCTATATAGATTTGTTAAACAACTTAGAACATACCACCTTTTGTATTAGACTTTAGGTGAGCAAAAGTATTGGAACAGGTGTTTCTTGTTGACCAAGCAAGACAATGGCAGTTGATGACAGAAATATTCAGAGCTGTGAAGAAAAAACCCAAAACATTGGTCAGTGACATGCCAAACAATCTCCACAGGGCAGGGGTGAAGGTGTCTCAATCAACTGTTTGAAGAAGACTTAAGGCCCGGACACACCAAACCGACGGTCGGCCGTCGGACGTCGGTGGCGCCCTGTCAGCCGAGTCTTTCCGGTGTGTCCCGCACGCCGACACTCCGTCGGCGTGTTTTGGAGGGCTCCGACGCCGATTCAACATGTTGAATCGGCGTCGGAGCCCCCGGAGCCGTCGATGAGAGAGAGCTCTCTGATTGGCTGTCCAGCTAGCGAATCAGTGCACGAGAAGAGAAATGGAAGCGACGAAAGCAAGCCATTCCAAAGTTACTATCACTACCAGACATAATTTTCGATTAGTATTACTAAATAGCGAGAGAACAAGGAAATTGTTGCAAACTGTTTGTTGTGAGGGAGACAATGGCTGCTTCTAGATCCAACGCAATGCAAACGCATTCCCCGGTCTTCCGGTTTCCATTTTTTGAAAGACAAATACAGACTACCGCCACCTGCTGGTGTGGAGAGTTATTACCTCTCACGCAGGCGCAGAACGTACGTGCAACTCGGCCGTCGGCGGACCGTTGTTGCGGTGTGTTCGGCACAGCCAACATTAACGACGCGTATCGACTCGAGGCGATCTTTGTCGGCGTGCCGCGGCCGACTGTCGGTTTGGTGTGTCCGGGCCTTTAGAGAGCAGCAATATAGAGGCTATACCACAAGATGCAAAGAATCGGAAGGAAAGATTACAGTTTGCAAAGAAGTACAGAGATAAACCGCAAAAGTTCTGGAACAAAGAACAAACCTCTACCAAAGTGATGGCAAGGCAGAGAGTCTCCCTCCATTGGAAGCCCTTTTGAGTACTATGTGGACGCTTTTAACCTGGAATTATCTTCATGACACAAAGGTTGTCCTCAGCCAGGTATTAAAAGGGGATCCCAGGGCATCTCTATGTCTCTCTTTCTCTATCTCTTTATCTTTATAGCCCTTATCGGATGCGTGATGCATCTTTTGTCTCCAGCAGTGCAGCCCCTTCATCATCTCTTTCAGTCATTACTAATCTTCTCTTTCAGTACTCCCAAACGATCTTAGCATCGGCCATTACTAATCTTTTGGCTGATGACTCATTGATCTGAGTCTTCCTGGAAGTGACATAGCGAGCATGCCCCTCACCAATCCCTTCAATGCAGCTTGCCCTGAGAGCGTTACGGGCCACAGCACTCCTGGTTGAAAGAGTTTCCCAAATCGGAGAGCATTTCAGCGTCTGTGTCTATGTTTGTTTGGTCTCCTCCGACAGCTTTTACTTTTTTTTTAAAATCTGTAACACCACATCAGAGGCTGGCATAGTCAAAACCACTCGGCTCTTCAAGACGAGCAGTTTATTTAAAGGCTTCACTTTTCCAGCTTGAGGGTTGCCGGACTGTGTGCGGTTAATTCACGCTGCAGATTCGATTTCCTCAGAACGTTCCTTTGGCATTCACAGCCGGTTCTTTACACGCATCACACCTGTCCTGGCCACACCTGACTCCGGCCCCTGGAAGAGACCGCTTGTTTCAGCTCTGGTCTTCCTCCGTGAATCTTGTCTATACACTATAAACCGTGAAATTGGTAAAACGGATGCAGCTTGTGGGGAAAAGGGTGGTCTCGGGCTCTTTGTAACTTTGTTTAAGGCCTCTGTTTGTCCTGCACAGGAAGTGCCCCGGTGCTGTGGCCGCTGGTGTAAAAAAAGGGTACAGTTATGAGTTAATGTAGTCATCCAGGATCAGAATGTTCCTTCCCCTGCACTGCGCTGTTGGGTGGGAGTTGTATGTACCGTGTAGAGCGAGGAACATTTGACCCTCGCACTTCCTCTTGGTCCCAACACACTTCCTGTCCAGGTTCAACAATTGTGCGAAGGTTCGGCCCCGTTAGCACAGGAGCGCTGCACGACCTGCAGAGATCACCGGGGGGGGGACCAGTTCAGCAAGCACTGGTGACCCCCTTCCCTTCCCAGTGGCAGGCTGAAAATAAGAGGAGCCAGAGAGTTTTAAGCTTGTTTATTTCTTCACATTATGTTGGGGGCAGTTAAACAATACATTTGGAGTAGAAAAATCTGTTTTAATCCTTATGTATACACTTAATATACAAAAATATACATGACTGTTAACTAGCGCATTATCTTTCAACACAATCTACAATGTAGGCTATCTAACAAAACCTGTGCTTCAAGATTTTTTTAATGACAGAATCTGTGCATTGATCTTTCTTTTGAATATTCTCCAAGTCTGGGTGTGGACAACAAAGATATTTTTTTATAATGTTGATTAAAATGTGCACAATTTTGTGATTCGAATCAGAACAATTTTATTACACACCTAAATGGTATAATTGAGGAACGCTGTCTATTTCCCCAGTGGGCACTTTGGCTGGGTCTCTGAACAAAATTAACTGGATATAACCAAGTTAGTAAAATACACACTTTCTGTTATGTAATCTATGTTGCACATGTATTAGGTAATATCACGAGTCAACATAAGGTTTTTATGGACTATTTTATTGTTTTAATTTATTTGGCTACCTTACGAAAGTTGGTGCTGGATGGAGTAAGAGTGACTTATGGAGTTTACCTAATGCCTGATGGATTACCCCCCCCCCCCCCCCCCCATACCACCATACCACCACCTGTATGGACACATTGTTTAGATAATTCCCTAAACCAGGGGTCATCAAATCACGGTGTTCAAGGTCAGAGAACTACTGGCTTTCCACCCGCCCTTTAATTCAGTTCAGCTAATTACCGGGATTACCTGGGAGGAAAGAACCAGGGCCAGAATTGGATTGGAGGTCCAGACTTACTGATTGTGACCCTACACCTTTCATTCCTGCCCACATTCATGTTTTTGGGGAATTTTCTGTAAAGGGATTATTGCCATGTTGCTCTCTGATGGGTCTCGAAGAGGGTTGCCACCATTTTTATTATGTGGATGTGGATTATTTTTGTCTTCTTTTCTAGATCTGCATATTCCAGTGCTATTGAGAACAGACTTTTCATTTTCCTCTTGGGTCAGGGTAGACTTCTCAATTGCGTATCCACTTAGACTAGTCCTTTTGACCTTCATTCATGGTGAATGCGCATTGTGAAACCCAATTTACTATATCAGCTCCAGACATTTTAACTTTCATTGCTTTTTTTGGGACAAACATATCACAGTAATAACATCTGAATGCTTTAAAAAAAAGTCTTGAGCTGTAGCGCATTGTGTTCTTGACACCCTTCTCTGATGTGAATTTCGAAGTTGACCTCGTCACATAAATATCCATTAGGGCTCAATAGGCAATGGTAAGTACCTTTTTGTGGTACAGTCCTGCTATGGAGTTGAACCTACAACCCTGAGTTTAGAAGTTCAGTTCTTTACCCATGTCACTCTACTGTAACACTGCCTTGAGGGTGTGGAAAGAGATTATATATCCTTATCTCAAGAGCCAGTTTCCTTGAAATGAGACTCATTCATGACAAATAAAAACATTGTGGACCCGGCAGCTCAGTGGCTGCAGTTGGATTTAGAAGTATTTGAATGATGGGGGTAACCATCTAATCTAATCTAATATACCCTATATAGGAAGCTTACTTACAATAAAGTATTTCTGTGGCGGTGTATTCCAGCAACTTTACATCCTGAGGTTTATATCCCGACTAGATATTTATAGTACACTCTCCCTCTGCCCTTCTCTTGCTCCCTAGCAGCCATGTGTGATTCGTCCTCGGTTCTTGACTTGGCAAATTATGAACAGCAGAGGGTTACGATACGAGCGCCTCTTCAATGCGAACAGTGTGGTTGCCTAGACTTTGCCAGCAGCAGGAACTGTTCTGTTCACCCAGTCAGGACTAAGCAGCTAGGGCAGGCTGATGGCAGCCCCCCTGATGGACCAGGGGAGCTGCAGTTGGGTGCGGGGCGTAGCGGATCCCCTAATCAGTCTGTCACTAATTGTGTATCGGGCCATGGGAGTCGGTGACACAGCAGGCTCTGACGTGGTCTGGGTTTGAGTGTGATGTCCGTCTCCTCGGCCCCTTTCACGTCCCTTTAGCTCTTCTCTTCCTTTTCTTTGCCTCGTCCTTCATTTGCCTGTCTTATGTTCCAATGAAAATCTAACGGGTCAGAGTTTACTCTTTCACTATATTTATTTCAGTTGAATTCCGTTTTCCTCCAAAGGCTCCAAATGGGTGGAGATTTTGTAAAGTGGATAGTTCTAGAAGGGGGAGGCAGTGCAATCTTATTTTATTGTGTGTTTTTGATTGTATGTGTTTTTGCTGTGTAAGGCATTGGACTGAGCAAACCTACAGCTTGTCATCTGTGTTTACTTTGAGTCGTTTTGGCCTTTGTAAGACTCAGTTGCCAGGTAACCACATATTCAGCTGAACGTGTGACCGTGTTGTGGCAGCCTTCTGCACCCAATGTCTGTATTCGGTTTTAAATTGAAATTGGTTCAATGTCTATTTTTATGAACTTTTTAAATGGTTTTTCAAAAGCTCATAATAGATTCATAGGTGTCAATGGGCCCTGTCTTGGCTGATATTTACAGGGGCTCCTCTGCATTTCAAAGGTCAGGACACCGGAAAATACTTTTTGAACCTTATAGGATGGGGTGTGAGGTTACGAAACCTGTTCAGAAAACGCTACTCAACAAGATGGTGTGGAATACAGCCCCTTTGTCTTGTGACGCATTGGGGGATTGTTCAGGTTCCGAGCCTTTCCTCCTTTTAGGTTTTTCTTTTTTGTCCCCTGTTTGACATAAAATATATGGTTCAACACTTTTAACATCAGTCTAATATGATATTCTTGTGAAAGGCTTTTGTGGACATTTTTAAAGATGTGAATAGCATGTGTTCTTTGTAGTACTGTAGTACTAGGACTTGGACTTGAGTATGACTTGAGTCACAATAACTGTGACTTGACTCTGGGACTAGAGAGCTGGAGACCTGGACTTGGGAATGGGACACTTGAGACTTCACTTGGACTATTTCTGTGATTGACTAGAACACAGGTTCTTTGTCTCCACTGTACTGCTTGTGTCCTGCTCTGGCAGGTTAATCTAGTTGGATTGCCTTACTGATTAAACTCCGATATCATGCCATCTCATGTAACAGCAAAGCTCTAGATTGCTTTGATTGTGGTAATACACATGACACCAGCAAATTTTCCTTGATCATATACCCAGCTCTCAATGTTAAGGTTTTGAATGCAGACCTTGGCTCAGCAGGTAAGGGCAGTCGTCTGGCAGTCGGAGAGTTGCCGGTTCGATACCACCCTGTCTGTCAATGTGTCCCTGAGCAAGACACCTAAGCCCCAAGTGCTCCTGACGGGCTGGTTGGTGCCTTGCATGGCAGCCAATCGCCATGGTGTGTGAGTGTGTGTATGTGAATGGGAGAATGCAAAAGCATCAATTGCACAGCACTTTGGATAAAGGCGCTATATAAGTGCAGCATTTACCATTAGACCCTTCATGCTGGTAGCCAGTATGCCGACATAGGGTTATTTGTGATGTCACCTGCACAAGTAGCCAATGGAAGGTAACCATATCTCCACTTTGCTGATAGCGAGCTGCACTGGCATGCGCCAGGCGGGCTGCCTTACCGGATGCTAAAGCGGACACCGTGGCAGGTCGCCGTGAGCGCGCCAGCTGGGGTTCGAGACGTGACTCCTTCCTTTTCCCCCCCCAAGATGTCCCCCCCGCGGAGCAGGAGAAGCTCTTTGTCCAGAAGCTGCGGCAGTGCTGTGTGCTCTTCGACTTCGTCTCGGACCCGCTGAGTGACCTGAAATGGAAGGAAGTGAAGAGGGCGGCTCTGAGCGAGATGGTGGAGTACATCACCCACAACCGCAGCGTCATCACCGAGCCCATCTACCCCGAGGTGGTCCACATGGTGAGTCATCCGCTCGGGATCACCGCCCTGCCTCCCGCAGTGCAGTGCGCCCCTGTGGGGAACGGTTCTGGGGTAGGTGAGGCCGTCACCCGAAGTATGGGCATGAAGAAACCGGAGCATCCGGACACGGCTTCGTTTTATGACTCATTTTTGTGTTTAAGGGGGCCAGTCTCTATCAGCAGGAGGGCTCAGTCTATTTTGCTAATGATATGAGACTTTTATGGCCGGCACGGTGGCACAGTGAGTAGCACTGTTGCCTCACAACAAGTTTGCATGTTCTCCCCATGTCTGCGTGGGTTTCCTCCCATAGTCCAGAGTCATGCAGGTTAGCGACTACACATGAAAATGAGATCATTAGCTGACTCTGGCACATTTACATTGATGTGGAAACTGAAACTGTTGATTAGTGTCCCAAGTAAGCAAAAATACAATAAAAATAAAAAAGCCGCCATGTTAAAGAAAAGCTCTGATTTCTAGCTTTACTTTTTGTATGTGCGCACAAGGTGGGTAGTTTGCTGCTTTTATGAATCAAAGCTGAATCCTTATGCAAAGCAGATAACCGAGACCATTCAAGGTGCAAATGCGGTCTTTCTTCACAGATGGGCCGTGTTTTATTTTCTGTTTTTAAATAAGAAAACTGGAGCGTGAGCGAGAATACTGCCTGTTGCTTCACCTTCCTTTCAGCCTGTTCCGCACGTCATCTGACTTTGAAGTCATTGGCTTTCATCATCAAAGGGGTAGAACGGGCACAGATGCTAATGAGTCTATTATCATGTTTATTTTGCTCAGGCACTGCGTTGAAAGGCCCTCTTGAAAAGTGAATTATTACTTCTTCAAAGCTATTTGGGTTAAATGTGTCGTGTGCTGAATCTTTGCCAAGCGCAAATGCACCAGCAATCACTGGAGCAGTCAGGTGGCCAACTGAGCAGCTGTTCTTGGTCAGAAAATAGCTAGTTTCTGTCTAAGTGAATATCTCACAAAAAGTAGTCACTGGGCGAAAGAGTTGTACCCGACTGGATAAAATGTGAAAGAAACTGATCTTATGGTGGCTTCTTTGTCAGGAATCATGTTTCGTCCTGTGCTCGTATTGTCCTAGGTTTAGTCAGAAAATGGCTTAGTAGTTTCTTGTAAAGGTCAGCGCCTTTTGAGGTCCAACTAGTTTTGGGATGACTGTCTTAAGACTGTAAAAAGATATTTGCACTGAACGCAGTACAGTGGTGAACACAAAAGAGCTTAAGTGTGAAACCCAAGAGTAGAACTTTTTACCCCTAAGGGAAACTTTAGTTGCATAAAAATTGTTAAAGGCAACTAACTGCCTGACTCGGTCAGAAGAGCAAATTCAGTGGAAGCAAATGTGCACACTTTTCAGAAGATTTTTTTTTGGAGGGAGGTGGGGGTGTCATTGGAAAGTGGGTCAGATGTTTACCAGAATGTCACTGGCCCGATATTGGGCCAGAATGCACTACGGGTGGTTTCAGCATCAGACCAAAAAGTTCTTAATTTGGTCTCTGATTTGAGATATGGCATTACTCATATTTCCAAATGCCAGTGAGCATTTCTCTCAGGAAGAAAATGTGGCATCATGATTTTCTTGCACGGCAACTTTTATAACGTGAACCTGACAGACAGCACTGTTCAGGTGATATATCAGATAAGATAAGGAGTGTGCCTATTGGTTGACATTTAGCAACGTTACCCTGGAAGCTCGTCTGTACCTTGTGAGGGGTGTGCGTGTGGTTGGTGCAAAACCGCCTCAGCAGTGATATTTCCGTGAAAGCATGCTTGCAAAAATGCATGTCGACTTTCATTTTTGAAATGGCCAATAGCGTGACCAGGGGGATAAGAAGCTTTCTTGGCAGCTGCTTAGTATTCAGGAAGGATAGCAAAATGTTATATGATGATTAAGCCTATAAATCCATCAACTGTTCTTTGATCGTTAATTGTTAATAATTGTTAATAGTTACATTTTGTATTATCACTACAAGCCATGTCACTGTGGAAGTTATTGCATTACTGTATTTAAACATATTGAAGGGTCAGATGGGGATGGGCTTAAAAGGAGATTTGGAAGATTTGGGAATATTTACAGTATATTGTGGAAAATTGAAAGAAAAAGATGGATCGAATTGGCCTCTTTGGAAAGCATCCTCGCCTGTTTTTTTTATGCAACAGTACTTTTTTGCCATGTATTATTGTATTATTATGCATGTATTATTATTTTTTGTTATTTTTTTATTAAAGTAAAATCATTATTTTTGTCTAAATGTAGCTCTGCCTTATAGATCTCCCCTTCCCTGCAAAAGAAAGACACAAGCCATCTACATACATACCATACATTGGAATCGGCTTGCATTGGTCAGCTAGCCTTGCATGCGTCATGCAAGAGTGTTGTTTTATCAACATTGTTAAATTACATGAACAATCAAGATCCAACTATCAAATTAACCTTAAATTTTCAAGAGAAACCCCTACCATCAACGCGAGACAGCTGCTTCTTGTGAAGTTGAGGTAGATGGATTTGCCCGAAGATCGGAGTGGTAATTCCGACTTTGTAGCTTATCAGTTTAAGGTGCAGACGTGAAATGTCAACAGAAATGTAGGCTGGTTACGAATTGCCAGGTACTTAACGAGTACAAGTTAAGTAGGCAAAATCTATATACTTATTTCCGGGTTTCACTGCATGTATTTGCGAGAAGACTTTTCAGTAAACCACACTTTTTAGGAGGTCCCACAGAGGCTTTTTATTACAAGGGCGGGTGTCTTACAAGACTTCCGCCATACCGCTGCAAAAAGGCACGGGATATGGTCTGCATTTATATATATTACTTATTTATGTCACACAGTCTGCAGTATGTTTAATAGATCCTATATATTTTGAGGTTTTGGCCATGTCCACACAAAACCAAGGAAATGCATATATCATTGGTGCTACATTTTAAAGAAACATTTGTCTCAATTTACGTATGCAATAGAAAGCATGTAAACCGTTTTGGATATGACCGTTTAATGGCCATGATGGAAATGCCTGCCTTTTCTTCAGTTTACCCATCACCCTCTCTGATTCAGTTCGCAGTGAACATGTTTCGGACGTTGCCGCCCTCGTCCAACCCCACGGGGGCGGAGTTCGACCCTGAGGAGGACGAGCCCACGCTGGAGGCCGCCTGGCCGCATCTCCAGGTGCTTACGGTCCGCCTACCGTTTTGAATTCCGCGTGACGCGATCACGCATGTAAGCGTAGAGCTGTGGAACTCGATAGCTCGTGGAAATGCAAGCAATGCAAGCCACCCTGCATGTGGGCGTCTGCTAAGCAAATTAATGCAGTGAATGCAACTTGAAGACTGTTTCTGCCACACCCGTGTAAAAGCATAAGGACTTGTGACCAGCACTGGACCATTTATACCAAATGCAGCAGATGAATGAAAGACGAATATGAATAGTTCATACAAACTGTCGCATGAGTCTGGCTCATGGTTGACATGGGCTTCTCTTCACAAGGACAAATTCTGTCCCTGGCAAAGGCAGAGACAGTTATTGTTTAGTGCACCCAAGAGACCTCCAAGAAGAAAAACATGCTTTGGTTTGGTCTGTTGAAATGTTGTTTTTCAACGTATACTTTCATTCCTGTGTTGAACTTTTGCACTCAGCACCTGTTGTGTACCATTGAATGCGTGTATGCACTGGTGCCTTACAAGGTACTGAACATAATATTGTGTTGACATGAATGTTTAAAACGGCGGTACTCGACACCACGTCCTGCAGGCCGCAGTGTCTGCAGGTATTTGCTCCTGCCGTGCGCTACACCACCTGCTTTCACAAATTGGCTTATTATCTGAACCAAGCAGGTACAATAATTAGTGAAATCAGGTGTAGCGTACCATTAAAGCAAATGCATGCAGACGCTGTGGCCCGCAGGACGTGGAGTTGAGTAGCGCTGGTTTAAAACACTCTACCTGCCAGTGATATTTTCAGAACTCGTTGAGGCTTTACAGTGGGGAAAAACATTTACTAATCTTTTAGTAAATTGAGTATGTCATTTAACATTT
Organism: Conger conger; assembly: GCF_963514075.1. Classification (NCBI taxonomy): domain Eukaryota; kingdom Metazoa; phylum Chordata; class Actinopteri; order Anguilliformes; family Congridae; genus Conger; species Conger conger. The sequence goes on from NC_083764.1 coordinate 25,310,471, forward strand.
TGAGGCGGTGGTAAATTTTATTTACGTAATAGAAATCTCTGCAATGCATTATTTTTCTTCACCTGCAAATTTAATTCAGCTTCCTTCACCAATGGAAGGCTGTTTCATGCTTCTCTTGACAGTTTTTGTGCTTTATTCTTTTTCTTCCAGCTTGTCTATGAATTCTTCCTAAGGTTTTTAGAATCTACGGACTTTCAGCCAAACATAGCGAAGAAGTACATTGACCAGAAGTTTGTGATGCAGGTACTGATCCTCTTGGCCGTGTTAATAAATAAAAGATATAAATCTCTTCTGCAAGATGTCGAACATGGACCCACCTTTTGTCTGATTTCAGCTTTTAGAACTGTTCGACAGCGAGGACCCTCGGGAGAGAGACTTCCTGAAAACCACTCTGCACCGGATTTACGGAAAGTTTCTGGGCCTGAGGGCGTACATCAGGAAACAGATCAATAACATATTCTATAGGTGAGTGGACAAACGGTGAGCCAGCTAGTTGGGTCTACTATATCATAGAAGAGATATTGCTGTCAAGCTCAGCAGGTTTGTGCAACATTCAACATTTATTCAACACTTTGCTCAACAGTTATTGAACATTTATTGTGTTTTTTTTTTTTCTTTGTCTGTTTTTTTGCAATCATGGATGTGGCTGTTAATTGCTAGGTCTGGTGTGCTTTTGCAGATGTTAGGATGGCAGCATTATTGGGGACTTTGAATTGACTTCAATGTCCTTTTTCTTGTTTTACCTCTAGGTTCATTTATGAAACAGAGCACCATAATGGAATAGCAGAATTGCTGGAGATATTAGGAAGGTATGTTGTTATTTTTATTGACCCTGAATTTATCAGCTGCTGAAGCTAAAAAGAAAAGTAATGTTTTGAGTCTATGGGAGTATAATGTTGTGTCATAAGGTTGGAAACCCTTTTCTCAAAATAGTTCAGACCGCTTCTGCCTGGGACTACAATCACTGTGAATTCAAAGCTAGGCAGAACAGACAAACGTTTCATAACTCTCCTCGAGACCGCCGGGCCCTTGTCCCATGATGGAAATCGTGTGAGATAGAGGGCTCGCTCAGCTGATGCTGTGATGTAAAGTGATGTAAAATGTTCAAGGCCCCACTGTTCATTATTAGCAATAGTTGGATCTTTCTTGGGCTGCAGTGAGAGATTTAGTTTTGTCTATCTTTTGTGGTTTCAGAACGAAATTGTTTTTCTCCCGACGTAGTTGAAACCTGCAGTCAGTTTTTCCTCCGTCGAGGCGGAAATCTGACGCCTCGCCTTGCGTAGCTTCTCTTCTTACCCTGTCTGGCAAAACCCTGCGAGTGTGTCTCATTGCATCTTCTCTTTTTTCAAACAGCATAATCAATGGGTTTGCCTTACCGTTGAAAGAGGAACACAAGATTTTCCTGCTGAAGGTTTTGCTGCCTTTACACAAGGTCAAGTCGCTGAGCGTCTATCATCCGCAGGTATGCTAAAAGGGTTTTCACCTCGGGTGGAGAAAGTGTCGGCTCTCGCTGAGGCGAACCGAAGACTTTGACTCGAGTTCCTCTTTAAAATGTCACCGTCGGTGCTTGGTTACCATGGGGGCACCTTCTGTCTCTCTGGTCAGAAGGTCAGAGGGTGGAAAGGTTTCTGGATTCTTGCTGCCTCTCGCCTGAGGCATGATGAAAAAGAGCAGCACTGAAGGGACTGTCCAGCTAAAGCTCACTGGTGCTCAATGTTCTGGCCTGGGGTGGCATATAATTCACTGCAGTGCCCCCTGGATAGAGGGGTGGGGGTTGGCAGACCAGAGAGGCTCCAGTAGTTTGGCATGCAGCTGCCGTCTGTAGCTCTTGAAGTAACCTTCTCTGATGCAATGACTGCATCAGCTGCTGGACTTCAGCTGGCAGCTGCTGGGCTTTCTGTCTGCTTTCTCCCAACTCGACATAGGAAAGAACAGGCTTAAAAAAGAAAGAAACTCTGCAAATATAGTAAAGTATAGGTCCAAATCTCAGATGTTTAAACCAGGAAGTAGCATAAGTCTTTTCCAGACATTCTGTTTAGTAAGTGCAAATGAGTGACATTTTCTTTTGATAAGAAACTGAAAATACACCTCCCCCTCGACATTTCTGAGGGAAGCAAGTTTCTGAGAGAGCAGCATAAATAAAATAAAAAACAACTATACTTATGAAGTGTAGCTCATGGTCAATTAGTTGTTGCTTTCGTGGCAGACACATTTATTCATTACTGTTCCTACAAAGTGATTGAGTTAAGCTGCGCAGTCGGTGGCTGCAGAGATCAGAGGTCAGAGGTCAGCAGACCGCTGCTCCCCTTTCAGTGTAACCCCCCTCTGAGGTTCCCTCATATGTAGATATTGTCAGATTCAGTCATTTTCCTTCGCATCTAATAAGCACAATTTTCCTACAGCTGGCATACTGTGTGGTACAGTTTCTAGAAAAGGACAGCACTCTCACAGAACCCGTGAGTCCATTTTCATCTTCTACTTTTCTCATTTTAAAGTTTGAAATGCCTTCTTTGATTCTGGGTCTGCCATTGTGGGAAACCGGATGGGGAAATTGTTGCATGCTGTGTTGTAGAACATGCTTTTGATTCTTTACAGTCTCTGACTATCCTCTGGTAAAGCGTGATGTCTTTTTGTGGGGGTGTGTATAAGTTACTGGGCTTCAACTTCAACTTTGTCGGTTTGATTGTTCATGGGCTCAACAGCAGTACCTGGCAAAGTTCTTTGCCTGAACTGCTTCAGTAAATATCCAGCCATATTAAATGTGATTTAAAGCAGTGTACGGCTCATTTGACCATTGTTTAGTGACAGTATGAATGTAGTTCATGGTTTACAGCAAGAATTGTTTGAGGGCAGCAAGTTTATCTGGATTTCTTGGCTTACTGCTAGCTGTTAAAACTACAGTCATGAGAATAAATATTCCCAATGTGTCTGAAAAATAGTTTATTGTTTATATTACAAAGTTTGTAAATAAATAGCTGCCATTGTTTGTCCCTAATATTTAGAGTTGAAGTTGAATTGGAATTGAAATGTTTGAAATGCATGCATTCATTCATGCACACATTCTCCATCGCACACACATACAAAAGTACGCTCACGCATGCATGCACGTGAGCCAGCATTCACCTCTGTCCCTTATGTGGGATATCTGTTTCACAGGTGGTTATGGCTCTTCTCAAATACTGGCCAAAGACTCACAGCCCAAAGGAGGTGATGTTCCTGAACGAGCTGGAGGAGATTCTGGACGTAATCGAGCCGACAGAATTCGTCAAGGTCATGGAGCCGCTGTTTCGACAGCTGGCCAAGTGCGTCTCCAGCCCACACTTCCAGGTAGGCCTCCTCCCTGGACTCTACATAGCTTTAATCATATTAAAATACATTACAACGTTTGTCCCCCACCCGATTAACTATGGACGGGTCTCCGTCAGTTCATTCTAACACTGTAGTATTATGTGTCTACCACTAGGAGACGACAAAGCCATTGTAATTTGCCTCAGTTCAGACTGTTGTACGGCTAGCAGCCAGGCACTATTATATTATGTTTAAATGTTCATTTATGTAGTTTAGTTGTCATGAAATCGTTGGACTACACGCTAGTCCAAAAGAGGGCTATATAATTTTGTTTGCCTTCTTCGCTAGCCTGTGTAGCATAATGTTTGTACAGTAACTTGGTTAAGTAACTCTCTCTAATGAACAAAAGAAGTAACACAATTCTTCTTGTGTTCATTTGATAGCTTTTAATTCCCACAACTTTTAATTCCCATTTTTAGTTTTATTACAACGATTTTCTGGACCTTCCGATTACAACCTTAATTGGAAGATCAAACTGTTTTAATTTCATTCAGCCCCATTTCGTATGCTTTGCTAAATATTATAAAAGCACCAAATCTAACTACCTCAAGTCTGCCATTAATCCATTCAGCGTAGCTTCATAGTGAATGTCGGGTGTCAAACAATTGTCCCCATCCAATGAAATCAGAGGTGGTAACAGTGCATGGTGGGTGATGGACAACATGTTTACCATTTGTTTGATTTAACATGGTACTCACAGGTTTACATGAGTTAACATATTTGTAAAACTAAAGTCCAATTAAGAAACGCCTGTCGAAGACACTAAAACTGAACTGAAGCTTGAATTTAATAAGAATGAAAAACAACAATCCTATTTTGGATAAAATACGTATCACCATGACTTGTCTTTTATTTGAGCTCTTTGTTTGCGTGTGGGAGCGGCGGGGTGCTAACTGCTCTGCCTCTCACACAGGTGGCAGAGAGAGCACTGTACTACTGGAACAACGAGTACATCATGAGTCTCATCAGTGACAACGCAGCCAAGATCCTCCCCATCATGTTCCCCGCCCTCTACCGCAACTCCAAGACCCACTGGAACAAGTACGAGCGTCTCCCCTGGGCCTTCAGTACAGTGATACTGATGTTAATGATATCAATGATGACTAATGATGGCCAATCTTTGGGAGAGCCACTTTCAAGAGGCTTTTTTAATAAATAGAAAATACGGTGTTCCAACTATAAAACTTCTGATCAAGTCAGTGCTATTAAAAAACAAAACCTGCTGTGGTCAGAACTGTATATAAAATGAATTGACAAATGTGTTGCATGGACAGAAAAGCCCCTCTTAACAGTGAATAGATAATTTATTGTTCCCCCTGGTGTGACCAGGCCAGGTCTCCTCTACATCATTTGAGGATAAATGTGATGCAAACTATTTGGGGTGTAATATTTCTTAAATATGACGGGTTCAATTCACCTCATTGCACATCTTAATCGAGGCTATTGGCGGTACAATTGTAGATCTGCAATTATTGAAAGGGCAGGTTTTAATTTACTTGAAACTTGAATTAGTCATCTTTTTGACATAGGTAATTTGCTCATTACTATTTAAGGTAGCAAGGTATTGCACATTAAATGAATTATTTGTGATCTATTAATGGAATCCAGTTGTAACTAATCCCCTTGCATTGAACTGTACTAAATTTAAAAGATTTAACTGATACTGTTCACTGTGGCCTCCTAAGCTGTATAAATGGCATTAATTCATAGTTTCCAAGTCCCGATTGTGTCACAAGCACGATCCTCCTGACCTTACCCAAACTCTTTTAAAATGCATCTCAGGACCATCCACGGTCTGATCTACAATGCCCTGAAGCTCTTCATGGAGATGAACCAAAAGCTGTTTGATGACTGTACCCAGCAGTTCAGAGCAGAGAAGAACAAGTAAGAACACCTACACAGCTCCCTATAGCTTACATTTAAAAAAACCCTCAGAAAATCCATCCTGCAAATGTACATCTCCTGTGAGCAGTAGTCCCTACCAATTAAGATCTCTCTCAAAGCCGGGCTGTTAACTATCTTTAATCTTAATTAAAGTCAATGTAACACCAACCTGAAGGATAATTTGTTTAATATAAAACTTTTTTATGGTATGCTTTATTATATAACACCTTTTGCAGTCGGCATTGGAGTCCTAAGGTATCACTATTCATGGCGCGTGATGATATTGAGAACTTGAAATACATCTCTCCTAATGAAGGCAATTTTCTGTCTTAGAAGAGAAATTGTATTGAACTTCAAGGCATGCAGATGAACATTAATAATGATGAAACTCAATTGAACCAAACAACTTGTCACACGGGTGTGATAGGAATATTTTTTATGTTGGCACAGTGCATTTTTCAATCGCAAATGGGCCAATATTGTCACGCCGCAAAGGATGAGATGTACTGTTCTGCATCTCAAGAGTTGAGCCTGTTAATATCACAGATTTATGCAGCATGTAAGACTGCATGTATCTTCACAAACCAGGTTGTGGTTTTATGAGGTTTACTCAGAGCATATACAGGCAATTGAGGTATTCAGCCTGTTCTATGTAAAGGGGCTGTGAAAGTATTTAACCTCCCCATTTTCCCCTTTGAGGAAATGAGTGGGATCACAGTACATGAGGACCATTGACAATCACTTCAGTGAGACAACTGACCCACTCTGTGGGTTTTTTTTTTTGGTCGAGCCCTTACTCACATTTCATATCAAATATGGAGGTGAAGGAATAACAGTGCTTCCTGTGCTCCTTTCAGAGAAAAGGCGAAATGGAAAGAACGAGAAGAGGCTTGGGTGAAAATCGAGAACCTTGCCAAATCAAACCCACAGGTGAGTGAAGTCGATCCTGACTGCAGCACATAGCCAGTAGACGCACATCCATATTTTAAGGGTTTACGGATCTTTCTATCATTCTGCCTTTTGCACCCAAGCAGTGGTCTTCATTCCTGGTCCTGGTGAGGCGTGGGGTCTGCTGTATTTGCTTTGTTACTCTTCATTTAGTCGGTGTGTGCCGAACCGAAAGTCTGAAGGAAATGGGACTTTTTGAAGTAAGGGGTGATACGTTTCTGATTAGACACGCATTGTTGTAGTGTCTGTGAAACTGCTGAAACGTCTCTCCCCTGAGTAGAACCTCCACGTTCTTAGAGGAGAACCCTGCCATGACTGCATAAGGTTATGGTTGACTGAGTGTTTAAGAGTGCACTTGGCACGGGTAATTTTCCAGTTTTGTTCTTTCCCTGTCTAAACCCTGATCCTTATACAGGGACAGAACATGACCACCACCTTACAGATACAGGGATGATCTTGCCTGCATTTTTGGAGGCGGGAACATGAATCCATATTAAGGTGCATAAATAAGGTTTTATCCCCTGGGTAACATACCCAGTCACTGTAAAGCTTTGGTATGATTTGCATAATACGTTTTGTGTGTAATGGGAGTAATTCATCGTCTAGAATTCATTAGGGACGCAATGCCACATGCTCCTCCTCTCCTGCAACGTAAGGGGCCCACAAACGATTGTCCCCTCTTACTAAGTGACAGTGCTGGTGGCCATTTTTAATCTATTTCTGCTGTCTCTCCCAGAAAGTTACGATGATGTTTGCACGGTGTCCTGCTAACCACTTTTCCAAAACTGAAGTTGATGTTTCTCTAAAACTTAGCTCAGTTTAAGCTGCTATATTAGCACCTAGGGCTGATTTCCTGCTAACGTTTCAGATTTGTGAATAGGCCGCACGGTTCTCACTTTCCCATTTTCCGAAATTCTGTTTGATTTTGCATCTCCTTACCTTTTGGCTTTACGTTCTCTTTTTCCTCATTTTTATATATTGACTCTATTTTGCTGTTCTCTCAATTATTTTATGACCTCTGATGTGTTGCCATCTGAGCCTGTAGCCCACTGGAATGATTACGTTTGTTTCTTTTATCTCGTTTTACTTCCAGTTCATTGTGTACATCGATTCCTCCAGCCTCAACAGTCCAGTAGAAATGGAGACGGACGGTCCGTTGATAGAAGACGTCGCAATGTTAAAAAAGACTGTAGAGGAAGAAGCGACTCAGGTAAAAACTAGCATTTTTGCGTAGTGCGCCTGTGAGCCTCATTTGAAGTTCTGGCTAGGCATGTTGTGGCCCAGCTGTTCCAGTCACTGACACTCCCCCTACTACTGAAAACTCCAGGCACTTTATCTCCAACCTCCATCCTAATATAGCATTTTGATCTTTCGCAAAGAAAATATGTTATATTATTGACTGTTTGTCATTGTTGAAGAAAAGCACTGAGGGCAGCCTATAGCCTAGTGGCTAAGCTGCTCGACTGGGAGCCAGAATTCTGGCGGTTTACAAACCCCAGTGTAACCACAATAAGATCCGTGCAGCTGTGGACCCTTGAGCAAGGCCCTTAATCCCACATTTCTCCAGGAGGGATAGTCAAATCAACTGTAAATCGCTTTGGATAAAAGTGTCAGCCAAATAACTGTAATGTGATTGAATGTAATGGGCTCCAGATTTTGGTAACCCCGTAATGTAACCGCCACCCTCCCTCTCCCTCGCACAGCTGAGCAGGGACCAGCAGAAGGAGCGGCCTCTGGTGCGGCGCAAGTCCGAGCTGCCTCAGGATATCTACACCGTCAAAGCCTTGGAGACCCATCGGCGTGCCGACGACATGCTGACCACCCACGATGGACACTAGGCCCCCGGGCCCCCTCCGCAAACCGCCGCCTCCAACGCCCGCACGTTCCACTCGACCGGCTCCTCGGTCGCCAAACCACGCCGCCCCGGTCCGGCAGAACCCATCGCATCGAAAGCAGCGGTGCTGGAACAGGGCAGGGTATCACCCCAATCGTCCAATCACACCACCCCCCCCTCCCTCTCTCCCCAGTGTGGACGCATGACTTCGCCATCCCCCTCTGCTCCAGTCATTAGGGTTTCTGCATTCTCAGGTGTTCCATTTGATTTGATTTCTCCTTTTTTCCATTTCCTGTGACCTGAATGTTACCTGTGCCTGGATTGTACATTTTCTTGTCATTTCGTAAAAGTAAAAAAAGACAACAATAATAATAATAAAAATAAGAGAAGCGTTTTGTTTTCCCATCCGAGCTCTGGTTCCGAGAACTGTGCTGGGTCATCCACAGACGGGGATGTGCACCAAGGGGAGGTGGTCGCTGGCTGTTTTTTTTTTTGCCGGCTTTCGAAGGGAACATACCGGATAAAAGTGACACTTTGGGGGACAGACTTTTCACTGACCTTTTCTTTTAACCCCAGGGACGGCACCAAGAGCCAAGAGCTGACTGTTTTTGTTCACCCCGGCAACAGCTTTTTTTCTCCCCCAATGGGATGGATGAGAAGTGAAGGAGGGTTATGTGCGGAGTGTGTTTCTCTGACTCTGGTGTTTTTATTTAAGATATTTCCTTTTGACGTGTCATGCTAAAGATGACAGAAGTGGATCCCCCCCACCAGAGGATTTCCAAGAGGAATGATCCCCCCCCCGGACATCAGTAGGAAATACTTCATTTTGTGCCATACCAATTGCTTGTAACAAGTAAAAAAAAAATTTTTTTAATTGCATTTTAACTTTGGATTTTCGGCAGGTTCTTAGGCCATAGGTTTACCTAAAATGGAGTGTGAGTATTTGGTGGTTCAAACAATGGTAAACCTCTTTTTAAGAGCAATGTGTTGGGAGTGTGTCAGATTTTTTTTTTTTTTTTTTTTTTGGCGTTTGTACAAAGTGTATAAAAAAAAGACAAAAAGGCATGTTTCTTTTATGGGTTTTGGAACATATATTTAAGTTTTCTCTTTTGTAAGTTTGACTCTTTTGTAACTTAAAAAAAGAAGTTTCCTTTATTTTTGTACCACTGAAAAGGACTGTGGGTGCTGTAATAGCTGTGGGCTGTGGGAAGCTGTTCCTGCTGGAGGTGGACCATAGACGCACCAAGTGCCATATCGCTGAAAGGGCCTAATCCTATCCGTGATAGACATTGAGATTCTTCTGGAGGAGGCCACTATACCCCGCCACCTTTAGGGCATGACTCTGCAGAGTTCCTCTCCCCATGGGGAGAAGACACCCTTGCTATTGAAACAATGCAGACCCTAACTGACAAAACCAGGAAGTAGATGTGTCCAGAACAAGACATCAAAACTAACAGGTTTGCTGGGGCGAGTTTGTTCCCATCAAAGTAAAGCTCACACCCAGGAAAGGACTGAATTCATTAGTAGAAATGCACAGCCTTTCTTTTCGTAGTGCCTTTATTGTAAAGTTATTATGAAATATTATTCCCTAATATTAAGAGTCAGAATGGAATTCAATGCCAGACAATAACAATGTATCCAAACTTTTCGTCAAACTGTAAAAGTGAACATGCATGCACTCTCTTGAATAGAAATATTTATCCATGCTCATCTTCAAAAACAGTATACCTGTTGGGACTGCACTTCTGGAACATTCCCGGATTGATTCTCACTGGTTGATTCGCATGGATAAATTTGTAACATTAGAGACGGCACTAGGTGAAAGCCCGTTCAACTACCTACAGTATGAGCACTTCCTGTCAGACTTGAAGAACGCCCTGATGATGGATCCCGGCTGAAATAAGTTGTCTTGCTGCCAGCCATGATTACTCAATGTACTCCTTCCCATCCCAGAGGTGTCCCAACACAGAGAGGAGAAGGTTGGTGTTCTTTTAAATATGTATGTGTCTGTACAGCTACCATTGTTTGAACTTCCACCTCTGTTAAACTGGTTGTTTCTTCTCTAGAGCTGAACTGTTTCATGTGTTCAGTACGTCTGTGTTAAGTGATTCCTGGACGCTTGCAAGGTTTTTATTTTCTCTTTGGAGCTTGTTGTCAATGTTTGGTTGAATGTGTTCAGTGTAAATTAAACTGCATATGACCACTTTTGGAATTTTATTGTTTGTATTTTTTTTCGTTGACAGAATCCACCAATCGCATGAATTCAGTGCAGAGAATGATTTTTAAAAGTCGGTTTCCAGGGCATTTTCCAGTGGGCAATGCTATCTGTTGTTACTTGTTTTGCAGCAGTGGCACAAGTGACTTGGATACGAATACAGGAAAATCAGAACAGCATTTTAGTGATGTTTCCTCCATGAAACTGCTTTAGTTCACTACCCCTTGAGGGTTTGAAATTTTAACATGCTTTCCAAAATCCAACATAAGTGTCCTTTGCTTTGCAATCTACTAAATGGCTTCATCTGATATTGTACATATAATGTACTTTGTTTTATGTAGTGTTGTATGTATCTATTAAAACATTGGATTTCATATTTTGTACAAAAATGGTCCTATGTACAGAATAAAAGGTTAATAGCAACTGCAAATAGTTGGGATGTGACAGACCCTTTTTCTGGACCTTTATGCATTATCAGTATTACATAAAAATGTTTTTTTAATCCTATTTACGATACAAGGTTTGTTTACCAGTCAGATGTCTGAAACAAAGGGGTTTCCCTAAAGGGACCTTTATTAATTAAATTATAACATTTACATTATTTTGATTGGTCTCTCCTTGTATCTGCTCTTGGTTTTTGAAAGTAGGCAGCATAATTTTATAAGGGGGTGGGAGGGTTGGGGGTTAAACTATTACTACAATCGGCAGAATTACAGTGTGTGGTTAAGGGCCTGGCTGCAGACACTGGGTAATGATAGAACTAGTAGTACCTTGAACCTATTGGGTGTTTTCACATGGTTTCAAACCTCCATTTGCACACCCTGGTCCAACACTTAGCCAATGTCCATAGGTGTGCAGTCACCTGACACTTTGGACATAAACCCAACAAATATTTTATACAATTCAATGTTCACATATCTGTGATTTACAAAATAAAAAACACCAACCCTTAGACAAATTTGCTCAAAAAATCCTCTAGCTAGGTTGCTATTGGTATGAGACGTGAAGGTGAGTAGGAAACGGGAGAGCTGGGGGCTGGACAATGGCGGAACAATCTATGCTTAAATAAAACTCAATAAATTCAAATCGTTATTATCTAATTATGGATTCACTCACAAAGTAATGTGATCTTAATCAGTGATTATGAGCCACCTCCCAAAAATAGCCCTGAAACAATTAAAGCCACATGGTACAAAGTTGTGTTCTTTAATATAGGATGCATTTTCATGCGCTAGAAAACGCTGACATTCAATTCACTGATGTTCTAAATTGAGTAACTTGGGACCATGGAACTTTTTACATTTTGTATTTAAGCAATAACTCCGGCAGTGGGGTGCTGAACAATGCCCCTTAGCTGTGATACAATTTCAATATACCAGTGAGATATTGCTTTTATAAAATGGTTACCGAATATAATAATATACATATTATAGACACAATCCAATGAAAAAGTTTTTTCATTAACAATTTTATTACAATAATAATTTACAAGAAAGTAGTTACCGCATGCTAATAAGTAGTGTCAGATGGTTGCTTTGCAACGTTAGTAAACTCGCTAGCTAGTTAGCTTGCAAGCTACTGTGAGTGAGCAAACGAGTTTATGCCTTTTTGATGTTTATTTTAACGTGCCCATTCTGCAAGCAATAAAAAACTGTCCAGCATTAGTGGTATCACGTTCAGTAGTTCGACTCATTTTATTTATGGAGAAGCGCTGATCTGCTTTCTCCGGTCCCACACTCCAGAAGTTTCGGTCACCCTAGAGCTCTTGCACTTACGGACACAAATCTCTCGCAAATCAAGACCCGCATCGGATTTGAATCACGTGGAAGTGGAGACGGTGTATAGCTCTGTGTGCCTGCTAGCTTGCAAATCCTGGGAAACATTGTTGCAAGGTTATTGACGTGCATCGGCAAGCATCTACCGATTTTTCATTTTGGCTTTAATGGCTGCTACTGTAAACAAGCATTAGAAATCACAGCAGTGCTATATATATATATATATATATATATATATATATATATATATATTTTTTTTATAACTGTTATTAACCAATCAGATTGCGAGATTTGTTCTACCCATTTTATAATTCCTTTAAGCACATTTCTCCTCAGTTTCTCCTCTCATTTTTCCAGAACAAAACCAAACATTTAAAGCTGTACCATTCGAATCTTAGAACTTAGTGTTGCATCTTACGTCTGCATGACATATCACATTTATGGAATATCTCTTTTTGTGGTCATAGCATGATGCTAAAAAGCAGTCAAAAATGTATATATTTTAATCATGTGAGACGTTTGTACATTAACTCCCCCCTTTTTTTAGTCCCCTCTGGCTCCCTGAAGTTTTGGGACAATCTGCAAGGAATGGCCTGGATTTGTGTGCCTATTTCTGGTCTCTTTTGTTCTATCCTCCCTCACCACTAGATGGTGCCTTTGTTCTATATGTAGCATGCACGTAATATTATGAGAAAGACCAAGCAGCAAGTGAGCAGGTTTTTAAGTGAGCTAATTTGGACTTTTTTGGTTTATCTGAAACTTTGGGAGAATGTCTCGTTGCCAAAAGCATTATATATGGTTCCAGGATACATGGATTTCATGAAGAAATGGCCACAATGGTGGTGGATTTCTTGTGTATCGGTTGCAAACAAATTCATCTTCCCACTCAAAATTAGAATGCATTATACCTTATGTTCATAATGTCCTTTACAAGGGAATATATAGGTCTCTGCAAACAGTGTATTTCTTGATAATTTAATAAGCACTAAGCAACTTTATTGTACCACTAGTTGGTGTTAGGCAATGGTTTGTACTTTGAAGCCATTGCACTTTATAATCAGACTCTGAAAGTAGCCTACTGGGCAAAATATCACCATTGCAGTGGTGTTGTATGCTCAAACAATTGGGAAATTATATTTGTTAATGATAATTGTTCAGAGAAACAAGAGAAATAAGTGTCAAAATTATTGGCACCCCTGTTTTCAGTACTTTGTGCACCCTCCCTTTGCGGTGTTGTAAGTGTCCAATTAATATCTCAGGTAGTGTTAGCTCAAATTCTGGACTCAACCGCACATTAAAAACAATATATTAGACTTGCGGTTGCAGTTCGCTGCAGTTGCACACCGGGGACCGGGGTTCGATTCTCGGTCCTGCCAAAAGCCAAGTTTGGCCGGCTCACGTGGAGCAGCAATAATTGGCTCGCTGCTCCAGAGGGAGGGACTTGGCAGGGTTAGTAGATCGCCACACCAATCAAGCACCTCGGGCGCCTCGGAATCACGGTTACAGCTTGGGCCGCCGAGGGATGGGGTGTGGGCGGTGTATCTAATACTGGCTCTAATTGAATCAGACGGGGTCCAATTGGCTACCAAATTGGGAGAAAAAGGGAAAAATCGGATTTAAAAAAAAAATATATATATATATATATATATATATTAATCAGATTTAATGGTGGGGTCCAATTCATTTTTTCATTTAAATTATAATGAATTCTTTTTAATTGGTGTTAAGATGATGCTGTCCAGATTCCTACTTATAAATTGTAAAAAAAAATTACAATTAAAAATGAAATACACATTCCCTGGGGGTCAGCTCTTGGCTAAATAGCTCTGCCATAAATGGTTTCCCTTTAAGTCATACCTGACATACCCACTTTTTCTATAATTTTAATTTTGTGGCTCAAGTAGTCAGTTCTACAAACCCCACACAGGCTAGAACTCAAATGCATGTATGAACACATAAAATCAGTAGAACAAGGCAGCCTGCAGAAGGCTTGAAAATTGAATTATTTGGGATAAAACATTTTTATTTTTTAACATTTAAATTTAAAATGTTTTGTTTCATTGTTTAGTCTGATGTTAGAAAAAGTGACATACACAAAGAGAATGTTGTGACTGCGTGACATTTAGTGTAACAATAGCAGCTACCAATGGGGGATCCTAGGGAGTCACTGGGGAGGGAGTGATGAGATGTGGGTCCCTGCCAGCTGAACCCTCTATAACCCTGAGCTATGCCAATTATGCTTTGACCCGCCTGGCTTGTAGTAACAAACACAAAACCATTTCTATGTATTATTGTATGGGGTAATAGCGCCATCTACTGCTGAAATGAGAAATTAACCTGTTGGCTCCTTGGCTAACAACTTTAATGACTTCCTTCCTCAACAGAACATTACATGTTTCAGATCTTGGCGCAACATGACAATGATGTATTTGAACAGTTAGCTCTGGCCAATAAATCAACACTTATATTGACCTCAGCAGGTTATCTTAACTGGCTGCCATATTTGTACTAGTAGCCTTGTACATATTTGTAAAACTTTAAACAAACATAGCAAAACATAAACAAAAACCACTGAATATTATGGCTCACAAAACAATGAGCAATTTCATCAGGAAACTTTGTACATCATCTTCTCTGATGAGACTTTTAAAGGCGATGTTGGCTAACATGTTTGTGAGTACATATGTAGGAATGTTATTTTTCATCAGAACATTCAAGGTGGTGATTGGTATTACATATTACTATGACATAGTAGTCCCATAATATTAATCAATCAAATCTTTCAAAATCCAGCGAAACAAATGCATTATAGTTTCTAATTATAAAAATGTGAAACTCAGAGAAACATTGATAGGATGTTCATTGTTTACTTAGAATGTCTCTGGAGAAATTATCATTGTTGTCCGTTTTGCCATTGCATACTTCTACAAAAGCACTTACTGCACTTACGTACTACATTACTACATAGGAATGCTATTATCTACATATCATATTGGCTGTCTGGAACATAATGAGCCCACATATGAGCTTCTCTGAACAGTATCAGTAATGCAGTTTGAACTAAATAAAGCAGATTTCCATTTCCATGTACCCTGCTTCTGGAATAACCTGCCAGCTGACATAAATAAGAATTTCAAGAAGCAACTGGAAACATATCTTTTCAGTGCAGCTTTTGATTTCATTGGCTTTATTTTGATTTGTGGCATTCACTATACTGTTACTTCTGTTGTTGTATGATTCCTGTGGCTGCTTTTTTGTTTATTCTGAACTGCTTGTGTAAAGTACATTGCTTCCCATATGGCATGTGGTAATAAAATGTCATTGATTGATTTATGCTTATGGCTAAGGTCACTAGACTCCATTTGTTTGTTTTTTTCACATGCACTTCAGTCCTCCACAAGGTCAGTAGCCTTGTTGTCATTCCACCTCTCAAATCATTATTTCAGCTGCATCACTACTGTTGTCATCAACATCCTCCTGAGATCAGTCTTGAAGTCACACAGTGCATTCCGTAAGTATTGCACAATGTATGCTGTAGATGAACATTATTGCCGTTCTTTTGAGCAATTTAAAAATCAACGTTACCGCGTCTAGAGGAAAGTCCGCAGCGATACTAAACACCTGGTCAGAATGATGCACTTACTCAGTGCACCCAATGTACTCCAGCACATTGGATTTGAAATTAAACAATGAATATGAGGTTTATTTTGATAAGCCTATAATTCGGTTTATGCCTCTGATTGTTTTTGTAATATTTCTCAGCCGCAAAATGGCTTCTTTGACTGTCAATTCTGGGGTCTGTGGGGGCCCCAAGCCAAAACGTACATGGGGCCCTTCAGACAGATTTTTTTCTTCCTAAAATTACATTGATAACTGTAAGCGAGAGAGAGATAAGGGAGGCGGGGGGATATAAAGGATATATGAGGCTTTGAGGCACGACAAAAAGAAAAAAACAAGTGGGTATTCTGGTGTATATCCAGCTATGACCAGCTGTTTCAAAAAATAACTTGAGCTGTTTTCAGCAGGGTATAGTAACCATACATTCTATCTGTAGCAATACTACAGTGGCTTTGTTTCATTTTGCACTTCTGCCTGGTGGCGACATATTGTTATTTTTTCCATAGTAATTCTAAGTTCTCACAACCACCACCAGGTGACACGTGAGCACTCTAATCCACAGTGGTCTGACGCATTTGCACGTTCCGACAGTTGGGGGGAGCAGTGCCCTGTTTCCACATGAGGAACTTGCATTATCATTATAGAGCTAATACCATACTCAAAACAGATGTTTTAATCGGGTGCCATTTCTGTCTCTTCTTCTCAGAACTTATAAACTACCATCTATTTCAAAATATAGCTTCAGCTGGTCAAACCATATTTGAGTATGGAGCTGGGGGATGTACTACGAAACAAGATTACGGGGTTGGTGAGCTAATCTAAGCGCTAACCCTGGGGTTTTTTTACCACAAAGCTCAGTTACTTTAAATCAGGTATATGTTGGGGCAACATTTGCTACACGGCTAGCCTGGTCTGCGCCAGTCACCAGGTTCATCTAGGCTTCAAACAGTTCCAAACAAAGCCTGGCGGGCCATTGAATGCCCGTATTTCTATTAGCAACAAAAAGATAAAATGGTAATATATGGTGACTATGTGATATATCCGTTTCGCTACTTGGAAAGCCTGGCACCTCCCCCTCGCTGCACCTGCACTTCTCGGTCACAACTGCTGTCTGTCCTGGCCCCAGACAGCATGGAGGTGGAAAGACCTTCCTGTGGATGTCAGTACAGCACAATCTCTGACCACTTTCAAACGCAGACTGAAGACTCATCCCTTCAGGCTGCACCTTTCCCTCCCTGCCTCACCACAATGATTAGCCTTGTATTGCCAAATATTATAATGGTACTTATATCTAGATATAGATATTGTTGTATTGTATTGTTGTGCTCGGGATATTCTAGCCACCAACCTTGGCATGCTAGTTTAAGTTGATGTATTCTTCAAGGGTTCCAATTGTATCTGAATGGTCATGCTAGGACTCGGAACCGTACTGTCCTCTAGGGTCCTCTTTACACTTGTCCCTGTGTTCGATCTGCACTTTGTAGTATGTCGCTCTATATAAGGTAATGTAATACTGTAATGTAATATGTAATGTAATATATACATTGCATGCTGACCTATATTGCATTTGTGTACATAGTTACATTATTCTTGTAATATAGTATATAAATATAGTTAAAAAATACCTTGGATTGGTGTAAACAGTCTTCCACAAGTGGCACCGCCACAAGATGGCTGCCATGGCCCGGAAATAGAATTAATGATGAGCCTGCCATTAATTTTCTATGAATGTTGTCTAAATTCATAATATTTTCTCCAGTGTGAATTAAAGCCCCAAAGCTCACATTTCAGTCATCAATAGAAGCAGACAATATCATCTTACACTGACCCTGAAGTCCCTTGTTGTCTCGGTGGCCTACATTTTGGAGTAGCCTATTGCTAGGAAGGGCAAAATGGAACTTTTGAATGTGTGTGCACGTGAACTCAACAATACATTTCTCCCAGAGAAAGTTTGTCCACTTTTACTTCACAGTGGTGGTGATAAAACTTACAAGAAGTAAATGCTTGTGTGTTGTTGGCCTTTACTGGTCTCCATATGATTGTTAGTATAAGCTAATAGAACTAACCCATACAATTTGCTTTTTAACAGTACGTAACAGGACGAAAGCATTTGATTACGGTCAACGGCACCGGACATTTTGGTCGCACCATCTATAAACAGCAAAAGTCCCACAATAGGATCAATTTAAATCTTTAAAATTTCTAGTGCTAGTGAGGTTAAGTGCTGCGATGGAAGATATACCCTATACAGAACTGATATTAGCTATAAGCTTAAATTTTCCCAATGTTTAATGAATGAGCGTAATCAAATGTCAATGGTTTTTTGGGGGTTTTTTTGCAAATCTATGTGAAAATCGCATGGTTAACACATATTGTAGGATAGCTACTGTGCTATGGTGTATAAAATTACCATAATTTAACTGAAAATGATCACATTTGCCACCTGGTGGTGATGACTGCACCACCTATTACAGGCCAAAAGGCAACGCAACTGCCCACTACTGTCGGAACCTTTTAAGTTTGTTTTCCCCAGCAAAATTCTTACTGCAAAAGCAAACCACAAAATGAAATAGGAAACAACTATACATAGGTTCAGACAATACCAGCTCATGACCACTTTTCTTAGGTAATATAGCTTGTTTATAAAGCCGGATGTAACATTAAGCTAATTAGGTGATTTGTGATTGCAGACAACTTTTTCAACAGACTGTCGGGACCAATACACTTGTTCTTAATACACATCAGAAATCATGAAACCTTGACTCATCTGCTATGCTGGAGGACAACCTGCCCATACAACTGAAAGTATTTTCAGGCCAAAGCTGAAAATAATAAGCCCACAAAACAAAATAAATGTATAGCATGCTCTCGCACAGGCAGAAAATAATCAGTGATTCAAATACAACAACCAAAACATGAATAACCTGGTAGGCTACAAGACAGCACATGATCACATTATGATTACAGCAACATTGCCATAGTGGGCATGAAAAATGCACCTTTTTAATTCTAGCTTAGCATACCATTGACAGCTTGCTGTGGATGAGGTCATGGACATTTTATGGAGGACAACCTTTCTGCCGTAATACTATCCTTCTTTTTTACAGTGCGCAGTAACTTTTTTGTGGTTCCAGGGTTTTAATTGGCTACATTAAAAAGATGACAGGCACAGAAAACAAATCAAATGCATTATTTTAAAAAAGTTTCAGAGATTGTGACATCTAGTTTTTGAAGAAATTAAGCTCTTTCGCTTTGAATCTCACAATGCTATCAATAGCTGTGTAAATCTTATGATCTATATATAATACAAATGTGAGATATTTGGTTCCATAAGTATGTATGTAATTAATAATTTATGAAACAAACATATATTTCCAGCTAACCAGAAATATGTCAACCAGACTTGGAATAAAAGTGAGCTAAGAAAAAAAACCGACATGTTTATTCATGCAAACCTTTGAATTTGGGGGGTTGTAAACAGTGAGCGTGACGTGGGGGAGCCTGCTATTTTATTGCCGTCCTTTGCAAATAATAAGTTGATAAGCATCTAACCTACAGTTCTCGCTAGCGGAGAGTCTTTTTAACAATCTGGCTTCGCCATTTTGCGGTTTTATTATGTCACAGTTTTTTGTACGATATAAATATGAACGCAACAATAATTTTAGATGTTGACGACTCAACCACAATTGGGTTAAAAAAGGGATGTACGTCTTACATGGATCACCTGATATGGATGTAAATACACTCAGATTAAAGGTGAGAGTCTGTACTTTAACCTCATATTCATTGTTTCATTTCAAATCTGGAGTGCTAGAGTACAGAGCTAAAAGAAGAGCAATTGTACTATTTTCCAAATACTTACGGACAGCACTCTATGTTTTGAGGTAAGCTGATAGCAAGGTCATCTTCACTGCTGCATTAGTTTACAGTTATCTGAGTACTTAATTTAGAGCCCAAAACATATCTTGGTGTCAAGTTATCTTTGAATGCAAAAATAATGTAAAAATCTGGGTTTGCTGGAACAACTGAGCAAGCTCTGTTTCAGAAACAATAATTGGAAACTTGGTGCAGAAATGATGACTGAAAAGACAACATTTGAGCCACAGATGGTTTGGTTAAATGACCAGAAAATGTACCTCTTCCAATATTTTTTGGGACAAAAAATGAATAATTTCCATCAAGTAATTTCACAATTGGAGGTGTCAAAATATGTGTCCATGCAGTTGAATAGCATATTTAATTGAAAATTTAACAAATGAACAAGAGTTAGGTTTAATGTTATGTTTGGCTTCAAGCTATTCTAGTATTCCTTGTCTCGGTCTGTAATGATAAATAATATCTGTCTATTAAACTTCTACAGAAGTTCCACATTACAGCTAGATTCCCGGTCATCTTGAAATAAATCCATCTGTCAAAAGAACACATTCAGTATGAAGCACCGTTTTTGTAAAATAAGTCATTTTGGTGCTGGACATTATATTGATAACACAATTTAAATATAGATACCCCAGCCAGTCCAGTGTATCACTCTTTTTTGGTAGTGAGAAATGCTTTCATATTACATATGATAAATTTTCCTTGAAGGTCAGATAAAATATGTAAAACATAATTATCTGTCCTGTCTGTTGATTTGTCTGAGACCATAGATATGCTGTCAGTTGTCATCAGTTGATTAATTTGTATTTGGTGCAAAGCAGTGGTCTGCAACACATATTCTGTTAAAACTGATTAGTTCATAAAATTGCCCTGATGTTTACTAAATGCTTATTAAAATGTTCTTCATTGTGGACAGTGGAGTTTTTTCAGTAAAACATTTACACATCAGAATGCAGACACATTGACTGACATCCAGTTGTTGCTCAAGGCTGTCTTTCCCCCTGCTGATAGATGATTTCCCTCTGTGTTAATCTGCTGGTCTGCAGTGTTTCAGCACAAGTGATTCATGTAAGTCATTGGTTGGCTACAGTCCACACACCTTGTCCAAGGCTTTAATAGAGTGTTATAGTGATGACGTCTTTTTCTAGGCCAACCTGACAGTTTCTTCAGCCATGTGTTCCCTCGGTAGATTTTGCATGCTTTTTTTCCCAATAGGGATTTCGATTCCTGCCTAATATAATGTCTGTGGTTAACGTTAGCTTAAGAGGGTTTCACGTTTTGTTCTACGAGTTAATATCTCAGCCGTGTATCTTTACACTGTTACTGTACTGTATGTGCTTTAAAAAAGCTGTTAACAAGTTGCTACATTGAAACAACAACAGTCATATTTTGCCAGGCGCTACTCAATTTTCATATCAGTCTGCCTATTGCTATCTTTATGTGTGACATGCAGTACTGTTAAATTGCAAGTTCTGCTAAATGAATTATATCTAATGATTTTTGCGAGGCATGCTTCTTCCAGTGTATGTGTTTCACATGTCATCCATGTTCCCTTTCCTTCTGTTCACTCTGCGCATAGTAGGTCAACTAGTTGCTTTCATAAACAATAAACATTACAATTAGCCACTCGGTTGTAAAATGAGTGACTTACTTGACTGTGCCATTTGTACCTATAGGGACCCCTTCATGATAACAATTTACAACCCTCCTCATGGCTTTAATGTAGCTCTTAATGTTGTTACCAAGAAAGTGTTACTGAATCAACTGGTGTCACTTCCAAGATCGGAACATTCCAGTAAATCAGGAGGAGAAAAAATTGCCTTTTTAAAAGGCTCAATCTATTTATTTCCTTGTGCTGTGACGCATTTTTGGCCAGTAAACTAATTAACAAGGGATCCTAAAAATAAAATTGGTGAAACTGTCAGTGTTTTTGCAAGGCACAAGATAAATGGAATCCTTGAAAGGATGAGGGGAAGGTCGCTGTCTGTGGCGCCTGGGGAAGATTATTATAGAAAATGTGGCAGGCCGCCAGAGGGGCTCAGTGCATGAAGGGAAGCAAAAGAAATCACAGGAAAGGCAACCTTTTTCAGTCAAATCCACGCAAGGCACTTCACACGCAAACAATTATTATTATTATTTTTTTTTATTTATCATATATTTTAGCAGATAGAGGGGTTATTGTGAGAAAAATGCTTTAAAAATCAGGAAGACTTTTGGTACACTTTCTAGCATCTGGATAACTGATATATTTCTTTTCCAGAGAAATGTGAACTCTTTTGCCTGGTAGCTTTGTGTGCTGTTAACATGATTACCTTGCAAATCCCTTCTAAGAACGTAGCTAATCTGAATCTTTTCAGATTCGTCACATTGTCTGCCGCTGACCTGAGCAGAAACAGATGATGTAACTAACACATGCTGAGTGTTTAGAATTCTGGGTGCTGTATGATCCATGCCCAAGGCTGTTCAGCTGGTAAAAATTTAGCCAACATACAGGATGAGTAATGGAGAGCTGTAATTTCTCCTATGTACAAACTCCACTAATAAAATTAATAACAATTAGATGTAGCGAAAAACAGTACATCATATATAGTGTTTATTTGTGGCTGGATAACCCAATCAAAATTGTGTTTAAAGGGCACAATAAGCTCAAATGAAATTGCTGCCTGCCAGTGCTGAATATTCCGGAAATTCCAGAAGAGAAAGCGGATGGACAGCATGTCATTAAAATTCATACCAACAGAATCTCTGTGTCTGTCTTTATCCATCACTACTTTTCATGAAGAGCCTCTCAAAAAGCTTGGAGTCATGAACATTCTGTATACCATTGACCAACAATAAGGTGGCATCTTAACGTTATGTTCTGATGAAGGCGTATTATTTGGCATTCAACTAGTCCTTTTTTAATCCCATTGACATTTTTTAATCCCATTTTACTGAAAACACTACTCCTGTGAAGTACATTACCTCACACTGGTCCTGAGCTTACACAATTAAAATATTTCTGTCTACTCCTTCTTCATAGCTAAGCTCTCATTTCATTGCTTGTTATCCATAAATAGAAATTTAGCCATTTTCTTTACATTTTGTGTCGAAAAATCTGTTTTAATAGAAAAATAAGCTTTTCTGATCATTTGTGCATCTGGACAAAAATATATGCAGATGTTTTGTATTTGGAGAGATTTGGGGACACTTGAGGATATTGAGTTTTGGGAAAACTCATGTGGAATTTGAATGCCTGTTGATATTTTTACCAACTCTTGTACACAAGTTGACAACATTTGTGTACTGGTAAAGTATTGGTAAAGTAGTTCTGGGTTGGTACTTGATTTAGAAATTTAGTTATGGTAAACTATAAAAACATAAGGTGTTTTGTACTTAATTTGTAATTTAGTGTACATTTTTGTGTACACTGTATGCTCTGAGGCGGCACGGATGGTGCAGTGGGTAGCACTGCCGCTTCACAGCAAGGAGGTCCTGGGTTCGAATCCCCGTCGACCGGGGCCTCTCTGTGCGGAGTTTGCATGTTCTCCCCGTGTCTGCGTGGGTTTCCTCCGGGTACTCCGGTTTCTTCCCACAGTCCAAAGACATGCAGGTTAGGCTGATTGGAGAGTCTAAATTGCCCGTAGGTATGAGTGTGTGAGTGACTGGTGTGTGTGCCCTGCGATGGACTGGCGACCTGTCCAGGGTGTATTCCGGCCTTTCGCCCAATGTATGCTGGGATAGGCTCCAGCCCCCCTGCAACCCTGTTCAGGATAAGCGGGTTAAGATAATGGATGGATGGATGGATGTATGCACTGACATAAATTTGTTCTGTCTCAAGTTTCTGAATGGCACAAGTCTCTTGTTTAATTTAAGTCTCCAAGCATGTGTGTGCAGTAAATATTAAATCTCCCCTGTGAAAAAATAATTGCCCCCTTAAACATGATAACTGTCTGCACCACCTTTAGCTGCAATAATTGCAACCATACCTTTCCTATCATTTGATATGAGTATCATTTCACTGCGCTGGACAGGACTTTAGCCCACTGCTATTTGCAGAACTGCTTTAATTCAGACAAATAGGCTGGTCTTCAAGCATAAACTGCTAACTTCAGGTCCTGCCACACCATCGCCACATGCATTCAAGACTTTGACTAGACCAGCCACAGTAAGAACATTATACCAACAGGCAAATGTGTGGGGATGCTTTGCTGCCTCTGGACCTGGAAGACAGACAATTCTTGAGGAGAATCTGCAGTCATCTGTCTGTGAGCTGAAGCTGAAGTGTAATTTGGTTATGCAGCAAGATAATGATGCTAAACACAAAGGCATGTCCACATCGGAATGGCTGAAAATGGGGCCACATTGGCTCAGGCGGTAAGGGCAGTCGTCTGGCAGTTGGAGGGTTGCCGGTTCGATCCCATCCTTGGTGTGTCAGAGTGTCCCTGAGCAAGCCACCAAGCCCCCAAATGCTCCTGACGAGCTCTTTGGTGCCTTGCATGGCAGCCAATTGCACTGGCGTGTGAGTGAGTGTATGAATGGGTACATGAGAAGCATCAATTGTACAGTGCTTTTGATAAAGGCACTATATAAATGCCAACCATTTACCATGAGAAGAAATACAATTAAAGTTTTGGAGTAGCCCATCAAGGTCCTGACTCAATAGAGGAGCTGGAGCAGGACCTGAAATGAGTGGTTCATGCTTCAGAACCTATCAATTTGTCTGATTTAAATCAGTTCTGCAAATAAGAGTGGGCTTGAATTATTCCACAGCGATGTGAAAGACTGATGTCAAATTAAAGGAAACGTTTGGTTGCAATTACTGCTGCTAAAGCAGTGCAACCAAGTTATTATATTAAAGGGGCAATTACTTTTCACAGGGGTGATTTGGGTGTTAAAAACCTACAAAAATAAACCTACAAAATAAGTGCCATTATCACTGTTTCCACTACATTCCAGATTCTCACCGCGACTGCAAGCAAGTGCATAAAATTATCCAGTTTCTCGTCTGATCTCCTTTCTAATCTGGATATCCTCATTTCTGTGCTGAAAAGCACAATTTATCCCCCTAACATACACTAGGTTAGATCTGTCTTTTATAGTTGCTTCCTCTGTCCAACAGCATCACTGTAGCCTATGTGTACTACTAGCTACAGTATGTGTGTGTACAGTAGGCTACATTGTCAGACCATCAATCACAGTTTGGGTCACCAATTAATGCAAGGGGAAGTGGTCATCAAACTGGTTAAAATGACACAACTGCAACATTCCTGCAAGTTTGAGAAATTGATGTGGAAAATTATAACATGAGGTCCTCTGCCAAATAGCTAATTTAGCTGGCTCATGATCAAAGTTCTATGCAAGTGGCATTCAGCTAGTTTCTCCCGATAGCCGATATGGTCCGGTCCTTATCACCAAAGAAGTTCCACAGGTACAGGTACATAGAAGGCTAAAAATCTCCCATGGAAAAATCTCCAATTTCTCAGACATTAAAGTTGCATTGGAATTAAAGTTTAACACAAAGGATGTTGTGTTTAGTGTTTAGGTCATTGTTGCATTAATGCAGTTAAAAGGTAACTGTGCCTTGGCCTATATTTACAAGTATTCAACTCTAACAGAGTCTTGATTTAAATAACTTAAATAATATCTTTGTTAACTTGTTTTTTTGTTTACTTGCGTTCCCTTTGTCTAATACTAAATTTGAAATCTGAAATCATTCAGTGAGACAAATATGCATTAATCAAGTGCATCAGGAAGGGGGGGGGGGGGATACTTGTATATGGCACCAGCACACCTAGATCATGACCTGTCTTCCCTGCCCTGATGTAGCCCATTAATTCTTAACAGAGCCATGTCCGGAGAAATCATGTTTGGAAAACACAGAGGTGAATTCACTCACTCCTGCCACTGGCACCTGTGTATTATTCAAACATTTAAAGGTTACTGAGAAACAAACTACACATTAATATTGAACATAATCATTTGCCCAGATGGTGTTTAGCTAAAGAATCAGAGTTATACATATTATTTCATGTAGGGTATACCCACCCTTGGATAAAAGAGGATTATCTACTCGGTTTATAAGAGGAAGACAGGCAGTAAAATAGATACATAAATAATCAGACAACAGCATTAGGGAGCATAATCTGAGTATCTCCGCACGTCATGTTGTATTATATGATACGAGAGACCTGTGTACTGTACAACAGAATCCCATTAACATTTTTTTATGATCTGATCTCCTCCAAGCAGTCAAGAGGTTATCAAGCCACCAGAAATGCCTCATCAGCGGCAAGAGTAAGCATTTTTGTTTGGAATACACATGAAAGTCTTTCAAAATAAACCGCGTTTTCAGGCTTCATGAACTGGGCCAACATTGCTGCAACCTAGACCACAGCATAGCAAACTTGTTATGCTCCGGCATCAGCTCCCTGTCTAAATAATGAAGATGACTTCTCCATTCATAAAGTTCCAAACAGGGTACCAGGACATGGACCTACTGTATTTGAATTCTGAAAGCCAGGCCTAAACATGAATAGTTTTCACACCCATGTGGGATTTGACGGTTAAGAGTAATGGTCATTGCAAGCCTGCTAGGTAACAAAGTTAAAGAATACAGGCAAGCCTCCTCAATATAACAAATCCGTGCTATTATCGGGTTGGCACAGTGAATGTAAAAATGCTAGGCTACTGCGGCTAATGAGCATACAGCGAGTTGAATACTGTCAACTTTTGGCAGCATCTTCAGCTGGGTCTGTATTGGGAGTTTGTATCCATATATTTTAAATTTGTTTGCTCCCGCTCTCTCTCTCCCTGTTTGGTTCAAGGCAAGACTTTCCTGTCTGGTTTGTGTTGGGAAATCTTGGCCTCTAGTAGAAAGGCATGTGACTGACTATACATGAAGGAATTCATGACCTAGCCTTACACTAAGCTTAATACAATTGCAAGCCAAATGACACTCTTGCTTTTAATGTGATGCAGCTATGCGCTCAAACCAGGCAGAGTCAGTGTCCTCACGAATCATTGGTCTTCGGCTACAGCTGATCTCATTACAGTGTGCACAGCAGTCACCTGACTTGAATTGATTTGTCTCCCTTACTGTTCTATGTCTCCACCAAGACAGAGAGACCTCTGAAGAATCCAGCCACTCATAGTATTCATGCTGCTCCTATGGCAAAGAAGAAGTCCAATATGTTGTATGGAGCAGAGAGAATGGTTTGTGGTCGCTCGTATCTGCTGGATTCTGTTTCAGATCTCTTTTTTTCTTTGTATTTACAGCCTTTGTCATTTGCAAAAAAAGGTTATAAAAAGTTTGTAGTAAAAGTTTATCCTTATGCAAGTACTGTTCTGTTCAATGTTATGTAAGCAACATGGATTCACACACACCTAAAATTACCATTCTTCAGCTTTTTTACATCCCCGCACTCATTTCTGTTCTCACAGTAGGCCTACAGTTCTTTTTACTGTAACAACCTCATTATACCCCATAATGAACAAATATGACTCAAATTAACCCACAAATAAATACCTAGATTAATATAAACAGAGTAGAGGAATGTATTTTTTCCAATGCAGGTCATCCTCAGGCAAACACTGACTCATCTCTGCTTGCTGGAATTTCCTGTTGTAGAAAGAGCTGCAACAGTCAAAATTGGTTTGCTGCATTTTGTTTTATGAATTAGTGTGTGTTAAAATCCCAAGAGATCAGCAGTTTCTGGGATACTCAAACCACCCTGTCTGCCACCAACAATCATTCCACGGTCAAAGTCACTAAGATCTAATTTTGTCTCTATTCTGATTGTTGATGTGAACATTAACTGAAGCTCTTGACCCGCATCTACATGATTGTATGCATTGTACTGCTGCCACACAATTGCCTGATTAGATAATCACATGAATAAGTAGGTGTAATAAAGTAAAAATGTTCCTAATCAGTGAGAAAAAAAGAAATAAAAAATATTTATTTATTTATTTATTTTAGGGGACCAGACCTGAGTCAAATATGTCATTGTTTTGGATTCAAATACTTTTCTACACTTTACTGAGCTTGTCTGGTGTGTTTGAACATATCAACCCTCCTATTATGTTTGGGGTCAAGTTGACCCTGTTCAGTGTCTTTCATCTCTCATAAACCTTTTTTTCATCTTGATACAGTATAATTTTCGGAATTTTCTATTTTGGTGGGATTAAATACTAAACATGCAATAAACATAATGCAATCTTTTCAGAAGTCCTGTACCACCTGTTTGCATGTGTTGTATGGGCTTATTTTGACCGTCTGTAACTGTACAAAATGTATTTTTTTATCTTTATTTTCTGTGGATGATACTGGTGGTACTTTCCCATACAGGTGCCAAACTTTCACTTCCTGTACCTCAGGCTATAAAATGAGATGTTTCTCACCGATTGTTCATATTTATGGATAAAAGGCTTGTAATATGGGAGACAATAAAAAGGTGACCTCAAACATAAATGTGGTCATAAACTCTTAACATAATAGGAGGGTTAAGTACTCTCAGAAAGTACAAACCCTGCCTTCTGATCCTTTTGCAGGCTCAATTGCATTTGGCAAGATCAATCAAGCACAGATCTGGCAGGGACACTCATGTGGTAACAATTATATCAGACATGACATTTGTTATTGCTTTTGTGTTTTTAAAGGGAAAGAAAGTGATCATTCTGATTGGTCACTATGAAATTAAACCCCATCAGTCCCACAGGTAATTTTACAACCTCTCTGTTGAGTGTAAAAAAAGAAAAGAAAAAAAGAAGCTTATTCCCACAGACATGTACCGGTCCATTCCCAGTGAGCATTGATGTTATAAACCACAAAGCCTTTTAAACTGTGCGGTAATTAGTCAACTAGAATACTCCCAACTGATTTGTCAATTCTAGTACCTACCTGCTGTAGCCTATTCCCTTCGGGCATAGGTTATTTGTATGGTAGCTATGACACATAAAACATTTAATTCCATAACTGTGGCAGGTGATGCTCGGTTTGAGGGTAGGAGGCAAGGCAATCCGAGGACCACACCTACTGGAAAAGTAGGCACACACCTGGACTACATTAGGAATTAGTCCAGGCTGTTAAATGTGTGCTCTTTTCTGCAGTAGGTGTCTGAGACTGGGGAAACACTGACTGACTCAGAGAGATGGGGCTGGAAGAAACAGAGCTGAGAAGTGACTGGGCCACCCGAATGTAACCGTTCACGTGCTTTATGGTCGGATAATTAAAAGAAAGATATTATGCGGTATTAGTTACTGTCAGACTGTTTACATTCTAAGCTAGCAATTGGCTAGCTAGGTATAGCAAGCAATTTTGGACATTTTCTGGGGGTTAAGAATGCAAATACCACAGGAAATTGCATTCTGCAGTACTATAGTTATTGCAGAATGTCTGTGTTTTAAATGTGTAGCTGTGGTTCACTTATGGCTTTATTGTATGACATCTATTACAGTTCACAGAGGACTCTGTGCTTGTTGGACCATATTGGCAAGTATGTCACAACTCAGCCAATTTGTGCTGAATCTAGAAACCCAATTTACCCGACTTGATCATCCAACATAATTAGGTGTTCAAGTGGGTCTTTCTGATGGGAAACTTGTATAGACCGTAAATCCGACACCACTTGAAAGCAGGGTTAGATTAACTTGATTTGAGGGAAGACACATGAAGTGCAGCTTGAGCAAGGAGACTGTAGGCACCCAAATGCACGGCAGGGGGTGCTCGTGAGTGATGAGACATCCCCCTCTGCTTGAGCAATGCTATAGCCATTTCTTTTTCAGGCTGCAGGGCTGCCTGCTACAGTCATCCCTGGCACAGTCCAGATCGCATACCAGATGGTAGGGTTCATCCACACAGTGCAACAATGCCTGATGCTTTTAAATTCTTCCATCTGCCATGTTCTTTTTGTTCCCTCTTTTAATTGCCCATGAATCACTTTTTTGCTTAAAAGGTGCTATATAAATAAAAAATATTATTATTAACAGGATAAGCCCCATAACAGCCCATTCATTTCAGATTTTAACCTTTCCATTTTGCCCCCTCTCAGAGGGCAATTTCCACCTATTTTGTACTAGTCCTATAAAAGTGTCAGTATCTCAAAAGCTATTTACTGAACACACATGGTTGAAGACTTAAATTAATGTACCATTAAGAGACAGAACAAATTTATGTCAGAGCATGTGCATGTACAGTGTACGCAAAAGTTACACAAAAATATGAAGAATTATTTTTTTTCATAATTTAGCACAGAATATCTCATTTTTAAAGTCAAGGACCAACCCAGAACTATATTATATTTGTGCAAAAACTTGTATTGTATAATATATGATAAAGATATCGACAGGCATTCAAATTCCACATGAGTTTTCCCAAAACTGCACTCAGATGTCCTCAAGTCTCCCAAATCTCTCCAAATACAAAACATCTGCATATCTGTTTGTCCAGACAGATGAATTGTCAGACAAGCTTATTTTTCTATTAAAACAGATTTTTTGATACAAAATGTAAAGAAAATGAACCTTCACATGTTTTATCACTTATATATTTTTACAAAGCTCTCCAAAGTGTTCAAAAAGCTCTCCAAAAAGGATTACTGAACCTAACACTTTCTAAGAAGTCGGCATCACGGGGTCTGCAAAGGGTAAGAAACCCCATACAAGAAGTGTGCCATATTTTCTATTAGTTTGGTACAGAAATGACCTAGCAATGCATTTATGCAACAATAACAAGTAGTTCAAGATGGTGTTCAGATTACAAAATAAACTTCAATGTTAGTCAAAAAACAGTCATAGCTTCATAACCAGGTGGGATATTGGTTCCATAAATATGTCTGTATCAAATAATTTGGTATTTCTAACAAACCGGAAATATGTCAGCAGGACGTGGAATAAAAGTGAGCTAAGTTTTTTCATGCAACTTCTGAATTGCATATTTTTGTTTTTGTATTAGAACATGTTTTTTTTTTTACGTAGAGAATCAAGGATTGTTAGAATATGCCTTTTATTGTCCCAGTCTGTGACTAAGTCAGGGTTGTAAACTCTTAGTGTGGCATGGGGGAGCCTGCTGTTTTATTGCCTTCATTGCAAATAAGAAACTGATAAGAATCTAAACTGAGTCTGGCATGACTATTTTGCGGGGGGTTTTTACATCTAGATTTTTTGTATGATATAAATATGAATACAACAATCATTTGAGACATCCACGACTCAACCACAAGGGGGCAGGCTGGATGGGGTTAACTTTGTTGGTGCACACTCCTCACTCTGGCCATCACTTTTGTCTAATATTTCTTCCCCATTCTACATACAAACGGCATTCAAAATGCTATTCAAAATTATTTTATTGCTTTGTTAAAACTCATTACCTTGTTCAAAACTTGCATTTATTACTGCTGAAGACAAAAAACTAAAGGTCAACAATCTTCTGACAATGAGAAGAGAGCAGATGAACTGACGCAAACTGAAAACCTGACGCAAGGAAAACAGTCACTGTAAGCCCTGTTTGCGGGAATGCAAAACATAATTCACCCATATATTTTCTCTTACCCTTCAAATATCACACAGTCATTTTCCCCACTCAAAGGCCCTCCCTTGTTCCAGTGGAACCTTCATTATGTGTATGGATGCCTCCCAATCAATTAGTTGATTACAGCTCAGCATTGTTAATGCATTAGAAAAATGCTGAAGGCTCAAACGTTATCAAATTTTTCCCAGTATAACAACTGCTTAAAAAGCAATCATTTTGATAACATTAACTTTAGATGGGCTTACGTAAATGTACACATCTTATTAAACGTTCCATGACTGCAAAACCGAAAAATGCATAACTGATATAACTAACAAAAACACAGCATAGAGCAGGTGGTATTATTTCAATGTTTTGTTTACTGCCAGTCAGTAAAAATAAGAGGTTGTGTATATATGTTTCAGAATGCTGGAAAACTACCTTGAATGGTTATTTACAAAAGGCATTATCCATCCAGATCTTATTCTCTCAAAAGTGTTCACATACGCACCACCATACCTATCTGAGAGAATCAAAGGACTGTGCAAGCTTACCAGATCATAAGATGCATTATTTAGTTTTGTAGCTGGATTTATTATGTGTTATTTCACATTGGAACTATAACAGTTTTGTACTACTGGATAATTACTGAACCAGCCCAGTTTTAATACCTTGCTCAAGGCTACCACTGTGCCCTGCAGCTCTCATTAAGGAGCAGTACCACTGTGTCATACACAAGATACCTTCTCAGGAGAAGAGACATGATGCAAAAAACGTCCTCATCTGACAAACCTTTTGGTTTCTTCCATGCACCAAGGCACGGCCTGTAACTGAGGCCAAACATACAGGTCCCTCAGAATGAATGCACACACTTACAGGCACCTCACGTGTGGTGGCCCTTTGCATGTGGCCTGTGTTCTCTTGAGAGGGGGCTCAAAGCAACATAACCCTGTGATGGTCAAACGAGATGATTAACCTTAGAACAGCAGAGCACAAGCAGTGGGGATTTGGCACAAGTGCAACCAGAGAACAAGGCTGCCTGGAGACCCACTGTTCAATTCAGCTCTCACTGAAAATTAGTGTTTAAAGCAAAATAATAGTGGCAAAGTGGACTGCCACATATGCTTTGGGAAATGGTCCCATTGTATTAAATAGTGGTCCCTTCAGCCAATATAATGCACAATTACAAATCTATCAGCCAAATCTATCAACCCTACCTTTTCTTCCTTATACCTGTTTCAGTGTAATTCCTTAGTAATAATAACTTTTACTCATCTAACAGAAAAATTCCAGAATCCATTGCCGTACCTTTCCACAAATTTCATTGTTGCTCATTCCTTAAAAGCCTTTTCTTAAAATGTCAATGCATGCTGCGTAATCCTGGAAAGTATAATCTTTGTATGAATAGCTTTGCACTTTACTGTGATAACTTTCCAGTTCTGTCCAGTTTAGTACATTAAATTAGTGCATTACCAACATCCAGAGGTGGTGTGGCCAGCTGTACACTGCATTCTGGGGACAGAAGGCAGACAGTAGCAAAGTGGCTTCAACTTAATTCTAAAAATGTTAGCATTTAATTTTAAGTAAGTAAATGCCAACAAGATTCCGCCCTTATGTACTTTGGATGGTCATGTGGATAATCTGGAGAAAAAACATGTTGTGGGGGCTTAATCATATACATAAGTGCTTGACAGCAAAAAAGGCAAAAGTACTTACAATGATAAAGGTTAATGGAAGACCTCTTTCAAGTAGAGAAAATGTCAATTGAGTGGACCTGAGAATCAGTGGTTTATATAATAATTTGTGGGTACATGTGGATTATCCTTACAATGCCTGTTTTATATTTATAAAGGTCCTCTTGTGGTCATATGCTGTTAGTGATTAAGCAATTTTACATGGCTACTTTAATAATAATAATAATAATAATAATAATAATAAATGTCCTTTTTATAGTGGCACTCGCAAATCCCAATCTTTTCACCAATGTGTAGCACAAATCTGGGTGATAGATTGCAGGCATTCTGTGCAAGAACGCTCATTAATTTGCCAGATATGATATTGTAATTAACAACGACACCTGCTCAGTCATCTCCAGTGTATTGCAGACTCAAGAAAGAACCTCAAAAGTGCAATATACTCGGTTTCCTGGAACAGAAGCATAAAAGTCAATACTGGAAAAACTGAAGCAAAAGGAATAAAAAAACATAAATTTGTATGAAATTTTATTATAAAATGATATTCGATATAAAGTATATGCATAATTTACAAAATAACGTTTTGCCATTGATCATTTTAGATATTATTTATCACCGACTGCTCTAGTATCAAATTACATCAGTATCAGTTTTCTGGTTAGTTAACCCTTGAAAAACTGAACTTCACAACAACACTAGAGTAGGTGGTAATAGACATGCGGACACTGAAACGCTCACTACCTTCATGTATCGACACAGACACACGTAACAATGGCCACAACGCATATTCACAATGTACATTGGATAACTCGTATCTCAACTTAAGTTTTGACGAAGTAAAAACATTTTTTGTCAGCTTATTCGTCATGATTGAGCTCTACTACATTGGGCTACACGTGAATCACCACGGTTATGGAGTTCTCCAGACTGTTCCTGTATTGATCGAGCCAGCTCCTAAGCTCAGAAATACTATATCCCTCCGGACCTCTGCCGCCCTGATATACAACCTTTTCGTCTTTGAGTATGTAAAGTCTCTCAAAATACGCCCCGTAAGCGGCGTTCGATGAGTTCTCCATGGTGTCAGCGACTACGAGGCATCCGGGGACTTCCACGTTCAACAGCTGAGCTGCATTCAGTCTGTCTTCGAGACACTGGTGTTTTGGGATCTGGTACGGAGCATCAGAGCTAGCCCATCCGTCCGACGGATGCGCCTCCTCGATATACACAAGAAGAGAGTCTGCGATATCAGCGTATTGGCTGACCACCCGCTGGAATGCCGTCAGACGTGTCATGAACGGCGGTCAGGAGCAACTCCCGAAGTTCAGGATCAGTGGTCTTTTTCCTTTCGCGTAGTCAAGTATCCGGACCCTCTTCTGCTCCTTCAGCTGCACCACTTCGGTGTTGGGTGCATCGTTTCCGAGATACGCCGATTTGAAAAAGTCCAATTTCTGACCATGCCACACCGCCTTGAGAGACTCCAAACTGAACATTTTATTGGAATCAGAGATGCACACCGGGGGATCGTCGGGTCCCCCTCCGCTATCCCTCATTTTAAGCAACACCTTCTTTCGTATGCACAGAAAATCTAGAAACCATAGCGCGAGTGCGGCAACCAGAAAACGGGGCAATAGAACCAGGCTGGCAGCTACGTTTTTCAATGCCTTAACAGTTTGTACACCGGTAGATTTCTTTATCTCGGCCACCATTTTACTGCCCAGAGGATTTTCTTGTCTGTTAAACTCTAATCAGCGCTGTTTTTATACGCTATGTTACAGTGCCTTTTATACGACTACTTGAATGAGGAATACCCCGCCTCCAAACGAGTGCCGCCCCATCACATGGCGGGGATTACCTTTCGTCAACTCCTGCCTACAAGATGTGAGAGGCAGATCGAAAAGAGAAGGATCTCCTCATTTTAAATGACTTTAATGTGCCTTCAAAAGGGGCGGAGTAGCCTAGAAACACAGGGAATTATAAAGGATGTACATTTGCCAATTTCCAGTAAAAATCCTTGTCTGAATTTGGTAACATTAGTGCATACTAAATGTATAGACAAATAGGTCCTAGTGCAAAGCACTTATTTATTTATTATTAAATTTTACAGGATGACAGCAAATAGGCTATTTTTGTTAAGCGCCAATTGCTTTATTTCCAGTCTACATTTGAATAAAGTTTTTATGTATACGGGAAGGTATCCGTTTAATTGAAAATAAAGGAAAATAAAAGAAAATGTTTTTGAAGACGAAGCTGTTCCAGAGAATATAGTATTCTTCATTAACCGAGATACGTGACAGCCATCTGAATTAATGGTTATAATAAGTAATATTAATAATGGATCATTTTACCATGGTTCTTATATTCGAGTAATTCAAATGATTCCACTGGGAGGCGCTCGCGTCTACAAGGAATGTGGTCTTGGAGTTTCCAGTGGGCTAAGAGGCTACAACACACTTTGGAGATAGATGCACTGTTCTCTCTGAAATTCTAATGGCTATACATTTTCAAAGTTCAGTCTGTGGATCTGAATCGCTTGTTATTCACTGAATCTTCACAAATAATATTTTAACTTTGAGAGATGTTCATTTGATGTTCATTAACCTTACATACTTTATGAATAATATATGACCTACTTTTGTGGGGGAATTCGACCTTTCACATTGTGCGCATGATTAGCATGGAACATCAGTGGTTAACGTTAAACCATGTGAGACAGTGGGGGTTATCCAAAAGATAAGATGACATGGCAGTTTGGTGCCTTAAGCAACTAACAAACAAACCTGAGACCTGGCTGATTACATTACTCTAAGAAATTCCTTGTGCTTGCAAAGAAGTGGCTTCATGTAGCATTTAAGACATATCAGTGGGGGTTATCCAAAAGATAAATTGACATGGCAGTGTAATGCCTTAAACAACTTACAAACAAGCCCGAGGCCTGGTTGAGTGCATACCTAAGAAATGCCTTAGACTTGCACAGAAGTGGCTCCCTGTTGCTTTAAAAAGCTAAACACAGTATCTAGACCAACTAGTCTTAATTACCTACAATGTTTATTTTTGCCCACTATAATGAACAATAATGAAAACAAATTTTTTTAATGGTCAAGCTGTTCACCCAGACAGATATAAGAAAGTTTTATACTCACTTTTCTCTCAGCTTCTAGCTGTCAAGGAAACAACCCCCTCCCACTCACTTAAGCAGGAATTAGAATTTCAAACAGGGATGGGTGGACGCAAGCAGAGCTTTACTTTACCCCTTTTCAAAATAGCCTGTCATTCAATCTTTAATTGATTTGATAAATTAATGAACAAAAGGAAAATGTCTTCATTTTTATCCCAAGTGTGCTTGAGGCATGAGCTTTCTGGAAAAGGCAGTATGCAAAACAGTTCAAAATGTTGGTTCAAACATGTCTCTGGCAGGGGCTACCATGACAATGCACGATGCTTAAAATGTACTTCACTGTGTCATTCTGGCACTGTGGCTCAGTGTTTCAGCACTCGGCACATTGCCTGGAACCAAATGCTACAGATCTCTGCTCCTTGAAATGTGTTCAGCTAACTACCTAGCTAAATATAGCCTATCTACCAGTTTGTTAGGCCTAAGTGTGATGTATAGCTCCTTTCTTCTGATTCCATGTGTTGTCCCTGACAACTATTCCTGGATGATGTGTTGTCTCATAGCTTAAGGTTTGTATCAAATTACAATGCAAGAGAATGCAAATAGTAGTAGAGGTAGGTGAAATGAATAAATCTTTTGTGATGGTCCATCGCTGTTGGGAAGGTAAATGCTTCTGATATACTTTGTATTTTCTAAACATATTACCATGGTTAATAGTCCTGTGATTTTAATTTGTCAGGGGCAAGAATTTCAGTTGACAACAAACAAAGTTGACAACTATAAAAAAATGAAAAGGGATTAACTAAAAATGGTATTAATAACCCAATTGAGAGCACAAGTTCCACTTTGCCCCCCCAAGAGGGCAATTCCAACCTAATTTGTACTAGTCCCATAAAAGTCTCAATATCTCAAAAACGATTTACTGCACACACATTGTTGAATACTTAAATTAAAGAAGAGGCTGGCACCATTCAGGAATTTCAGACAGAACAGATTTATGTCAGAGCACGTACATACAGTGTTCACAAAAGTTACACTAAAATACAAATAAAATACAAAATGTTTTTATAGTTCAGCACTCAATTTCTTGACTCCTGACTCTCAATTTATAAGTCAAGGACCAACCCTGAACTACTTTATATTTGTGCACAAACTTCATGTCAACTTGTGAACAAAATATGGTAAAGATATCCTGAAGTGTCCCCAAGTCTCTCCAAATAGAAAACATCTGTACATGAGTGATCAGAATAACTTATTTTTCAATTAAAACAGATTTTGTTGATACCAAATGTAAAGAAAATTAATCTTCACATGTATTTTATTCAACATGAGTTTTTATAAAGCATGCTTAAAGTTTTCAAAAAATAAATTACTGTCATAGCAGAATGAAATGTCATTCCAGTTGGCTAGGAAGTTTTGCGATGGATGAAGTTCAACTTGCTGGGACAGTCTAGGATGATAATCCAGGA
Source organism: Conger conger (assembly GCF_963514075.1). Classification (NCBI taxonomy): domain Eukaryota; kingdom Metazoa; phylum Chordata; class Actinopteri; order Anguilliformes; family Congridae; genus Conger; species Conger conger. The sequence goes on from NC_083764.1 coordinate 25,347,732, forward strand.
CTTGGTCATAGCAACAGCAGGAGCCCGCATGGAAGGCAGGAATGTTAGCATCCTGGTGCCCACTATGTCAACTGGATATCATGCTTATGTCATGTTGGATCCATATTATGTGTAGGCATATTGTCTATGTATATTACACAAAGTCACCTCAAGTTGCTAGTTTTTTATGTAGCTCATGTGGCAGAATACTATTATGTAGGCAAGAGTAGTTTACGGTTGAAGCCAACATTTGCCATCTGCTGGGTTACACACGTTGCTAACGGTTGTGGCTTCTTGAAATTGAAATGATACAGGGACATATTATTTATATGACATCAATTTCAGGATGGGCAAGATGCTAGTAGTTACCGCATGTGTGACCTTGACCGGTCTATGGTCAATACGCATAAAGCGCCGAGCAGAAGCAGTATCTTTCTGTGATGCAGCATGACAAGATGACGAAAACAGGTAATTCAATGAATGGAGACCAATCCAATCCATAGACCTCCAAATATGATCTGGAATCGGATAATATACTACAGTTAACTTAAGTTAATTTTTTTCTTTAATAATTCAAAGGATTTTTCTCCCAATTGTACCCCGTCTGATTCAATTACAGCTAGTTTTAGATACACCGCCCATACCCCGTCCCTCGGCCCTCGGCGGCCCGAAGGAGAATGACACGCCTTCTTCAAGCCGTCTCGTCTCATGCCCGTTGCTGTGATTCCGAGGCGCCCGAGGTGCTTTATTGTGCGCCGATCTACTAACCCTGCCAAGTCTGGAGCAGCAAGTCAATTATGCTGCTCCACGTGAGCCGGCCAAACTTGGCTTTTGGCAGGAACAAGAATCAAACCCCGATAGGGGTGAACAGTGAAAGGATTGCTCCTAAGAGGGCGAAAATCCAGAAAAACTTCCCATCAGCAAGAATTTTCAAACCAGCTAGTTTGCAACCCAAGTGCTTAACACAATAAAAATAGAAAATTCCTTCTCTGTCCTATAATGGCAATGAAGATCCAATCTGTTTTTGCTAATAATACAAGTTATAAAACTCACTTTTAAACTGATATCAATTACACACTTGAAGGCTGGGAAAGAAGTGGGCGATACTGGCATCTCAGTGCCAGGAATGTTTACTGGATCAAAGGTGCTTGCTATATTAAGGGGAGGGAGCTGCGGGTGTCTGATGACATCACCTTACTTCACTGAAGACCAAGGACATTGCTTACATACCCCAATGTGACTGAATGTCCCTCTCAAGATGGCATGCCTGGTAAAACAGCTCTCCACATCGTGCCGACCGTGTTGATAAATCGTTCCATCCCCTTCCCTCTTGACAGAAGCAGTAGCAAATGTTCCACTTGCTACATCCTCACTCTTGACCACAGCGATGTCCAACAGGACCCTTTCTTCTAGCTTGACCGGCGATGTTGTCCCAGCTTTCTCCCCCACCCCTAAGAGACAGCTGCCCATCTATTCCTCTCAATATGACATCCCAGTGCCAGCAATATAACAGGAGAGAGCTGCTGAGGAAAAGGCAGTATGATAGGGTCGGCGACTGGCAATCTGGTGCTAGTGATAAAAACAGGTTTATCACTACAGAGCTGCTGAGGAGAAGGTAGTAGGCTATGTTAGTGTGGGAGACTGGCATCCTGGTGCCAGCAATAATTAATGAGAGGGAGCAGCTGAAGAGAAGCTGCTCCCTACGTTTTTATCATAGAGTTGATTAACAGTGACAGCGAGGAGCCCTCCCACTCCCAGAGCAATCAAACTGCACAGCATACCATCTACGTCTCTTCGTAGACGGGCGAGTGCGAGCTGCATCGGTACTTCCAATTTGAGTGGGGTAACACTGCCCATGGTGCAGGAGAGGCAATACCAGAACCTGAAATTGGAGCAGTAGAAGCTCTGACTGGAGCTCTTTTGTATTGGAGGAAATGTCATAATCTGACTTTGTGGGATGATTTCAACCTTAAAGGTACAATAGGTGAGATTTTTGTGTTAAAACATTGCTACAAGACCATTGTAAATCCCTTCCTATCATTGAAAAAGGCTCACTGACATGATGACTCACCCTCTGCCTGGTTTATAGTCCTTAAATTCGGTTTCAAAATATGCAGTTGATGGGCTGGCACTGTGAGAACTCACAATTACACGTTGAATTGAAAGGTATAGGAAACTTGGATATGGATATGAATATGGATTTTGCTATATCGTCAATTCCTTTTGCTATACACTGAAGACAATTGAGTTTGAGGTACAAAGCTGTGCATGAGGTGACTGGGCCTGTAGTGTTGTGGTTAAGGTAAATGACTGGGACGTGCACGGTCGGTGGTTCTAATCCTGCTGTAGCCACAATACAATCTGCGCAGCTGTTGGGCCCTTGAGCAAAGCCCTTAACCCTACATTGCTCCCGGGGACGATTGTCTCCTGCTTAGTCTAATCAACTGTACATCACTCTCGATAAGAGCGTCTGCCAAATGCCAATAATATAATGTAATGTAATGTAATGACAGATCCTGTCAATCAATCTAACAGCACACATCTGGGCAACAAGAAACCCCTGTCAGTCACATGTTCCAATACTTTTTCTCACCTAAAAATTGGCTGGTCTGATACCAAAGGCACTATGTTCTAAGTAGTTTAACACATCTAGGTGTAAATACCAAAAGAAATTCGGAACTCTTGTCTCGTGTTCATCTTTTTACCTCAACCCCAAATGCATTGAGTGTATTGCAAAAACAACGGGATCAGCCTTGCTTGCTTTTGGGGGGACTGTATATTAGTGGAGAATGGATTTTGATTGGAACCATCAGCAATGTACCATAGGCGTTTCGGTGTGACATGGTGACATGGCTCAGGCAGTAAGAGCTGTTGTCTGGCAGTCGGAGGGTTGCCGGTTCGATCCCCTGCCTTGGCTGTGTCGACGTGTCCCTGAGCAAGACACCTAACCCCTAAATTCTCCTGACGAGCTGGTTGGTGCCTTGCATGGCTGCCAATTGCTGTGGTGAATGAGAAGCATCAATTGTACTGTGCTTTGGATAAAGGTGCTATATAAATGCCAACCACTTACCATTTAGGTGGAGCTTTCTGAGAAGAAATGCAAACCTGATATGTAGATAACTGGCCTTTTACTATTTTAATATAATATTCAGCAAGCGGATTTCATTTTATAGGCTAATGCTGTTAGCTGTTGTTAGCCAAATCTGGGTTTTAAAATGTTTTATGTGTGCTATGATTTTAATATATCACTATATTTTTTGCTCATTTAAAGACTTGTAACTGACCCCTTCATATGTCAAAATTTAATTATTATTAGCCTGCGTGGCAATAATTTATTTGGTTCAGAATGGCAAAACTTTAGGCTATTTGTATCTTACATCCTCCTGCTTCTGTTAGCTAAAAGTACCACAATATATGAATGGCAAACCTCTGTGTACACAGCCACTGCATCCTTTCTATTGCTTATCAGTAAGTAACGTTACAGCATATTCCGACTAATGTCTCAATCAGTTTAAGAGATATTTACCCATAAGATTGACTGAAGTAACAATATGGTAGCTATCTAGCCAACTCATAGGCTATACATTTATTTATTGCTAGCAAGCTAAAAGTGATTAAGAGAACAAACTAACTAGATATTAGCGGACTATATTATCTCTGACAATTGTTTCATCCTGTTAAAGTGCAAGCATCTTGCCGTGAAATTCCGAATCCGAGGAAAGAAGTCAGATTTACAACCTTTGAAATCTTTAATAAAGGACAACAGTCTTTTTGAAACCAGCGCTGTAAATTGGCATTTGACACTTGTAGTTTACAATATTTGTAGCGTCATTCCAAGTGAAAATAGCCAATTTTATAAAAACAAAATGCGTTCAATTTAAACCTGTAAACAATGTAAATAAATTTGAATTTGGCATCCCTAAAATCTGTACAATCTCCTGAAAGAAATGGTTATATTTATTTTAGCAGCTGGCCTAGTGGAAATGTCAGCCTATTCAGGGCAAATAGAACACTGATAGAAAATCCTTAATGATGAGCTCTGTTTCACAAAGCAGGATTACTTGACTGCACTGAGTAACTATGCTTAACTCAAGGGAACAGTTAGCCCTGAGCTTTGTATTCCTCTTAAAGCATCTTCTGTTGAAACTAGGTGGGAAAAAACATATATCATCATATATTTTGTTTTGATTCACAAGCAAAGCACAGCAAATGGCTGGCTAATACACTTATCAAAACAATTGATGTTTTGCCCAAGAATATTGGTGTGCGTTGGCAGCTTGGTTGGGCACAGTTGGCGAGTTCTGGCAGTATAAGAAATTGTTCTGGATTAAAATGTCAATTTTCGAGCTCTGTTGATGTTCGCAAATAATTGTGGCATATTTGGAAAGAGATTTTGCGGTTGAATCTTTCAAATGTAAATTTCCAGTGCATTGATTACTACAGAGGTCCATTATATTAGGGTGAATTCCCAAATCCCAAATTACCTGAAATAAACCTAGACCATGGTGAACTGCATTAACAAAAAAGTTGTGCAATCGAGAAAATCCATCACATCTCATGAATACCTGAAGACAAATTTCACAACCCTGTTTTAAAACATGCACACCATGGCAGGGTTCACTGATATTCCCAGAGATGCATTAACTGTAACTGCATGCAATGAGTACACAGCCTCTAATCACTATTGGTCACAAACATAATAATGTTAAATGCTCAGATACACATGCTAATCATTAGCACTATTCCTACTTAAAAACCTGTTCATAAAGCAATTTTAATTACAAAGTGGCAGATGTAAAACTGGAAAAAATGGAACTTAAATTATCCATACATTTTAGGCATCTTTATGATGATCCTATGAACTGGCATCACCTCTCAGCCACACTCCCTTGCATACTTACTGGTTCATACGCTAATTTACTTGCTGGTCTTAATAAATGATGAATCAAGCTGAAAACATAAACCTGAAATATAAAACAAAAAACGTCCATACTAGAGTATTGCCATAGAAGTCTCCTAATGGATGATTGAGTACATTAAGAGATGATAAGATTGCAAATTCTGCCTTGTTGCTCTAGAACATGCTGCGTTCACGTCTGACCCAAAGCTAATTCTGCAGTCTTTCCCCTCAAGCTTTCAGAATTTTCCCTCTACTAATAAAAGTACTTTCATTAAGCTTCCCAGACAGACCCTCAGCACACACACATTTGTATATACGTACATGTCGCTATAACTTTCCCACATTATGCAATTACCTGCTGACAAAGGTTAATTGCGAAATTGGCTCTTACCTTCCCTTTTCTGGAGGACGTGTTGCTGAAAGGCGCTGTTGGCATAATACCCGATTGAGTTCAGATCTTGGCAGTGCTGTGCAGTTCGTTCAAGGACAGCTGGGAAAAGGGGAACAGCTTGCTCCCACTACATAGTCATGAGAGTGGCCTTTCGATAAAGGAGTAACCACTGACAGTGTGACATAAAACCAGCCACAATAGTCACTGATGATGAGCATATAAATGCTTGCTCCCTTCACACAAATTATATATCTTCTACATTGTCTGTGTGACAATGTTGTACCAATGCTGACATAATGGTGATGATGGTAATAAATGTTTTTTTGTTATTTCCTAGTGGGAAATGTTCACTTGCAGGGCCTTGCATAGAGACTAGGGGTGAGTGAGTACAGCATTATCTGTATTTGTATCTGTATCCGTTCAAACAACTAAATTATCCATATCCGTATCCGTATTCGAAAGTGGGTGTGAGGTAGTGTAGTTTACACAGTCCCCCGTACTGCATTGCGATTTGCATTGTACATCGTAAATGTACATTGTAAAGCCAAGACTTTCACCTGAAGCACAACTACTACAGCTATGCAGGTTAATCTCTATTAGAGGGGAATACCAAGCATTTTAAACATTCAAATATGTAATAACTATACCCCTGAGGTATCATTTGGGCAAAAGAAGAGAGTCCAATTCTTTATTGTTGTTTCATTGTGCCTTGAGCTTTTGGGGAGTGACGTACACATTGTGTACTTTCCGCAAGGTTTCTCAGCAGCCGAATGACTTGAAGATAAAAATAACACTTGTTTGAGATTTTTCAGCCAAATGAGCTACATTACATATTAATGAAGCAGATTATAAACAAAGCTGATTTCATTATAAACCTCCTTGATTTAATTTAGCAAGATTCTCCATACAAAGCAACAACAAAGAATTGGACTCTCTTCTATTGCCCAAAGGACAGCTCAGAGATATTGTAATGACATATGTTAATGTTTGATGTCTAAAATTTGTCTGGTTCACCATAACATTAATTAAAAACCAAAATCATCTATATGAATCAATGCATTTTCGTGCTTGACAATTTTACAATGTAGACTTTCGGCTGAGCTATATAAGCCTGCCCGTTCATATCAGCACCACTATCCGCGTTGCTGTCGAATTTCAAATTTCAGTCTTGGTAGTAATAATAACCAACAAGGGAGTTTTTATAAATGAACACCAATGAAAGCGTTGCGTAGGCTACTGTGTGTGTGCGCGAGTGTCTTAGTGACGGGAACATTCATTAAATTAGGTATTAGTTTGTTCTTAAATATTGGCAGAGAGGGAGAAGTATTTATCCGGTGCTGGTGAGCATTCCACAACTGCACACCATGGTACTTGAGTAGAAACTGACCCCTAGTGGTGAGGCTCTTAGGAGGATGTAGCTGATTAAATTGCCGGGTACTATACTGGTGGACTTCACTATTAGGTGTAAAATAATTTTTAAAACACTCTGGTAAAAGATCTCCCCTACATCTGGTCTTGTAAACAGAAATACTAATTTGAACAGTATTTATGTCATAAATTGATAATAGCTTCAATTTTTGAAATAGTGGCAAAGACTGACGATTCGAAAAAGTTGCACTTCTGACATCTTTTTTGTAACAAGTGGAGCTTTTTAAGACTATAGTAATAATTTGAACCCTATACCATGTTAAAATAAGAAAGATATGGATAAATAAGACAATAATACAAGGTCAGCAGACAAGACTTATTTAAGAAATAGCAAATTTCCTTGATAATAACAAGGGATTTCATAGCCTTTTTATGAATATAATCAGAATTATGTTTCCAACAGAGTTGATCATCAACAAGAACTACCCAAATTTTCACAACAGAAACCTGCTGAACTTGATTATCGTCAATATTTAAATATTTCTTTTCTTTTCCCATTGAAAATAATTTAGTTTAGAGACAATTTATTACTTTTAAACCATTTCGAAAATTCATTAAGCCCTCGTGCTGCTTCACTCATTAAATCATATCTCACCTCAGAAAACATGCATCGACTTTCATTTTGGAGATATCTCTTTGAATATGTGGAAGATCCTTAATCAACGTTTCTAAAAAGAATTAGCATTTGCACTCCGTGGATTTTGTTCCACACTTCCAACTATCCGAATTTCATAGATATTTACATACATGTAAGACTCCTATAATCTAAAATGGAAGAGTCCAATTGTCATTACCAGTGGCCACTGTTGACGATTCCACTATTCCGGAAATACACTCACCGAGCACTTTATTAGGTATTTATTAGACTAATTTTTTCTGCTGTAGCCTATCCACTTGGAGTTATGATGTGTTCAGAGATGCTCTTCTGCATACCACTGTTGTAATGTGTGGTTATTTGCATTACTGTCACCTTCCTGTCAGCTTTGACCAGTCTGATCATCCTCCTCTGATGTCTCTCATTAAGAGTTTCTGACTGCGGAACTGCTGCTCACTGGATTTTTTTTTTGTTTTATTGCAAATTCTTAGAGACTAATATGCGTGAAAATCCCAGCGGATCAGCAGTTTCTGCCACCAACAATAATTCCAAGGTAAAAGTCACTCAGATAAAACATTTTCCCCATTCTTATGGTTGATGTAACATTAACTGAAGCTCCTGACCCGTATCGACGTGATTGTATTGAAAAGTCAGCAAAGAAAAAACGTATTCATGCAATCTTCCGAATTGCATATTTTTGTTATTTTATTGGTATCAAGGATTGTTAGAATATGGCTTTTATTGTCTGAGTCTGTGGCAAGGTCATGGTTGTAAACCCTGAACGTGGCACAGGGGAGGGTGTGTAGGGGAAAATTCACAGAACGAAAGATCTCCCTCCTAAAAGCATGATAACCAATCACAAGTCAAAATCAGACTCCACCTTAGTGAGCAGGCTGGTTCCTCCAAAACTCTCGACGATGTGTGCTAAAAGTTTATCAATATATCTGTATTAAAGTATGATATGTACCCTTTATAGTTCCAAACTGATTCACTGCGAAATTGTGCTAGGATTACACAGTGAGCCCAGCCAGGGGGGGGGGGGGGGCGTCTTGAACTGTGTAGACCAAACTGTCAAGGACACGGGCAGAGCAAGATATGACTGTACAGCTGATTTCTCCGGGACTCTCAATGTTTCATGCCAGGAGTGTATCTATTTGACCTAGAACATTAATTATAGCTGAGCTTATAAAAAGAAACCACAGTGAAAACTGTTGAAATGAGAGCAAAGAATAATTAATCAAATGTTTAGTATGTCTGTATATTAGAAACGTATATTAGAAGTGAATATTAATGAAATGTTTAGTTTGTCTGCATATTTTCAATGATTACTGCTGCTTAGTTTGTCTTATAAAAGCGAAAGATACAGAGTGACGTGTATGGATGACGTGTTAGAGGGAGGGCATCCAGAACTTTATGAGGTCTGGTAGTTTGCCAAGAGCAGGTGCGGGGTGAAGTGAGGACACGTAGTTGGCAGAATGCCCTGAACTTTGTACAGAGTTGGCAGAGCATAAGGACCGTTGGCAATTTTCCACAATGACGTTGTGGGAGGAGCGTTGGGAGGAGTTACGATAAGAAAAGTGTGGGTGATTTGCCAGAATGAGGTTTGAGGAGGAGTTGTAGGTGGAGTAACTGTGTATAAAATGGGTGTACAAATGACAGTCGGGGTTCAGTTCTGGAGAGCTGATCCGGCTTTATGCACGTGTGCTAATAAAGTCTGATTTTCCTGAAGATCTTGCTGCCTGGTGTCGTCTTTTCCCTCGTGAAGATGTTTTTCGACAAATTGAAGATTTGGACTCTGTCGTTTCCTAGACACAACATTTGGGGGCTCGTCCGGGATACGAAAGAGAAAGAGCTCCCGGCGACTGGAGACCAGGGCGGAGAGTACTTTTTGATAGGCTGCAGCTGCAGCTTATCAGGGAATGAAAGTATTCAAGGACTCTGATCTCCTCTCCCGGACGCCGGAGGCAACATTCTCTCGTATAACTAACCCGGCAACTAAATTAAGGGGAAAAACGTAGCAAACTTTTCAGGAAACGTGCGCGCGGCGAACTGTGAGTAAACGGTGTGGGAATTTATTAATTGTGTTGGAAAATGTTTTTTTAGCAGAACTTGTATTAAGTCTAAAAAGTATATTGATACTGCGGACTGAAGCTATATTGTTGCTGCTAACGATTTTAAGTTATGTGATAAGAGGTGCCAGAGACTTGGAAGGAAAGAAACCCAAAAAGGGGATCCTGCAAGCTATATCTAGGTAGTTACCTCAAGGTGTGATGTAAGAAAAAATTGCTGTGATGTAAGAGAAAATACTGTTACGCTGTGCTGAGGTTTCGAAGGCTTGTGCGAATATAATGTTGTATTGAGGCAACAAAGGTAAAAATAACGCTGTGCTGAGGCTTAGAATGCTTGTGCGTGTGCGGATATAACGTTGTATTGAGACAACGGAGGTAAAAATCGTTATTTATGTATGTGTAAGATAAGAAACGCAAAGAGTGAATAAAAGTATTAACGGGAGAAAATACAGGCTCTGGCGGAAAAATAAAGATAAAATATATAATAATATAGATAATAATAGGGAAAATAAAGGTTAAAGACATAATAATATAGATAATAATAGGCGGAAAAAATATAAATAAATAGATAATAATATAAAAGTATTACGGGCAGTATATGAAAATGAAAAAGGGAAAGAAAACTGCGATTGAGATAATAGCGGGGGTGTATCTTAAATGTATACAGGAGATAGAAACTATCTCCGATAAGTGGAAACAAAAAAAGAACTAAGAAAATGGTGGCCAAAATGGCCGTTTGATAAGAAAAATATGCGGAGGAGAAGGAGAGCGTAATGGCGGCGGGTAGAAACTGAAGTGAAGAGGCGACTCCGCCTCCATATGACGTGTGGCCTTGGGAAGGAGGAGTGTGGAGAAGGGGGGTCAAAACAGGTGCAGAGGGACTTAGCTGGGTGATACAGAACTATAATTTTTTAAAAATAAAACAAGAACAACACAGAAACCCATACGGTTTCGCGATAAGGGGGAGCTCCCCAAAATAGTAGGGCCATTAGTAATTAGGGTTGCTGTACCTCGATACATTCCCTGGTCCACTCAGGGTATGCAACATGTAATAACAAATCTCCCTGAGTTACAGAATGGAGTGAGCCACTGGTTCAAGATGCTGGAGGAGGAGATGACAGGCCGAATCTTGGCTGTCGGGGGCCTGAAGGCTCTCCTGGGGAAGGTTGTGGGGATGGAAACAATGCTGGACATATTCGAGCAGGCTGGCGTTGTCAGAGCCCAGATGCAAACCTACAGCAGTGGACAGTGGGCCATTTGACAATGTACGTGCTGCGCAGGTGGAGGCTGATAACCGAAAGGGACGCACAAACAGATCCCATAATGCCGTAAAGCCATACGGGAGGGGATGTCACCAGGAGTGGGGTGCCACCTTGATGAGGTGGTGGGACTGAACACCATGACACACAGGGAGTTTGTGGATCATGTGGCGCATGCTGAAGAGAGACAGCGAAAAGATGGAAAAAAGCTGGAAGATCAAGCAAAAGATATTCAAAGAAAACTACTGTGCAGCTGAAGGAGCTGGAAGCCAAAGAACAAAAGCACCCCCCATACCTGAACCATGGAGCAGCCCAATGGTGGTCTACAACTTCTCCGGCATCCCTCACCCAGTGGCCATACAAGGTAATATACAAGGGGGGAACTACAAATGGGTAGGAACCAAGTCAAGGGAGGGCCAGGGAATGGTGGGCAAGCCAATCAGGGGAAAGGGCAGCAGAATCAGCGCAATTTTGATGATGCTGGTAGGGGTAGTATTTATGATAGCTGGTATTTATCTGATTCTAATTGGAGTAGATAATCAAAGTAAAAATAAAAGTAAACTTGGTGAACTTAGACAGAGTAGTAACACATAGAACCAGACGCCTTCCTAAAGGTTCTTTGTCTCTTTTTATTTTCTTGCTCGTGTGAGCTTGTGGGTGAGGGACGTTGTCCCCGGTATTTGTATTTTGGTTTGTGTTTTTTCCTGAGCTGCGTCTCATGGTTCTTTATTTCCGTGCCTAGTGTTTTTTCTGGGTTGTATGTTGTTATTTTGGTTTTGGTTTTTTAGGGTCACTTTATTCCAGCTTACAGCTGGGAGTGCCAGAAGCACCAACAGTGCCCCAGTGGACCCAGTACGAGAATTGCAACCAGTGGACCACATCCACTGGTTGGAAGATCAAGCCAGCTCACCAGTGGAGGGATGTGCAGACCACATCCACTGGTTGGATCCAGGAGCCCACCTGTTACATGGACTATGGCAATTCCTTGTGCTACGAATCAACATGTTAACAAAATTAAAAGAAGTGTGTGATAATTTTAATAGTTGAGTCACTTAGGAAAATACATACAGCTGTGATACGGCTATGGCCAGTCAAATTACGCGGGATGCACTTGTGCAGAGAGTGTTGGAGAAACCATGGAAATGCCGTTATATTGAGGAGTCTGAGGCAATTGGATGCTGCTATAGCAGCAGGGGATGTGCAGGAACCCAACTTAGTATGGCGCATTGGCCAAGGGAGATATTCGGGGCCATAGGTTTTGACCCCGAAAGGGGGGAATGTAGGGGAAAATTCACAGAACGAAAGATCTCCCTCCTAAAAGCATGATAACCAATCACAAGTCAAAATCAGACTCCACCTTAGTGAGCAGGCTGGTTCCTCCAAAACTCTCGACGATGTGTGCTAAAAGTTTATCAATATATCTGTATTAAAGTATGATATGTACCCTTTATAGTTCCAAACTGATTCACTGCTAAATTGTGCTAGGATTACACAGTGAGCCCAGCCGGGGGGGGGGGGGGGCGTCTTGAACTGTGTAGACCAAACTGTCAAGGACACGGGCAGAGCAAGATATGACTGTACAGCTGATTTCTCCGGGACTCTCAATGTTTCATGCCAGGAGTGTATCTATTTGACCTAGAACATTAATTATAGCTGAGCTTATGAAAACGCAAGAAACCACAGTGAAAACTGTTGAAATGAGAGCAAAGAATAATTAATCAAATGTTTAGTATGTCTGTATATTAGAAACGTATATTAGAAGTGAATATTAATGAAATGTTTAGTTTGTCTGCATATTTTCAATGATTACTGCTGCTTAGTTTGTCTTATAAAAGCGAAAGATACAGAGTGACGTGTATGGATGACGTGTTAGAGGGAGGGCATCCAGAACTTTATGAGGCCTGGTAGTTTGCCAAGAGCAGGTGCGGGGTGAAGTGAGTAGTTGGCAGAATGCCCTGAACTTTGTACAGAGTTGGCAGAGCATAAGGACCGTTGGCAATTTTCCACAATGACGTTGTGGGAAGAGCGTTGGGAGGAGTTACGATAAGAAAAGTGTGGGTGATTTGCCAGAATGAGGTTTGAGGAGGAGTTGTAGGTGGAGTAACTGTGTATAAAATGGGTGTACAAATGACAGTCGGGGTTCAGTTCTGGAGAGCTGATCCGGCTTTATGCAGGTGTGCTAATAAAGTCTGATTTTCCTGAAGATCTTGCTGCCTGGTGTCGTCTTTTCCCTCGTGAAGATGTTTTTCGACAAATTGAAGATTTGGACTCTGTCGTTTCCTAGACACAACAGGTGGAGTTTTATTGCCCTGCTTTGCAAATAATAGACCGCTCTTCTGACTAGTTTTTAACAATCTGGCGTCACCGTTTTGCGGTTTTATTATGTCAGTTTTTGGTATTATATAAATATGAACACGACAATAATTTGAGACATTGATGACTCAACCACTAGGGAGCAAACTGAATAGGGTTAACAGTTTTTGTTGATAGTATGCTATTCAGTTTGGCCTTGATATTGCTAAATCCCACAAGCAGGAAAATGCATTGGTTACATTTAACTTATTGTTCAGTTTTTTCTTCTTTATCTTAATCCTGACCATGAGAGCTTCCCAGAATTGAGAAGAGTTGCTGGAATTAATGGAGCAGCTGCTCCTGGTGCTGAGGCCTCTAGAGTGAAGATGACAACAATCATGTGTAGAGAGTTACACGTCGGCCTGTCCTTTATCTAACCCAACCTGCTGAAACTGACTGACAGCACGAACCAGAGAGTCTGCTCTGGTGACTACTTGCTCTTTCAAGGACTGATACTACTGTCAGTTGCACAATTTTACACGTACACTAGAAAATTACAATAAGATTTTATATTAAGATATTTATTATTGATAAGAATATAATATTAATAATATTAATAATATTGATAATAATATTCATAATAATGTAGGGTCCTTGCACGGGCCGCCAAATAACGCAGGGATTTTACTCTCTACGAAACCGGGGCGCCAGTTAAACGTTGTGTAGCAGTATAACTGCAAAAAGTAATCAGTCTCATAAAATTACTATTATCAGAAATATCTAACCACAAATTTAGTATTTTAATTATAACCAATATTAATGATTAAACATACCGATAACCTGAAGGTTGGAAGTTCTTCGAAAGACTGCTTTAACTCGGCTCTCATGTCTATGTGATTCCAAAACGGACACCGGGGTTTAATAAAATATATTTATTAAACAAACATACAAACACATAACAGATAAACTAACGGGAAGTTAGTAAGGAAATTTAGTTGGGTAAATTAGTAGGTTACGTTAGGGCGTGTATGTGTGTGTGTGGGCGCGCGCGAGCGCGCGTGTCGCTTGAACAAAGGAAAGGTGGGAGTAGCTAGCTTGAGTAAGCTAGAGTTCTGGATATGGTAATGAGTTAGAGTTAGCTGTGAGATGGGACTACTTGAGTAGTTTTACTCTATATATGCGCAAAAGACGGCGAATCAATTCACGTACATATATATGTAGCTAACCAAACACATTTCAATAGTAGGATGGTAAATATAGAAACACAGATTCACGAAAACAGTTAAGACTAAACTAAACACTGGCTATGCCTGAATGTTTGTTCTCTTACTGAGTCCATACGCATTGGATCCAAAAGACGTGCTGTCCTTATAGGAGCCGCGATGGTGCTGTGAATGCGTGTCCTGGAGAGATGCGCAGGCTGGGGCGTCTTAGCCGCGCGCTATCGTCTGGTCCACTCGGTTGCTGGAAGGATGTTTGCTTGTCCTTTTTCCGGGTGGAAAAGTTTGTTGCTGTTGTTCGATGGTGAGCTTTGCAGGAGTAAACTGATGTAGCGTTCCGCGTACACCAGTTTCCACTCGCTATAGGCCACGAAGTTACCGCGAGGTAACTGGGTGTGTCCGTAGGCCTGGTAGTGCGCTGTGCAGCATTCAGCCTCTGTCCGAGTCTCGGAGCAGATGAGCTGAAGCGAATGCCCAAAAAGGGTGCGTCCAAGAGAAGAAGCAGAAGAGGCAGAAGAAGCAGAAGAGAGATCCCAAGAACGTGTCTTGCTCTTATACGGGACCGTTTATTGCTCCCGCCATTACGGGATTGGCTGAACCATGTTCAAAATAATATGATGCGTCAGTCATGAATATGCAAATCGACTAAATAGCATGGTCGATGTCATCAATGACATCAACAACATCGACTAATCGTTGCAGCCCTAATGTATATCTCAGATTAATTCATGCGGTATTGTAAGTGTACAGCCAGGCCAATAACAATAATAATTTGGTTCAGCGCACTGTAATTTCTCCTGAATAGAAAGCTTATCAGAAATATCAAAGCTACAAATGGCATGCTGAGTGAGTATATTGTTTGATTCTGATCAGATGCTTTATCAGCAACAGTCATTGTTTTGTTTTGTTTTTTTGCTTTGAATTCCATCCCTTGTGTGTTTATGTTGTGTCCTTTTGGAGCCCAGCTTAATGTTGTGCTTTTATAATCAGCAGTTAGCATGCTATCTTTATTACTGCATGGTTGGCTCTGTGGTTGTATTGCAGTGGTAGTTATTGTGGTTATAGCTGTAGTGAGTAGAACTTGAAAAACATACCTGGCAGTAATAATCATTTTCTATTTTTAGCATTATTTTTCATAATGACATCTTGCCAACCCACTCCAATTTTGAATCTGTCTTTCATCAATGTACTTGTCAATTTCTTTTATGCAGTCCACCAGCATTCCATAAAATCAATGTGTGTGGGACTCCCACAATTAATTACAGTAACCTGTAAGAGAGCCAAACATATAAATATATATCCTTCTGGAAAAATCTTAACAACAGTTACATTAAACTGTACAGGACTGTTTGAGCAGCAATAGCAAAACAAAACACTGATTTCAGATTCCATCAATCTGCCATGCTATGACCATTGTCTGCAAATATTTATGTTTTTCTGATATAGTCAGCAGAGGTGCAGCAAAAACTCATACCTGTATCAATAGTATGTCATACGTTTTAATAGTATTTTTATTTTAATAGTACGTCATACGTTTACACTGTCATATCATTTATCTTGTATCCGCGGACTGGCAGAAGTGAGGAGGAGGATGAGTAGGCAGCTGAACAGTTTTGGTTTATTGATTGTTCCTTGTGGGCCCAATGCACCAGACTAAAACTGTCAGCTACCACAGCTACCTCTGTGTGTGATTATATCTAAAAATAAGAGCTATTTAGAGTAATTGGAGAATCAGAGTCAAAAATATGCCCTCTTCGTACACACACATCTGTAAACATGTTGATGGACCTCTGAAATGTTCACAAAGAAATGCAACACAAACAGCCCCCATATTTCTTATTGGATATACAGTGGTGTGAAAAAGTGTTTGCCCCTTTCCTGATTTCTTATTTTTTTGCATGTTTGTCACACTTAAATGTTTCAGATCATCAAACAAATTTAAATATTAGTCAAAGACAACACAAGTAAACACAAAATGCAGTTTTTAAATGAAGGTTTTTATTATTAAGGGAGAAAAAAACCAAACCTACATGGCCCTGTGTGAAAAAGTGATTGCCCCCCCTGTTAAAACATAACTGTGGTTTATCAAACCTGAGTTCAATTTCTCTAGCCACACCCAGGCCTGATTACTGCCATACCTGTTCTCAATCAAGAAATCACTTAACCTGGACCAGGACCTGCCTGACAAAGTGAAGTAGGCCAAATGATCCTCAAAAGCTAGACATCATGCCGAGATCTAAAGAAATTCAGGAACAAATGAGAAAGAAAGTAATTGAGATCTATCAGTCTGGAAAAGGTTATAAAGCCATTTCTAAAGCTTTGGGACTCCAGCGAACCACAGTGAGAGCCATTATCCACAAATGGCGAAAACATGGAACAGTGGTGAACCTTCCCAGGAGCGGCCAGCCGACCAAAATTACCCCAAGAGCACAGCGACGACTCATCCAAGAGGTCACAAAAGACCCCACAACAACATCCAAAGAACTGCAGGCCTCACTTGCCTCAGTTAAGGTCAGTGTTCATGACTCCACCGTAAGAAAGAGACTGGGCAAAAATGGCCTGCATGGCAGAGTTCCAAGACGAAAACCACTGCTGAGCAAAAAGAACATTAAGGCTCGTCTCAATTTTGCCAGAAAACATCTTGATGATCCCCAAGACTTTTGGGAAAATACTCTGTGGTCTGACGAGACAAAAGTTGAACTTTTTGGAAAGTGTGTGTCCCATTACATCTGGCGTAAAAGTAACACCGCATTTGAGAGAGGAAGTCCACCACCACCATCTGAGCCCCGGCCAATGGATCGCTTTGAACCTATAAGGTTGTAACGGCAGATGCCAATCATGCTATGGAGCCACTGAAGGGGGGCGTGGTCCGAACAGAGGTTGAAAGGGTATCCAATGAGATAATAATGGAGATTGGCGACTGCTGTACAGCATGGGGCAGTCAACCCCCTCCGCAAAATGCCCCCCAGACCACGGTTCGAAGCATCCGTCTGCAAACAAAAAGGAAGAGAAAAGTTAGGTGTAAACTGGACCAATTTAGCATAGAATACCTGTTCTACACTCTCCAACACCTGTTCAAACGGATCCATCCACTGGACCGGATCTGAGGCACCATTTCAGGTCAGATAGGTCAAGGGAATGGCCAGCTCAGAGAAAACGAGAATAAATCTCTATGGTAGCTTGCCAGTCCCAAGAACCATCAAACCTCTTTTTTGATCTCGGGCCGAGGGCAGGGCGCAATCGGTGCCAGTTTATCTATCTGGGGACGCACCTGCCACCACCCATATCTCCCTCTGTCTAACTGCACACTTCCTCAGGTTAGCCGTGAGCCCAGCACACCTCAGAGACTCGAGTACTGCCCCCACCTACTGCATTTGCTGCTCCCAGGTGTCACAGAAAATCATTAAGTCCTCCAAGTATGCTGCAGCATATACACAGTGGGGGCGCAGCACCCGATCAATGAGGTGCTGGAATGTTGCAGGGGCCCTGAATAACCCAAATGGAATTGGAACAAATTAGAATAATCGATACAGAGTGGAGATGGCCATATTTTGGAGACAAGGGAATCTACCAGTAACCCTTGGTTAAATCCAGCATAGTGAAAAAACTTGCAGTGCCCAGCCAGTCAAGGAAGCCTTTGAGCCTTCGCATAAGATGAGCATAAAAACATGAGCTGTGCCTTAGTCGTACCTCTACCTTAGTCCTACCTCCTGATTTACCCCCCCCCCCCCCCCCATCCCTCTTGTCTAACCCAAAAAAAAATATATGAATATGATGACTGGATGTTCAGAAGAGCACTTCAGGTGTATTTTACTGGTATTTTACTGGTTTTAACTTGTGGAAGAACCAATGCACTTGTAAATCACTTTGGATTAAAAGCATCTGCCAAATGACTAAAATGAAAATGTAAATGAGACTTTGGTTTACAGGAACAACGCTTTACCACCTGGTCAACACACCACCTGTGTACATTGCCAATGAATGGACGGATAAATGAATCAACTATTATTATGGAGGCAATATCTTTGCAGATACCACCATCCCACGACCAAGCTGTGAAGAATGACCAGGGGCACAAAATGTAAATTGATGTAAATGTCATCCATCCATTGACCTCAAACTAAAATGATTAATTGGGATCCACATAACATTTATTACATTACATTACATTATTGGCATTTGGCAGACGCTCTTATCCAGAGCGACGTACAACAAAGTGCATTCCCATAACCAGGGATAAGTTCGCTGAAAGACCCTAGAGGGAAGTACAATTTCAACTGCTACCTGTACAACAAAGATAAGGACGAGGGCCTTTTAAAATTTTTTTATTTATTTATTTTTTTGAGAACAAATAAAAAAACAAACAGAGCAAAAGTGACCAAAGTGAACTATCCAAACACTGCTCACCTAGCCAACTAAAAATACCGATACACAAAGCACATCACAGAGACAACAATTAAGGTTCACAGGGAGGTAGGGAGGGACGGGGAGAGGTGCTGCTTGAAGAGGTGTGTCTTCAGCTTGCGCTTGAAGGTGGGGAGTGTGAATGGGAGATTTATGAATTAAAGAAGCATACTCATCTTTCAATTGTTGTCGAAAAAATTGTCACTTTGGCCACACTAAGCTTGCGTAATTAAAAATTTACCTTTTTTCTGTCTGGGGTATCACTTGTTGAGGAGTAGTGCCATGTTCACAAGCAAGGTGGAAAGATTCTCTGGAATGACCTTCAAGTTCACCAGACAGAGGTATTAGTTAGTTATTCTGAGTATCACAGCACACACTGCAAATATCCCATTGATCAAGGAAGATCACACCTCAACAGAATCCAGGGTTGAACCCAAGATCTTTGGTTTACGAGACCAACGCCTTACCACTTGGCCACCATGCCAAAGAGACACACGAGATTAAAAAATTGAATGACAAAAAACTACAATGATAAGTGAGGCATGATATGTCTGCTGCGCGTATTACAAAACGCGAAAGACAAGAAGGGACAGGACTAGAAACTTCGAGAAACGAATAAGCACGGACAACAGTTGAACCCACGATCTTTGGTCTACAAGACCAACCCCTTGCCACTCGGCCACCCCACCACCTGAACTGCATAAAAATGAGTGAATGAATGAACTATCATTATTAAGTCAATATCTTTGCAGCTGCCCACCGTCCCATGGCCGAGCTGTACAAATTATTATGTGAATTAAACAGACCAGCAATCAAGAAAAGGGCACATTACGTAAATTGATGTAAACGTCATCTGTCCATTGACCTCAAACTAAAATGATTCATTTGGATTCACATAATCTTTGTAAATCAAAGAAGCACACTCATCATCAAAAAGAGAGGTTGATTCTGCGTGCGTTAGAATGGCTTAATGCTCAACTTTCAATCGTTGATAAAATTGTCACTTTGGCCACATTTAGTTTGGTTAATTAAAAAGGGTCCTTTTATCTGTCTGGGGTATGACTTGTTGGGGAGTAGTGGCATGTTCACAAGAGAGGTGGAAAGATTCTCTGGAATGACCTTAGGTTTCAAAAGGAAACACTTCAAGTTCACCAGACAGAGGTATTTGGTTAATTGTTCTGAGTATACCAGCACACATTGCAAACATCCCATTGATCAAGGAGGATCACACCTCAACAGAATCTAGAAATGTGATTAATGTGGAAGCCTTTTGGAATTTCAGGATTGGCATGGGACAACTCGGTCAATAATGTTTTACAAAGCTAGCTGGAAATTATGTACAGCAAAAACTATCAATAAAAAAGCTATGTTTGGGAAAACAGTTCTGCTATAATTGTCTGTAAATTAGAGAAGCATTTCAATTCCATGTACAAGGTGAAGACATGCTTTGTAATTATTACATTTTCAACAACATTGAAAAACTGACCTTTGAAAATTAAGAAAGAAGCACACAACATCAGTGAATTTTTCAACGCAACATCGAGGCTCGGTGGGGGTTGAATCCATGATCTTTGGTTTACGAGACCAACGCCTTACCACTTGGCCACCATGCCAAAGAGACACATGGCCTTTTAAAATTGAATGACAAAAAAACTACAATGATAAGTGAGGCATGATATATTTGCTGCTCATATTACAACATTCTAAAGACAAGAAGAGACAGGACTAGAAACTTCGAGAAACTAATAGGCACGGACAGGGGTCCAACCCACGGTCTTTGGTCTACAAGACCAACGCCTTACCACTCGGCCACCCCAACACCGAAACTGCATAAAAATTAGTGAATGAATGAACTATCATTATTAAGTCAATATCTTTGCAGCTGCCCACCGTCCCATGGCCGAGCTGTACAAATCATTATGTGAATTAAACAGACCAGCAATCAAGAAAAGGGCACATTACGTAAATTGATGTAAACGTCATCTGTCCATTGACCTCAAACTAAAATGATTCATTAGGATTCACATAATCTTTGTAAATTAAAGAAGCACACTCATCTACAAAAATAAAGGTTGATTCTGGGTGCGTTAGGATGGCATAATGCTCAACTTTCAATCGTTGATAAAATTGTCACTTTGGCCACATTTAGCTTGGTTAATTAAAAAGGGTCCTTTTATCTGTCTGGGGTATGACTTGTTGGGGAGTAGTGGCATGTTCACAAGAGAGGTGGAAAGATTCTCTGGAATGACCGTAGGTTTCAAAAGGAAACACTTCAAGTTCACCAGACAGAGGTATTTGGTTAATTGTTCTGAGTATACCAGCACACATTACAAACATCCCATTGATCAAGGAGGATCACACCTCAACAGAATCTAGAAATGTGATTAATGTGGAAGCCTTTTGGAAATTCAGGATTGGCATGGGACAACTCGATCAATAATGTTTTACAAGGCCAGCTGGAAATTATGTACCGCAAAAACTATCAATAAAAAAGCTATGTTTGGGAAAACAGTTCTGCTATAATTGTCTGTAAATTAGATAAGCAATTCACTTCCATGTACAAGGTGAAGACATGCTTGTAATTATTACATTTTCCACAACATTGAAAAACTGACCTTTGAAAATGAGGAAAGAAAGATGATAGAATTCTGCAATGCAACATCGAGGCACAGATGGGGGTTGAACCCATGATCTTTGGTTTACGAGACCAACACCTTACCACTTGGCCACCATGCCAAAGAGACACACGAGATTAAAAAATTGAATGACAAAAAACTACAATGATAAGTGAGGCATGATATGTCTGCTGCGCGTATTACAAAACGCGAAAGACAAGAAGGGACAGGACTAGAAACTTCGAGAAACGAATAAGCACGGACAACAGTTGAACCCACGATCTTTGGTCTACAAGACCAACCCCTTGCCACTCGGCCACCCCACCACCTGAACTGCATAAAAATGAGTGAATGAATGAACTATCATTATTAAGTCAATATCTTTGCAGCTGCCCACCGTCCCATGGCCGAGCTGTACAAATTATTATGTGAATTAAACAGACCAGCAATCAAGAAAAGGGCACATTACGTAAATTGATGTAAACGTCATCTGTCCATTGACCTCAAACTAAAATGATTCATTTGGATTCACATAATCTTTGTAAATCAAAGAAGCACACTCATCATCAAAAAGAGAGGTTGATTCTGCGTGCGTTAGAATGGCTTAATGCTCAACTTTCAATCGTTGATAAAATTGTCACTTTGGCCACATTTAGTTTGGTTAATTAAAAAGGGTCCTTTTATCTGTCTGGGGTATGACTTGTTGGGGAGTAGTGGCATGTTCACAAGAGAGGTGGAAAGATTCTCTGGAATGACCTTAGGTTTCAAAAGGAAACACTTCAAGTTCACCAGACAGAGGTATTTGGTTAATTGTTCTGAGTATACCAGCACACATTGCAAACATCCCATTGATCAAGGAGGATCACACCTCAACAGAATCTAGAAATGTGATTAATGTGGAAGCCTTTTGGAATTTCAGGATTGGCATGGGACAACTCGGTCAATAATGTTTTACAAAGCTAGCTGGAAATTATGTACAGCAAAAACTATCAATAAAAAAGCTATGTTTGGGAAAACAGTTCTGCTATAATTGTCTGTAAATTAGAGAAGCATTTCAATTCCATGTACAAGGTGAAGACATGCTTTGTAATTATTACATTTTCAACAACATTGAAAAACTGACCTTTGAAAATTAAGAAAGAAGCACACAACATCAGTGAATTTTTCAACGCAACATCGAGGCTCGGTGGGGGTTGAATCCATGATCTTTGGTTTACGAGACCAACGCCTTACCACTTGGCCACCATGCCAAAGAGACACATGGCCTTTTAAAATTGAATGACAAAAAAACTACAATGATAAGTGAGGCATGATATATTTGCTGCTCATATTACAACATTCTAAAGACAAGAAGAGACAGGACTAGAAACTTCGAGAAACTAATAGGCACGGACAGGGGTCCAACCCACGGTCTTTGGTCTACAAGACCAACGCCTTACCACTCGGCCACCCCAACACCGAAACTGCATAAAAATTAGTGAATGAATGAACTATCATTATTAAGTCAATATCTTTGCAGCTGCCCACCGTCCCATGGCCGAGCTGTACAAATCATTATGTGAATTAAACAGACCAGCAATCAAGAAAAGGGCACATTATGTAAATTGATGTAAACGTCATCTGTCCATTGACCTCAAACTAAAATGATTAATTTGGATTCACATAATCTTTGTAAATTAAAGAAGCACACTCATCTACAAAAAAAACGGTTGATTCTGCGTGCGTTAGGATGGCATAATGCTCAACTTTCAATTGTTGATAAAATTGTCACTTTGGCCACATTTAGCTTGGTTAATTAAAAAGGGACCTTTTATCTGTCTGGGGTATGACTTGTTGGGGAGTAGTGGCACGTTCACAAGAGAGGTGGAAAGATTCTCTGGAATGACCTTAGATTTCAAAAGGAAACACTTCAAGTTCAGCAGACAGAGGTATTTGGTTAATTGTTCTGAGTATACCAGCACACATTGCAAACATCCCATTGATCAAGGAGGATCACACCTCAACAGAATCTAGAAATGTGATTAATGTGGAAGCCTTTTGGAAATTCAGGATTGGCATGGGACAACTCGGTCAATAATGTTTTACAAAGCTAGCTGGAAATTATGTACAGCAAAAACTATCAATAAAAAAGCTATGTTTGGGAAAACAGTTCTGCTATAATTGTCTGTAAATTAGAGAAGCATTTCAATTCCATGTGCACGGTGAAGGCATTCTTGTAATCATTACATTTTCACCAACATTGAAAAAGAATAAAGAAGCATGAAACATCAGTGAATTTTTCAACGCAACATCGAGGCTCGGTGGGGGTTGAATCCATGATCTTTGGTTTACGAGACCAACGCCTTACCACTTGGCCACCATGCCAAAGAGACACATGGCCTTTTAAAATTGAATGACAAAAAAACTACAATGATAAGTGAGGCATGATATATTTGCTGCTCATATTACAACACTCTAAAGACAAGAAGAGACAGGACTAGAAACTTCGAGAAACTAATAGGCACGGACAGGGGTCCAACCCACGGTCTTTGGTCTACAAGACCAACGCCTTACCACTCGGCCACCCCAACACCAAAACTGCATAAAAATTAGTGAATGAATGAACTATCATTATTAAGTCAATATCTTTGCAGCTGCCCACCGTCCCATGGCCGAGCTGTACAAATCATTATGTGAATTAAACAGACCAGCAATCAAGAAAAGGGCACATTATGTAAATTGATGTAAACGTCATCTGTCCATTGACCTCAAACTAAAATGATTCATTTGGATTCACATAATCTTTGTAAATTAAAGAAGCACACTCATCTACAAAAAAAACGGTTGATTCTGCGTGCGTTAGGATGGCATAATGCTCAACTTTCAATTGTTGATAAAATTGTCACTTTGGCCACATTTAGCTTGGTTAATTAAAAAGGGACCTTTTATCTGTCTGGGGTATGACTTGTTGGGGAGTAGTGGCACGTTCACAAGAGAGGTGGAAAGATTCTCTGGAATGACCTTAGATTTCAAAAGGAAACACTTCAAGTTCAGCAGACAGAGGTATTTGGTTAATTGTTCTGAGTATACCAGCACACATTGCAAACATCCCATTGATCAAGGAGGATCACACCTCAACAGAATCTAGAAATGTGATTAATGTGGAAGCCTTTTGGAAATTCAGGATTGGCATGGGACAACTCGGTCAATAATGTTTTACAAAGCTAGCTGGAAATTATGTACAGCAAAAACTATCAATAAAAAAGCTATGTTTGGGAAAACAGTTCTGCTATAATTGTCTGTAAATTAGAGAAGCATTTCAATTCCATGTGCACGGTGAAGGCATTCTTGTAATCATTACATTTTCACCAACATTGAAAAAGAATAAAGAAGCATGAAACATCAGTGAATTTTTCAACGCAACATCGAGGCTCGGTGGGGGTTGAATCCATGATCTTTGGTTTACGAGACCAACGCCTTACCACTTGGCCACCATGCCAAAGAGACACATGGCCTTTTAAAATTGAATGACAAAAAAACTACAATGATAAGTGAGGCATGATATATTTGCTGCTCATATTACAACACTCTAAAGACAAGAAGAGACAGGACTAGAAACTTCGAGAAACTAATAGGCACGGACAGGGGTCCAACCCACGGTCTTTGGTCTACAAGACCAACGCCTTACCACTCGGCCACCCCAACACCAAAACTGCATAAAAATTAGTGAATGAATGAACTATCATTATTAAGTCAATATCTTTGCAGCTGCCCACCGTCCCATGGCCGAGCTGTACAAATCATTATGTGAATTAAACAGACCAGCAATCAAGAAAAGGGCACATTATGTAAATTGATGTAAACGTCATCTGTCCATTGACCTCAAACTAAAATGATTAATTTGGATTCACATAATCTTTGTAAATTAAAGAAGCACACTCATCTACAAAAAAAACGGTTGATTCTGCGTGCGTTAGGATGGCATAATGCTCAACTTTCAATTGTTGATAAAATTGTCACTTTGGCCACATTTAGCTTGGTTAATTAAAAAGGGACCTTTTATCTGTCTGGGGTATGACTTGTTGGGGAGTAGTGGCACGTTCACAAGAGAGGTGGAAAGATTCTCTGGAATGACCTTAGATTTCAAAAGGAAACACTTCAAGTTCAGTAGACAGAGGTATTTGGTTAATTGTTCTGAGTATACCAGCACACATTGCAAACATCCCATTGATCAAGGAGGATCACACCTCAACAGAATCTAGAAATGTGATTAATGTGGAAGCCTTTTGGAAATTCAGGATTGGCATGGGACAACTCGGTCAATAATGTTTTACAAAGCTAGCTGGAAATTATGTACAGCAAAAACTATCAATAAAAAAGCTATGTTTGGGAAAACAGTTCTGCTATAATTGTCTGTAAATTAGAGAAGCATTTCAATTCCATGTGCACGGTGAAGGCATTCTTGTAATCATTACATTTTCACCAACATTGAAAAAGAATAAAGAAGCATGAAACATCAGTGAATTTTTCAACGCAACATCGAGGCTCGGTGGGGGTTGAATCCATGATCTTTGGTTTACGAGACCAACGCCTTACCACTTGGCCACCATGCCAAAGAGACACATGGCCTTTTAAAATTGAATGACAAAAAAACTACAATGATAAGTGAGGCATGATATATTTGCTGCTCATATTACAACACTCTAAAGACAAGAAGAGACAGGACTAGAAACTTCGAGAAACTAATAGGCACGGACAGGGGTCCAACCCACGGTCTTTGGTCTACAAGACCAACGCCTTACCACTCGGCCACCCCAACACCAAAACTGCATAAAAATTAGTGAATGAATGAACTATCATTATTAAGTCAATATCTTTGCAGCTGCCCACCGTCCCATGGCCGAGCTGTACAAATCATTATGTGAATTAAACAGACCAGCAATCAAGAAAAGGGCACATTATGTAAATTGATGTAAACGTCATCTGTCCATTGACCTCAAACTAAAATGATTAATTTGGATTCACATAATCTTTGTAAATTAAAGAAGCACACTCATCTACAAAAAAAACGGTTGATTCTGCGTGCGTTAGGATGGCATAATGCTCAACTTTCAATTGTTGATAAAATTGTCACTTTGGCCACATTTAGCTTGGTTAATTAAAAAGGGACCTTTTATCTGTCTGGGGTATGACTTGTTGGGGAGTAGTGGCACGTTCACAAGAGAGGTGGAAAGATTCTCTGGAATGACCTTAGATTTCAAAAGGAAACACTTCAAGTTCAGCAGACAGAGGTATTTGGTTAATTGTTCTGAGTATACCAGCACACATTGCAAACATCCCATTGATCAAGGAGGATCACACCTCAACAGAATCTAGAAATGTGATTAATGTGGAAGCCTTTTGGAAATTCAGGATTGGCATGGGACAACTCGGTCAATAATGTTTTACAAAGCTAGCTGGAAATTATGTACAGCAAAAACTATCAATAAAAAAGCTATGTTTGGGAAAACAGTTCTGCTATAATTGTCTGTAAATTAGAGAAGCATTTCAATTCCATGTGCACGGTGAAGGCATTCTTGTAATCATTACATTTTCAACAACATTGAAAAAGAATAAAGAAGCATGAAACATCAGTGAATTTTTCAACGCAACATCGAGGCTCGGTGGGGGTTGAATCCATGATCTTTGGTTTACGAGACCAACGCCTTACCACTTGGCCACCATGCCAAAGAGACACATGGCCTTTTAAAATTGAATGACAAAAAAACTACAATGATAAGTGAGGCATGATATATTTGCTGCTCATATTACAACACTCTAAAGACAAGAAGAGACAGGACTAGAAACTTCGAGAAACTAATAGGCACGGACAGGGGTCCAACCCACGGTCTTTGGTCTACAAGACCAACGCCTTACCACTCGGCCACCCCAACACCAAAACTGCATAAAAATTAGTGAATGAATGAACTATCATTATTAAGTCAATATCTTTGCAGCTGCCCACCGTCCCATGGCCGAGCTGTACAAATCATTATGTGAATTAAACAGACCAGCAATCAAGAAAAGGGCACATTATGTAAATTGATGTAAACGTCATCTGTCCATTGACCTCAAACTAAAATGATTAATTTGGATTCACATAATCTTTGTAAATTAAAGAAGCACACTCATCTACAAAAAAAACGGTTGATTCTGCGTGCGTTAGGATGGCATAATGCTCAACTTTCAATTGTTGAAAATTGTCACTTTGGCCACATTTAGCTTGGTTAATTAAAAAGGGACCTTTTATCTGTCTGGGGTATGACTTGTTGGGGAGTAGTGGCACGTTCACAAGAGAGGTGGAAAGATTCTCTGGAATGACCTTAGATTTCAAAAGGAAACACTTCAAGTTCAGTAGACAGAGGTATTTGGTTAATTGTTCTGAGTATACCAGCACACATTGCAAACATCCCATTGTCAAGGAGGATCACACCTCAACAGAATCTAGAAATGTGATTAATGTGGAAGCCTTTTGGAAATTCAGGATTGGCATGGGACAACTCGGTCAATAATGTTTTACAAAGCTAGCTGGAAATTATGTACAGCAAAAACTATCAATAAAAAAGCTATGTTTGGGAAAACAGTTCTGCTATAATTGTCTGTAAATTAGAGAAGCATTTCAATTCCATGTGCACGGTGAAGGCATTCTTGTAATCATTACATTTTCACCAACATTGAAAAAGAATAAAGAAGCATGAAACATCAGTGAATTTTTCAACGCAACATCGAGGCTCGGTGGGGGTTGAATCCATGATCTTTGGTTTACGAGACCAACGCCTTACCACTTGGCCACCATGCCAAAGAGACACATGGCCTTTTAAAATTGAATGACAAAAAAACTACAATGATAAGTGAGGCATGATATATTTGCTGCTCATATTACAACACTCTAAAGACAAGAAGAGACAGGACTAGAAACTTCGAGAAACTAATAGGCACGGACAGGGGTCCAACCCACGGTCTTTGGTCTACAAGACCAACGCCTTACCACTCGGCCACCCCAACACCAAAACTGCATAAAAATTAGTGAATGAATGAACTATCATTATTAAGTCAATATCTTTGCAGCTGCCCACCGTCCCATGGCCGAGCTGTACAAATCATTATGTGAATTAAACAGACCAGCAATCAAGAAAAGGGCACATTATGTAAATTGATGTAAACGTCATCTGTCCATTGACCTCAAACTAAAATGATTAATTTGGATTCACATAATCTTTGTAAATTAAAGAAGCACACTCATCTACAAAAAAAACGGTTGATTCTGCGTGCGTTAGGATGGCATAATGCTCAACTTTCAATTGTTGATAAAATTGTCACTTTGGCCACATTTAGCTTGGTTAATTAAAAAGGGACCTTTTATCTGTCTGGGGTATGACTTGTTGGGGAGTAGTGGCACGTTCACAAGAGAGGTGGAAAGATTCTCTGGAATGACCTTAGATTTCAAAAGGAAACACTTCAAGTTCAGTAGACAGAGGTATTTGGTTAATTGTTCTGAGTATACCAGCACACATTGCAAACATCCCATTGATCAAGGAGGATCACACCTCAACAGAATCTAGAAATGTGATTAATGTGGAAGCCTTTTGGAAATTCAGGATTGGCATGGGACAACTCGGTCAATAATGTTTTACAAAGCTAGCTGGAAATTATGTACAGCAAAAACTATCAATAAAAAAGCTATGTTTGGGAAAACAGTTCTGCTATAATTGTCTGTAAATTAGATAAGCAATTCACTTCCATGTACAAGGTGAAGACATGCTTGTAATTATTACATTTTCAACAACATTGAAAAACTGACCTTTGAAAATTAAGAAAGAAGCACACAACATCAGTGAATTTTTCAACGCAACATCGAGGCTCGGTGGGGGTTGAATCCATGATCTTTGGTTTACGAGACCAACGCCTTACCACTTGGCCACCATGCCAAAGAGACACATGGCCTTTTAAAATTGAATGACAAAAAAACTACAATGATAAGTGAGGCATGATATATTTGCTGCTCATATTACAACACTCTAAAGACAAGAAGAGACAGGACTAGAAACTTCGAGAAACTAATAGGCACGGACAGGGGTCCAACCCACGGTCTTTGGTCTACAAGACCAACGCCTTACCACTCGGCCACCCCAACACCGAAACTGCATAAAAATTAGTGAATGAATGAACTATCATTATTAAGTCAATATCTTTGCAGCTGCCCACCGTCCCATGGCCGAGCTGTACAAATCATTATGTGAATTAAACAGACCAGCAATCAAGAAAAGGGCACATTATGTAAATTGATGTAAACGTCATCTGTCCATTGACCTCAAACTAAAATGATTAATTTGGATTCACATAATCTTTGTAAATTAAAGAAGCACACTCATCTACAAAAAAAACGGTTGATTCTGCGTGCGTTAGGATGGCATAATGCTCAACTTTCAATTGTTGATAAAATTGTCACTTTGGCCACATTTAGCTTGGTTAATTAAAAAGGGACCTTTTATCTGTCTGGGGTATGACTTGTTGGGGAGTAGTGGCACGTTCACAAGAGAGGTGGAAAGATTCTCTGGAATGACCTTAGATTTCAAAAGGAAACACTTCAAGTTCAGCAGACAGAGGTATTTGGTTAATTGTTCTGAGTATACCAGCACACATTGCAAACATCCCATTGATCAAGGAGGATCACACCTCAACAGAATCTAGAAATGTGATTAATGTGGAAGCCTTTTGGAAATTCAGGATTGGCATGGGACAACTCGGTCAATAATGTTTTACAAAGCTAGCTGGAAATTATGTACAGCAAAAACTATCAATAAAAAAGCTATGTTTGGGAAAACAGTTCTGCTATAATTGTCTGTAAATTAGAGAAGCATTTCAATTCCATGTGCACGGTGAAGGCATTCTTGTAATCATTACATTTTCACCAACATTGAAAAAGAATAAAGAAGCATGAAACATCAGTGAATTTTTCAACGCAACATCGAGGCTCGGTGGGGGTTGAATCCATGATCTTTGGTTTACGAGACCAACGCCTTACCACTTGGCCACCATGCCAAAGAGACACATGGCCTTTTAAAATTGAATGACAAAAAAACTACAATGATAAGTGAGGCATGATATATTTGCTGCTCATATTACAACACTCTAAAGACAAGAAGAGACAGGACTAGAAACTTCGAGAAACTAATAGGCACGGACAGGGGTCCAACCCACGGTCTTTGGTCTACAAGACCAACGCCTTACCACTCGGCCACCCCAACACCAAAACTGCATAAAAATTAGTGAATGAATGAACTATCATTATTAAGTCAATATCTTTGCAGCTGCCCACCGTCCCATGGCCGAGCTGTACAAATCATTATGTGAATTAAACAGACCAGCAATCAAGAAAAGGGCACATTATGTAAATTGATGTAAACGTCATCTGTCCATTGACCTCAAACTAAAATGATTAATTTGGATTCACATAATCTTTGTAAATTAAAGAAGCACACTCATCTACAAAAAAAACGGTTGATTCTGCGTGCGTTAGGATGGCATAATGCTCAACTTTCAATTGTTGATAAAATTGTCACTTTGGCCACATTTAGCTTGGTTAATTAAAAAGGGACCTTTTATCTGTCTGGGGTATGACTTGTTGGGGAGTAGTGGCACGTTCACAAGAGAGGTGGAAAGATTCTCTGGAATGACCTTAGATTTCAAAAGGAAACACTTCAAGTTCAGTAGACAGAGGTATTTGGTTAATTGTTCTGAGTATACCAGCACACATTGCAAACATCCCATTGATCAAGGAGGATCACACCTCAACAGAATCTAGAAATGTGATTAATGTGGAAGCCTTTTGGAAATTCAGGATTGGCATGGGACAACTCGGTCAATAATGTTTTACAAAGCTAGCTGGAAATTATGTACAGCAAAAACTATCAATAAAAAAGCTATGTTTGGGAAAACAGTTCTGCTATAATTGTCTGTAAATTAGAGAAGCATTTCAATTCCATGTGCACGGTGAAGGCATTCTTGTAATCATTACATTTTCACCAACATTGAAAAAGAATAAAGAAGCATGAAACATCAGTGAATTTTTCAACGCGACATCGAGGCACAGATGGGGGTTGAACCCATGAGCTTTGGTTTACGAGACCAACGCCTTACCGCTTGGCCACCATGCCAAAGAGACCCATGGCCTTTTAAAACTGAATGACAAAAAACTACAACGATAAGTGAGGCATGATATATTTGCTGCTCATATTACAAAACTCGAAAGACAAGAAGAGACAGGACTAGAAACTTCAAGAAACTAATGGACACGGACAGGGGTCAAACCCACGATCTTTGGTCTACAAGACCAACCCCTTACCACTCGGCCACCCCACCACCTGAATTGCATAAAAATGAGTGAATGAATGAACTATCATTATTAAGTCAATATCTTTGCAGCTGCCCACCGTCCCACGGCCGAGCTGTACAAATTATTATGTGAATTAAACAGACCAGCAATCAAGAAAAGGGCACATTACGTAAATTGATATAAACGTCATCTGTCCATTGACCTCAAACTAAAATGATTAATTTGGATTCACATAATCTTTGTAAATTAAAGAAGCACACTCATCTACAAAAAAAACGGTTGATTCTGCGTGCGTTAGGATGGCATAATGCTCAACTTTCAATTGTTGATAAAATTGTCACTTTGGCCACATTTAGCTTGGTTAATTAAAAAGGGACCTTTTATCTGTCTGGGGTATGACTTGTTGGGGAGTAGTGGCACGTTCACAAGAGAGGTGGAAAGATTCTCTGGAATGACCTTAGATTTCAAAAGGAAACACTTCAAGTTCAGCAGACAGAGGTATTTGGTTAATTGTTCTGAGTATACCAGCACACATTACAAACATCCCATTGATCAAGGAGGATCACACCTCAACAAAATATAGAAATGTGATTAATGTGGAAGCCTTTTGGAAATTCAGGATTGGCATGGGACAACTCGGTCAATAATGTTTTACAAAGCTAGCTGGAAATTATGTACAGCAAAAACTATCAATAAAAAAGCTATGTTTGGGAAAACAGTTCTGCTATAATTTTCTGTAAATTAGAGAAGCACTTCACTTCCATGTACAAGGTGAAGACATGCTTGTAATTATTACATTTTCAACAACATTGAAAAACTGACCTTTGAAAATGAGGAAAGAAACATGATAAAATTCCGCAATGCAACATCGAGGCACGGATGGGGGTTGAACCCACGATCTTTGGTTTACGAGACCAACGCCTTACCACTTGGCCACCATGCCAAAGAGACACATGAGATTGAAAAATTGAATGACAAAAAACTACAATGATAAGTGAGGCATGATATGTCTGCTGCGCGGATTACAAAACGCGAAAGACAAGAAGAGACGGGACTAGAAACCTCGAGAAATGAATAGGCACGGACAGCGGTCGAACCCACGATCTTTGGTCTACAAGACCAACCCCTTACCACTCGGCCACCCCACCACCTGAACTGCATAAAAATGAGTGAATGAATGAACTATCATTATTAAGTCAATATCTTTGCAGCTGCCCACCGTCCCACGGCCAAGCTGTACAAATTACTATGTGAATTAAACAGACCAGCAATGAAGAAAAGGCCACATTACGTAAATTGATGTAAACGTCATCTGTCCATTGACCTCAAACTAAAATGATTAATTTGGATTCACATAATCTTTGTAAATTAAAGAAGCACATTCATCTACAAAAAGAACGGTTGATTCTGCGTGCGTTAGGATGGCATAATGCTCAACTTTCAATCGTTGATAAAATTGTCACTTTGGCCACAGTTAGCTTGGTTAATTAAAAAGGGTCCTTTTATCTGTCTGGGGTATGACTTGTTGGGGAGTAGTGGCATGTTCACAAGAGAGGTGGAAAGATTCTCTGGAATGACCGTAGGTTTCAAAAGGAAACACTTCAAGTTCACCAGACAGAGGTATTTGGTTAATTGTTCTGAGTATACCAGCACACATTGCAAACATCCCATTGATCACGGAGGATCACACCTCAACAGAATCTAGAAATGTGATTAATGTGGAAGCCTTTTGGAATTTCAGGATTAGCATGGGACAACTCGGTCAATATGTTTTACAAAGCTAGCTGGAAATTATGGACAGCAAAAACAATCAATAAAAAAGCTATGTTTGGGAAAAGTTCTGCTATAATTTTCTGTAAATTAGAGAAGCACTTCACTTCCATGTACAAGGTGAAGACATGCTTGTAATTATTACATTTTCAACAACATTGAAAAACTGACCTTTGAAAATTAAGAAAGAAGCACACAACATCAGTGAATTTTTCAACGCAACATCGAGGCTCGGTGGGGGTTGAATCCATGATCTTTGGTTTACGAGACCAACGCCTTACCACTTGGCCACCATGCCAAAGAGACACATGGCCTTTTAAAATTGAATGACAAAAAAACTACAATGATAAGTGAGGCATGATATATTTGCTGCTCATATTACAACACTCTAAAGACAAGAAGAGACAGGACTAGAAACTTCGAGAAACTAATAGGCACGGACAGGGGTCTAACCCACGGTCTTTGGTCTACAAGACCAACGCCTTACCACTCGGCCACCCCACCACCTGAATTGCATAAAAATGAGTGAATGAATGAACTATCATTATTAAGTCAATATCTTTGCAGCTGCCCACCGTCCCACGGCCGAGCTGTACAAATTATTATGTGAATTAAACAGACCAGCAATCAAGAAAAGGGCACATTACGTAAATTGATATAAACGTCATCTGTCCATTGACCTCAAACTAAAATGATTAATTTGGATTCACATAATCTTTGTAAATTAAAGAAGCACACTCATCTACAAAAAAAACGGTTGATTCTGCGTGCGTTAGGATGGCATAATGCTCAACTTTCAATTGTTGATAAAATTGTCACTTTGGCCACATTTAGCTTGGTTAATTAAAAAGGGACCTTTTATCTGTCTGGGGTATGACTTGTTGGGGAGTAGTGGCACGTTCACAAGAGAGGTGGAAAGATTCTCTGGAATGACCTTAGATTTCAAAAGGAAACACTTCAAGTTCAGCAGACAGAGGTATTTGGTTAATTGTTCTGAGTATACCAGCACACATTACAAACATCCCATTGATCAAGGAGGATCACACCTCAACAAAATATAGAAATGTGATTAATGTGGAAGCCTTTTGGAAATTCAGGATTGGCATGGGACAACTCGGTCAATAATGTTTTACAAAGCTAGCTGGAAATTATGTACAGCAAAAACTATCAATAAAAAAGCTATGTTTGGGAAAACAGTTCTGCTATAATTTTCTGTAAATTAGAGAAGCACTTCACTTCCATGTACAAGGTGAAGACATGCTTGTAATTATTAAATTTTCAACAACATTGAAAAACTGACCTTTGAAAATGAGGAAAGAAACATGATAGAATTCCGCAATGCAACATCGAGGCACGGATGGGGGTTGAACCCACGATATTTGGTTTACGAGACCAACGCCTTACCACTTGGCCACCATGCCAAAGAGACACATGAGATTGAAAAATTGAATGACAAAAAACTACAATGATAAGTGAGGCATGATATGTCTGCTGCGCGGATTACAAAACGCGAAAGACAAGAAGAGACGGGACTAGAAACCTCGAGAAATGAATAGGCACGGACAGCGGTCGAACCCACGATCTTTGGTCTACAAGACCAACCCCTTACCACTCGGCCACCCCACCACCTGAACTGCATAAAAATGAGTGAATGAATGAACTATCATTATTAAGTCAATATCTTTGCAGCTGCCCACCGTCCCACGGCCAAGCTGTACAAATTACTATGTGAATTAAACAGACCAGCAATGAAGAAAAGGCCACATTACGTAAATTGATGTAAACGTCATCTGTCCATTGACCTCAAACTAAAATGATTAATTTGGATTCACATAATCTTTGTAAATTAAAGAAGCACATTCATCTACAAAAAGAACGGTTGATTCTGCGTGCGTTAGGATGGCATAATGCTCAACTTTCAATCGTTGATAAAATTGTCACTTTGGCCACAGTTAGCTTGGTTAATTAAAAAGGGTCCTTTTATCTGTCTGGGGTATGACTTGTTGGGGAGTAGTGGCATGTTCACAAGAGAGGTGGAAAGATTCTCTGGAATGACCGTAGGTTTCAAAAGGAAACACTTCAAGTTCACCAGACAGAGGTATTTGGTTAATTGTTCTGAGTATACCAGCACACATTGCAAACATCCCATTGATCAAGGAGGATCACACCTCAACAGAATCTAGAAATGTGATTAATGTGGAAGCCTTTTGGAATTTCAGGATTAGCATGGGACAACTCGGTCAATATGTTTTACAAAGCTAGCTGGAAATTATGGACAGCAAAAACAATCAATAAAAAAGCTATGTTTGGGAAAAGTTCTGCTATAATTTTCTGTAAATTAGAGAAGCACTTCACTTCCATGTACAAGGTGAAGACATGCTTGTAATTATTACATTTTCAACAACATTGAAAAACTGACCTTTGAAAATTAAGAAAGAAGCACACAACATCAGTGAATTTTTCAACGCAACATCGAGGCTCGGTGGGGGTTGAATCCATGATCTTTGGTTTACGAGACCAACGCCTTACCACTTGGCCACCATGCCAAAGAGACACACGAGATTGAAAAATTGAATGACAAAAAACAACAATGATAAGTGAGGCATGATATGTCTGCTGCTCATATTACAAAACGCGAAAGACAAGAAGAGACAGGACTAGAAACTTCGAGAAACGAATAGGCACGGACAGCGGTCGAACCCACGATCTTTGGTCTACAAGACCAACGCCTTACCACTCGGCCACCCCAACACCGAAACTGCATAAAAATTAGTGAATGAATGAACTATCATTATTAAGTCAATATCTTTGCAGCTGCCCACCGTCCCATGGCCGAGCTGTACAAATCATTATGTGAATTAAACAGACCAGCAATCAAGAAAAGGGCACATTTTGTAAATTGATGTAAACGTCATCTGTCCATTGACCTCAAACTAAAATGATTAATTTGGATTCACATAATCTTTGTAAATTAAAGAAGCACACTCATCTACAAAAAAAACGGTTGATTCTGCGTGCGTTAGGATGGCATAATGCTCAACTTTCAATTGTTGATAAAATTGTCACTTTGGCCACATTTAGCTTGGTTAATTAAAAAGGGACCTTTTATCTGTCTGGGGTATGACTTGTTGGGGAGTAGTGGCACGTTCACAAGAGAGGTGGAAAGATTCTCTGGAATGACCTTAGATTTCAAAAGGAAACACTTCAAGTTCAGCAGACAGAGGTATTTGGTTAATTGTTCTGAGTATACCAGCACACATTGCAAACATCCCATTGATCAAGGAGGATCACACCTCAACAGAATCTAGAAATGTGATTAATGTGGAAGCCTTTTGGAAATTCAGGATTGGCATGGGACAACTCGGTCAATAATGTTTTACAAAGCTAGCTGGAAATTATGTACAGCAAAAA
Source organism: Conger conger (assembly GCF_963514075.1). NCBI lineage: Eukaryota > Metazoa > Chordata > Actinopteri > Anguilliformes > Congridae > Conger > Conger conger. The sequence continues at coordinate 25,384,419 of NC_083764.1, forward strand.
CTATCAATAAAAAAGCTATGTTTGGGAAAACAGTTCTGCTATAATTGTCTGTAAATTAGAGAAGCATTTCAATTCCATGTGCACGGTGAAGGCATTCTTGTAATCATAACATTTTCACCAACATTGAAAAAGAATAAAGAAGCATGAAACATCAGTGAATTTTTCAACGCGACATCGAGGCACAGATGGGGGTTGAACCCATGAGCTTTGGTTTACGAGACCAACGCCTTACCGCTTGGCCACCATGCCAAAGAGACCCATGGCCTTTTAAAATTGAATGACAAAAAACTACAACGATAAGTGAGGCATGATATATTTGCTGCTCATATTACAAAACTCGAAAGACAAGAAGAGACAGGACTAGAAACTTCAAGAAACTAATGGACACGGACAGGGGTCAAACCCACGATCTTTGGTCTACAAGACCAACCCCTTACCACTCGGCCACCCCACCACCTGAATTGCATAAAAATGAGTGAATGAATGAACTATCATTATTAAGTCAATATCTTTGCAGCTGCCCACCGTCCCACGGCCGAGCTGTACAAATTATTATGTGAATTAAACAGACCAGCAATCAAGAAAAGGGCACTTTACGTAAATTGATATAAACGTCATCTGTCCATTGACCTCAAACTAAAATGATTAATTTGGATTCACATAATCTTTGTAAATTAAAGAAGCACACTCATCTACAAAAAAAACGGTTGATTCTGCGTGCGTTAGGATGGCATAATGCTCAACTTTCAATTGTTGATAAAATTGTCACTTTGGCCACATTTAGCTTGGTTAATTAAAAAGGGACCTTTTATCTGTCTGGGGTATGACTTGTTGGGGAGTAGTGGCACGTTCACAAGAGAGGTGGAAAGATTCTCTGGAATGACCTTAGATTTCAAAAGGAAACACTTCAAGTTCACCAGACAGAGGTATTTGGTTAATTGTTCTGAGTATACCAGCACACATTGCAAACATCCCATTGATCAAGGAGGATCACACCTCAACAGAATCTAGAAATGTGATTAATGTGGAAGCCTTTTGGAAATTCAGGATTGGCATGGGACAACTCGGTCAATAATGTTTTACAAAGCTAGCTGGAAATTATGTACAGCAAAAACTATCAATAAAAAAGCTATGTTTGGGAAAACAGTTCTGCTATAATTGTCTGTAAATTAGAGAAGCATTTCAATTCCATGTGCACGGTGAAGGCATTCTTGTAATCATAACATTTTCACCAACATTGAAAAAGAATAAAGAAGCATGAAACATCAGTGAATTTTTCAACGCGACATCGAGGCACAGATGGGGGTTGAACCCATGAGCTTTGGTTTACGAGACCAACGCCTTACCGCTTGGCCACCATGCCAAAGAGACCCATGGCCTTTTAAAATTGAATGACAAAAAACTACAACGATAAGTGAGGCATGATATATTTGCTGCTCATATTACAAAACTCGAAAGACAAGAAGAGACAGGACTAGAAACTTCAAGAAACTAATGGACACGGACAGGGGTCAAACCCACGATCTTTGGTCTACAAGACCAACCCCTTACCACTCGGCCACCCCACCACCTGAATTGCATAAAAATGAGTGAATGAATGAACTATCATTATTAAGTCAATATCTTTGCAGCTGCCCACCGTCCCACGGCCGAGCTGTACAAATTATTATGTGAATTAAACAGACCAGCAATCAAGAAAAGGGCACATTACGTAAATTGATATAAACGTCATCTGTCCATTGACCTCAAACTAAAATGATTAATTTGGATTCACATAATCTTTGTAAATTAAAGAAGCACACTCATCTACAAAAAAAACGGTTGATTCTGCGTGCGTTAGGATGGCATAATGCTCAACTTTCAATTGTTGATAAAATTGTCACTTTGGCCACATTTAGCTTGGTTAATTAAAAAGGGACCTTTTATCTGTCTGGGGTATGACTTGTTGGGGAGTAGTGGCACGTTCACAAGAGAGGTGGAAAGATTCTCTGGAATGACCTTAGATTTCAAAAGGAAACACTTCAAGTTCAGCAGACAGAGGTATTTGGTTAATTGTTCTGAGTATACCAGCACACATTACAAACATCCCATTGATCAAGGAGGATCACACCTCAACAAAATATAGAAATGTGATTAATGTGGAAGCCTTTTGGAAATTCAGGATTGGCATGGGACAACTCGGTCAATAATGTTTTACAAAGCTAGCTGGAAATTATGTACAGCAAAAACTATCAATAAAAAAGCTATGTTTGGGAAAACAGTTCTGCTATAATTTTCTGTAAATTAGAGAAGCACTTCACTTCCATGTACAAGGTGAAGACATAGTTGTAATTATTACATTTTCAACAACATTGAAAAACTGACCTTTGAAAATGAGGAAAGAAACATGATAGAATTCCGCAATGCAACATCGAGGCACGGATGGGGGTTGAACCCACGATCTTTGGTATACAAGACCAACGCCTTACCACTTGGCCACCATGCCAAAGAGACACATGAGATTGAAAAATTGAATGACAAAAAACTACAATGATAACTGAGGCATGATATGTCTGCTGCGCGGATTACAAAACGCGAAAGACAAGAAGAGACGGGACTAGAAACTTCGAGAAATGAATAGGCACGGACAGCGGTCGAACCCACGATCTTTGGTCTACAAGACCAACCCCTTACCACTCGGCCACCCCACCACCTGAACTGCATAAAAATGAGTGAATGAATGAACTATCATTATTAAGTCAATATCTTTGCAGCTGCCCACCGTCCCACGGCCAAGCTGTACAAATTACTATGTGAATTAAACAGACCAGCAATGAAGAAAAGGCCACATTACGTAAATTGATGTAAACGTCATCTGTCCATTGACCTCAAACTAAAATGATTAATTTGGATTCACATAATCTTTGTAAATTAAAGAAGCACATTCATCTACAAAAAGAACGGTTGATTCTGCGTGCGTTAGGATGGCATAATGCTCAACTTTCAATCGTTGATAAAATTGTCACTTTGGCCACAGTTAGCTTGGTTAATTAAAAAGGGTCCTTTTATCTGTCTGGGGTATGACTTGTTGGGGAGTAGTGGCATGTTCACAAGAGAGGTGGAAAGATTCTCTGGAATGACCGTAGGTTTCAAAAGGAAACACTTCAAGTTCACCAGACAGAGGTATTTGGTTAATTGTTCTGAGTATACCAGCACACATTGCAAACATCCCATTGATCACGGAGGATCACACCTCAACAGAATCTAGAAATGTGATTAATGTGGAAGCCTTTTGGAATTTCAGGATTAGCATGGGACAACTCGGTCAATATGTTTTACAAAGCTAGCTGGAAATTATGGACAGCAAAAACAATCAATAAAAAAGCTATGTTTGGGAAAAGTTCTGCTATAATTTTCTGTAAATTAGAGAAGCACTTCACTTCCATGTACAAGGTGAAGACATGCTTGTAATTATTACATTTTCAACAACATTGAAAAACTGACCTTTGAAAATTAAGAAAGAAGCACACAACATCAGTGAATTTTTCAACGCAACATCGAGGCTCGGTGGGGGTTGAATCCATGATCTTTGGTTTACGAGACCAACGCCTTACCACTTGGCCACCATGCCAAAGAGACACATGGCCTTTTAAAATTGAACGACAAAAAAACTACAATGATAAGTGAGGCATGATATATTTGCTGCTCATATTACAACACTCTAAAGACAAGAAGAGACAGGACTAGAAACTTCGAGAAACTAATAGGCACGGACAGGGGTCCAACCCACGGTCTTTGGTCTACAAGACCAACGCCTTACCACTCGGCCACCCCAACACCGAAACTGCATAAAAATTAGTGAATGAATGAACTATCATTATTAAGTCAATATCTTTGCAGCTGCCCACCGTCCCATGGCCGAGCTGTACAAATCATTATGTGAATTAAACAGACCAGCAATCAAGAAAAGGGCACATTATGTAAATTGATGTAAACGTCATCTGTCCATTGACCTCAAACTAAAATGATTAATTTGGATTCACATAATCTTTGTAAATTAAAGAAGCACACTCATCTACAAAAAAAACGGTTGATTCTGCGTGCGTTAGGATGGCATAATGCTCAACTTTCAATTGTTGATAAAATTGTCACTTTGGCCACATTTAGCTTGGTTAATTAAAAAGGGACCTTTTATCTGTCTGGGGTATGACTTGTTGGGGAGTAGTGGCACGTTCACAAGAGAGGTGGAAAGATTCTCTGGAATGACCTTAGATTTCAAAAGGAAACACTTCAAGTTCAGCAGACAGAGGTATTTGGTTAATTGTTCTGAGTATACCAGCACACATTGCAAACATCCCATTGATCAAGGAGGATCACACCTCAACAGAATCTAGAAATGTGATTAATGTGGAAGCCTTTTGGAAATTCAGGATTGGCATGGGACAACTCGGTCAATAATGTTTTACAAAGCTAGCTGGAAATTATGTACAGCAAAAACTATCAATAAAAAAGCTATGTTTGGGAAAACAGTTCTGCTATAATTGTCTGTAAATTAGAGAAGCATTTCAATTCCATGTGCACGGTGAAGGCATTCTTGTAATCATTACATTTTCACCAACATTGAAAAAGAATAAAGAAGCATGAAACATCAGTGAATTTTTCAACGCGACATCGAGGCACAGATGGGGGTTGAACCCATGAGCTTTGGTTTACGAGACCAACGCCTTACCGCTTGGCCACCATGCCAAAGAGAACCATGGCCTTTTAAAATTGAATGACAAAAAACTACAACGATAAGTGAGGCATGATATATTTGCTGCTCATATTACAAAACTCAAAAGACAAGAAGAGACAGGACTAGAAACTTCAAGAAACTAATGGACACGGACAGGGGTCAAACCCACGATCTTTGGTCTACAAGACCAACCCCTTACCACTCGGCCACCCCACCACCTGAATTGCATAAAAATGAGTGAATGAATGAACTATCATTATTAAGTCAATATCTTTGCAGCTGCCCACCGTCCCACGGCCGAGCTGTACAAATTATTATGTGAATTAAACAGACCAGCAATCAAGAAAAGGGCACATTACGTAAATTGATATAAACGTCATCTGTCCATTGACCTCAAACTAAAATGATTAATTTGGATTCACATAATCTTTGTAAATTAAAGAAGCACACTCATCTACAAAAAAAACGGTTGATTCTGCGTGCGTTAGGATGGCATAATGCTCAACTTTCAATTGTTGATAAAATTGTCACTTTGGCCACATTTAGCTTGGTTAATTAAAAAGGGACCTTTTATCTGTCTGGGGTATGACTTGTTGGGGAGTAGTGGCACGTTCACAAGAGAGGTGGAAAGATTCTCTGGAATGACCTTAGATTTCAAAAGGAAACACTTCAAGTTCAGCAGACAGAGGTATTTGGTTAATTGTTCTGAGTATACCAGCACACATTACAAACATCCCATTGATCAAGGAGGATCACACCTCAACAAAATATAGAAATGTGATTAATGTGGAAGCCTTTTGGAAATTCAGGATTGGCATGGGACAACTCGGTCAATAATGTTTTACAAAGCTAGCTGGAAATTATGTACAGCAAAAACTATCAATAAAAAAGCTATGTTTGGGAAAACAGTTCTGCTATAATTTTCTGTAAATTAGAGAAGCACTTCACTTCCATGTACAAGGTGAAGACATAGTTGTAATTATTACATTTTCAACAACATTGAAAAACTGACCTTTGAAAATGAGGAAAGAAACATGATAGAATTCCGCAATGCAACATCGAGGCACGGATGGGGGTTGAACCCACGATCTTTGGTATACAAGACCAACGCCTTACCACTTGGCCACCATGCCAAAGAGACACATGAGATTGAAAAATTGAATGACAAAAAACTACAATGATAACTGAGGCATGATATGTCTGCTGCGCGGATTACAAAACGCGAAAGACAAGAAGAGACGGGACTAGAAACTTCGAGAAATGAATAGGCACGGACAGCGGTCGAACCCACGATCTTTGGTCTACAAGACCAACCCCTTACCACTCGGCCACCCCACCACCTGAACTGCATAAAAATGAGTGAATGAATGAACTATCATTATTAAGTCAATATCTTTGCAGCTGCCCACCGTCCCACGGCCAAGCTGTACAAATTACTATGTGAATTAAACAGACCAGCAATGAAGAAAAGGCCACATTACGTAAATTGATGTAAACGTCATCTGTCCATTGACCTCAAACTAAAATGATTAATTTGGATTCACATAATCTTTGTAAATTAAAGAAGCACATTCATCTACAAAAAGAACGGTTGATTCTGCGTGCGTTAGGATGGCATAATGCTCAACTTTCAATCGTTGATAAAATTGTCACTTTGGCCACAGTTAGCTTGGTTAATTAAAAAGGGTCCTTTTATCTGTCTGGGGTATGACTTGTTGGGGAGTAGTGGCATGTTCACAAGAGAGGTGGAAAGATTCTCTGGAATGACCGTAGGTTTCAAAAGGAAACACTTCAAGTTCACCAGACAGAGGTATTTGGTTAATTGTTCTGAGTATACCAGCACACATTGCAAACATCCCATTGATCACGGAGGATCACACCTCAACAGAATCTAGAAATGTGATTAATGTGGAAGCCTTTTGGAATTTCAGGATTAGCATGGGACAACTCGGTCAATATGTTTTACAAAGCTAGCTGGAAATTATGGACAGCAAAAACAATCAATAAAAAAGCTATGTTTGGGAAAAGTTCTGCTATAATTTTCTGTAAATTAGAGAAGCACTTCACTTCCATGTACAAGGTGAAGACATGCTTGTAATTATTACATTTTCAACAACATTGAAAAACTGACCTTTGAAAATTAAGAAAGAAGCACACAACATCAGTGAATTTTTCAACGCAACATCGAGGCTCGGTGGGGGTTGAATCCATGATCTTTGGTTTACGAGACCAACGCCTTACCACTTGGCCACCATGCCAAAGAGACACATGGCCTTTTAAAATTGAATGACAAAAAAACTACAATGATAAGTGAGGCATGATATATTTGCTGCTCATATTACAACACTCTAAAGACAAGAAGAGACAGGACTAGAAACTTCGAGAAACTAATAGGCACGGACAGGGGTCCAACCCACGGTCTTTGGTCTACAAGACCAACCCCTTACCACTCGGCCACCCCAACACCGAAACTGCATAAAAATTAGTGAATGAATGAACTATCATTATTAAGTCAATATCTTTGCAGCTGCCCACCGTCCCATGGCCGAGCTGTACAAATCATTATGTGAATTAAACAGACCAGCAATCAAGAAAAGGGCACATTATGTAAATTGATGTAAACGTCATCTGTCCATTGACCTCAAACTAAAATGATTAATTTGGATTCACATAATCTTTGTAAATTAAAGAAGCACACTCATCTACAAAAAGAATGGTTGATTCTGCGTGCGTTAGGATGGCATAATGCTCAACTTTCAATTGTTGATAAAATTGTCACTTTGGCCACAGTTAGCTTGGTTAATTAAAAAGGGTCCTTTTATCTGTCTGGGGTATGACTTGTTGGGGAGTAGTGGCATGTTCACAAGAGAGGTGGGAAGATTCTCTGGAATGACCTTAGGTTTCAAAAGGAAACACTTCAAGTTCACCAGACAGAGGTATTTGGTTAATTGTTCTGAGTATACCAGCACACATTGCAAACATCCCATTGATCAAGGAGGATCACACCTCAACAGAATCTAGAAATGTGATTAATGTGGAAGCCTTTTGGAAATTCAGGATTAGCATGGGACAACTCGGTCAATAATGTTTTACAAAGGTAGCTGGAAATTATGTACAGCAAAAACAATCAATAAAAAAGCTATGTTTGGGAAAACAGTTCTGCTATAATTTTCTGTAAATTAGAGAAGCACTTCACTTCCATGTACAAGGTGAAGACATGCTTGTAATTATTACATTTTCAACAACATTGAAAAACTGACCTTTGAAAATGAGGAAAGAAAGATGATAGAATTCCGCAATCCAACATTGAGGGACGGATGGGGGTTGAACCCATGACCTTTGGTTTACGAGACCAACGCCTTACCACTTGGCCACCATGCCAAAGAGACACACGAGATTGAAAAATTGAATGACAAAAAACAACAATGATAAGTGAGGCATGATATGTCTGCTGCTCATATTACAAAACGCGAAAGACAAGAAGAGACAGGACTAGAAACTTCGAGAAACGAATAGGCACGGACAGCGGTCGAACCCACGATCTTTGGTCTACAAGACCAACCCCTTACCACTCGGCCACCCCACCACCTGAACTGCATAAAATGAGTGAATGAATGAACTATCATTATTAAGTCAATATCTTTGCAGCTGCCCACCGTCCCACGGCCGAGCTGTACAAATTATTATGTGAATTAAACAGACCAGCAATCAAGAAAAGGGCACATTACGTAAATTGATGTAAATGTTATCTGTCCATTGACCTCAAACTAAAATGATTAATTTGGATTCACATAATCTTTGTCAATTAAAGAAGCACATTCATCTACAAAAAGAATGGTTGATTCTGCGTGCGTTAGGATGGCATAATGCTCAACTTTCAATCGTTGATAAAATTGTCACTTTGGCCACAGTTAGCTTGGTTAATTAAAAAGGGTCCTTTTATCTGTCTGGGGTATGACTTGTTGGGGAGTAGTGGCATGTTCACAAGAGAGGTGGAAAGATTCTCTGGAATGACCTTAGGTTTCAAAAGGAAACACTTCAAGTTCACCAGACAGAGGTATTTGGTTAATTGTTCTGAGTATACCAGCACACATTGCAAACATCCCATTGATCAAGGAGGATCACACCTCAACAGAATCTAGAAATGTGATTAATGTGGAAGCCTTTTGGAAATTCAGGATTAGCATGGGACAACTCGGTCAATAATGTTTTACAAAGGTAGCTGGAAATTATGTACAGCAAAAACAATCAATAAAAAAGCTATGTTTGGGAAAACAGTTCTGCTATAATTTTCTGTAAATTAGAGAAGCACTTCACTTCCATGTACAAGGTGAAGACATGCTTGTAATTATTACATTTTCAACAACATTGAAAAACTGACCTTTGAAAATGAGGAAAGAAACATGATAGAATTCCGCAATCCAACATCGAGGCACGGATGGGGGTTGAACCCACGATCTTTGGTTTACGAGACCAACGCCTTACCACTTGGCCACCATGCCAAAGAGACACAAGAGATTGAAAAATTGAATGACAAAAAACAACAATGATAAGTGAGGCATGATATGTCTGCTGCTCATATTACAAAACGCGAAAGACAAGAAGAGACAGGACTAGAAACTTCGAGAAACGAATAGGCACGGACAGCGGTCGAACCCACGATCTTTGGTCTACAAGACCAACCCCTTACCACTCGGCCACCCCACCACCTGAACTGCATAAAAATGAGTGAATGAATGAACTATCATTATTAAGTCAATATCTTTGTAGCTGCCCACCGTCCCACGGCCGAGCTGTACAAATTATTATGTGAATTAAACAGACCAGCAATCAAGAAAAGGGCACATTACGTAAATTGATGTAAATGTTATCTGTCCATTGACCTCAAACTAAAATGATTAATTTGGATTCACATAATCTTTGTCAATTAAAGAAGCACATTCATCTACAAAAAGAATGGTTGATTCTGCGTGCGTTAGGATGGCATAATGCTCAACTTTCAATCGTTGATAAAATTGTCACTTTGGCCACAGTTAGCTTGGTTAATTAAAAAGGGTCCTTTTATCTGTCTGGGGTATGACTTGTTGGGGAGTAGTGGCATGTTCACAAGAGAGGTGGAAAGATTCTCTGGAATGACCTTAGGTTTCAAAATGAAACACTTCAAGTTCACCAGACAGAGGTATTTGGTTAATTGTTCTGAGTATACCAGCACACATTGCAAACATCCCATTGATCAAGGAGGATCACACCTCAACAGAATCTAGAAATGTGATTAATGTGGAAGCCTTTTGGAAATTCAGGATTAGCATGGGACAACTCGGTCAATAATGTTTTACAAAGGTAGCTGGAAATTATGTACAGCAAAAACAATCAATAAAAAAGCTATGTTTGGGAAAACAGTTCTGCTATAATTTTCTGTAAATTAGAGAAGCACTTCACTTCCATGTACAAGGTGAAGACATGCTTGTAATTATTACATTTTCAACAACATTGAAAAACTGACCTTTGAAAATGAGGAAAGAAACATGATAGAATTCCGCAATCCAACATCGAGGCACGGATGGGGGTTGAACCCACGATCTTTGGTTTACGAGACCAACGCCTTACCACTTGGCCACCATGCCAAAGAGACACAAGAGATTGAAAAATTGAATGACAAAAAACAACAATGATAAGTGAGGCATGATATGTCTGCTGCTCATATTACAAAACGCGAAAGACAAGAAGAGACAGGACTAGAAACTTCGAGAAACGAATAGGCACGGACAGCGGTCGAACCCACGATCTTTGGTCTACAAGACCAACCCCTTACCACTCGGCCACCCCACCACCTGAACTGCATAAAAATGAGTGAATGAATGAACTATCATTATTAAGTCAATATCTTTGCAGCTGCCCACCGTCCCACGGCCGAGCTGTACAAATTATTATGTGAATTAAACAGACCAGCAATCAAGAAAAGGGCACATTACGTAAATTGATGTAAATGTTATCTGTCCGTTGACCTCAAACTAAAATGATTAATTTGGATTCACATAATCTTTGTCAATTAAAGAAGCACATTCATCTACAAAAAGAATGGTTGATTCTGCGTGCGTTAGGATGGCATAATGCTCAACTTTCAATCGTTGATAAAATTGTCACTTTGGCCACAGTTAGCTTGGTTAATTAAAAAGGGTCCTTTTATCTGTCTGGGGTATGACTTGTTGGGGAGTAGTGGCATGTTCACAAGAGAGGTGGAAAGATTCTCTGGAATGACCTTAGGTTTCAAAAGGAAACACTTCAAGTTCACCAGACAGAGGTATTTGGTTAATTGTTCTGAGTATACCAGCACACATTGCAAACATCCCATTGATCAAGGAGGATCACACCTCAACAGAATCTAGAAATGTGATTAATGTGGAAGCCTTTTGGAAATTCAGGATTAGCATGGGACAACTCGGTCAATAATGTTTTACAAAGGTAGCTGGAAATTATGTACAGCAAAAACAATCAATAAAAAAGCTATGTTTGGGAAAACAGTTCTGCTATAATTTTCTGTAAATTAGAGAAGCACTTCACTTCCATGTACAAGGTGAAGACATGCTTGTAATTATTACATTTTCAACAACATTGAAAAACTGACCTTTGAAAATGAGGAAAGAAACATGATAGAATTCCGCAATCCAACATCGAGGCACGGATGGGGGTTGAACCCATGACCTTTGGTTTACGAGACCAACGCCTTACCACTTGGCCACCATGCCAAAGAGACACAAGAGATTGAAAAATTGAATGACAAAAAACAACAATGATAAGTGAGGCATGATATGTCTGCTGCTCATATTACAAAACGCGAAAGACAAGAAGAGACAGGACTAGAAACTTCGAGAAACGAATAGGCACGGACAGCGGTCGAACCCACGATCTTTGGTCTACAAGACCAACCCCTTACCACTCGGCCACCCCACCACCTGAACTGCATAAAAATGAGTGAATGAATGAACTATCATTATTAAGTCAATATCTTTGCAGCTGCCCACCTTCCCACGGCCGAGCTGTACAAATTATTATGTGAATTAAACAGACCAGCAATCAAGAAAAGGGCACATTACGTAAATTGATGTAAACGTTATCTGTCCATTGACCTCAAACTAAAATGATTAATTTGGATTCACATAATCTTTGTCAATTAAAGAAGCACATTCATCTACAAAAAGAATGGTTGATTCTGCGTGCGTTAGGATGGCATAATGCTCAACTTTCAATCGTTGATAAAATTGTCACTTTGGCCACAGTTAGCTTGGTTAATTAAAAAGGGTCCTTTTATCTGTCTGGGGTATGACTTGTTGGGGAGTAGTGGCATGTTCACAAGAGAGGTGGAAAGATTCTCTGGAATGACCTTAGGTTTCAAAAGGAAACACTTCAAGTTCACCAGACAGAGGTATTTGGTTAATTGTTCTGAGTATACCAGCACACATTGCAAACATCCCATTGATCAAGGAGGATCACACCTCAACAGAATCTAGAAATGTGATTAATGTGGAAGCCTTTTGGAAATTCAGGATTAGCATGGGACAACTCGGTCAATAATGTTTTACAAAGGTAGCTGGAAATTATGTACAGCAAAAACAATCAATAAAAAAGCTATGTTTGGGAAAACAGTTCTGCTATAATTTTCTGTAAATTAGAGAAGCACTTCACTTCCATGTACAAGGTGAAGACATGCTTGTAATTATTACATTTTCAACAACATTGAAAAACTGACCTTTGAAAATGAGGAAAGAAACATGATAGAATTCCGCAATCCAACATCGAGGCACGGATGGGGGTTGAACCCACGATCTTTGGTTTACGAGACCAACGCCTTACCACTTGGCCACCATGCCAAAGAGACACATGAGATTGAAAAATTGAATGACAAAAAACAACAATGATAAGTGAGGCATGATATGTCTGCTGCGCGGATTACAAAACGCGAAAGACAAGAAGAGACAGGACTAGAAACTTCGAGAAATGAATAGGCACGGACAGCGGTCGAACCCACGATCTTTGGTCTACAAGACCAACCCCTTACCACTCGGCCACCCCACCACCTGAACTGCATAAAAATGAGTGAATGAATGAACTATCATTATTGAGTCAATATCTTTGCAGCTGCCCACCGTCCCACGGCCAAGCTGTACAAATTACTATGTGAATTAAACAGACCAGCAATGAAGAAAAGGCCACATTACGTAAATTGATGTAAACGTTATCTGTCCATTGACCTCAAACTAAAATGATTAATTTGGATTCACATAATCTTTGTCAATTAAAGAAGCACATTCATCTACAAAAAGAATGGTTGATTCTGCGTGCGTTAGGATGGCATAATGCTCAACTTTCAATCGTTGATAAAATTGTCACTTTGGCCACAGTTAGCTTGGTTAATTAAAAAGGGTCCTTTTATCTGTCTGGGGTATGACTTGTTGGGGAGTAGTGGCATGTTCACAAGAGAGGTGGAAAGATTCTCTGGAATGACCGTAGGTTTCAAAAGGAAACACTTCAAGTTCACCAGACAGAGGTATTTGGTTAATTGTTCTGAGTATACCAGCACACATTGCAAACATCCCATTGATCAAGGAGGATCACACCTCAACAGAATCTAGAAATGTGATTAATGTGGAAGCCTTTTGGAAATTCAGGATTAGCATGGGACAACTCGGTCAATAATGTTTTACAAAGGTAGCTGGAAATTATGTACAGCAAAAACAATCAATAAAAAAGCTATGTTTGGGAAAACAGTTCTGCTATAATTTTCTGTAAATTAGAGAAGCACTTCACTTCCATGTACAAGGTGAAGACATGCTTGTAATTATTACATTTTCAACAACATTGAAAAACTGACCTTTGAAAATGAGGAAAGAAACATGATAGAATTCCGCAATCCAACATCGAGGCACGGATGGGGGTTGAACCCATGACCTTTGGTTTACGAGACCAACGCCTTACCACTTGGCCACCATGCCAAAGAGACACACGAGATTAAAAAATTGAATGATAAAAAACTACAATGATAAGTGAGGCATGATATGTCTGCTGCGCGGATTACAAAACGCGAAAGACAAGAAGAGACAGGACTAGAAACTTCGAGAAACGAATAGGCACGGACAGCGGTCGAACCCACGATCTTTGGTCTACAAGACCAACCCCTTACCACTCGGCCACCCCACCACCTGAACTGCATAAAAATGAGTGAATGAATGAACTATCATTATTAAGTCAATATCTTTGCAGCTGCCCACCTTCCCACGGCCGAGCTGTACAAATTATTATGTGAATTAAACAGACCAGCAATCAAGAAAAGGGCACATTACGTAAATTGATGTAAACGTTATCTGTCCATTGACCTCAAACTAAAATGATTAATTTGGATTCACATAATCTTTGTCAATTAAAGAAGCACATTCATCTACAAAAAGAATGGTTGATTCTGCGTGCGTTAGGATGGCATAATGCTCAACTTTCAATCGTTGATAAAATTGTCACTTTGGCCACAGTTAGCTTGGTTAATTAAAAAGGGTCCTTTTATCTGTCTGGGGTATGACTTGTTGGGGAGTAGTGGCATGTTCACAAGAGAGGTGGAAAGATTCTCTGGAATGACCTTAGGTTTCAAAAGGAAACACTTCAAGTTCACCAGACAGAGGTATTTGGTTAATTGTTCTGAGTATACCAGCACACATTGCAAACATCCCATTGATCAAGGAGGATCACACCTCAACAGAATCTAGAAATGTGATTAATGTGGAAGCCTTTTGGAAATTCAGGATTAGCATGGGACAACTCGGTCAATAATGTTTTACAAAGGTAGCTGGAAATTATGTACAGCAAAAACAATCAATAAAAAAGCTATGTTTGGGAAAACAGTTCTGCTATAATTTTCTGTAAATTAGAGAAGCACTTCACTTCCATGTACAAGGTGAAGACATGCTTGTAATTATTACATTTTCAACAACATTGAAAAACTGACCTTTGAAAATGAGGAAAGAAACATGATAGAATTCCGCAATCCAACATCGAGGCACGGATGGGGGTTGAACCCACGATCTTTGGTTTACGAGACCAACGCCTTACCACTTGGCCACCATGCCAAAGAGACACATGAGATTGAAAAATTGAATGACAAAAAACAACAATGATAAGTGAGGCATGATATGTCTGCTGCGCGGATTACAAAACGCGAAAGACAAGAAGAGACAGGACTAGAAACTTCGAGAAATGAATAGGCACGGACAGCGGTCGAACCCACGATCTTTGGTCTACAAGACCAACCCCTTACCACTCGGCCACCCCACCACCTGAACTGCATAAAAATGAGTGAATGAATGAACTATCATTATTGAGTCAATATCTTTGCAGCTGCCCACCGTCCCACGGCCAAGCTGTACAAATTACTATGTGAATTAAACAGACCAGCAATGAAGAAAAGGCCACATTATGTAAATTGATGTAAACGTTATCTGTCCATTGACCTCAAACTAAAATGATTAATTTGGATTCACATAATCTTTGTCAATTAAAGAAGCACATTCATCTACAAAAAGAATGGTTGATTCTGCGTGCGTTAGGATGGCATAATGCTCAACTTTCAATCGTTGATAAAATTGTCACTTTGGCCACAGTTAGCTTGGTTAATTAAAAAGGGTCCTTTTATCTGTCTGGGGTATGACTTGTTGGGGAGTAGTGGCATGTTCACAAGAGAGGTGGAAAGATTCTCTGGAATGACCGTAGGTTTCAAAAGGAAACACTTCAAGTTCACCAGACAGAGGTATTTGGTTAATTGTTCTGAGTATACCAGCACACATTGCAAACATCCCATTGATCAAGGAGGATCACACCTCAACAGAATCTAGAAATGTGATTAATGTGGAAGCCTTTTGGAAATTCAGGATTAGCATGGGACAACTCGGTCAATAATGTTTTACAAAGGTAGCTGGAAATTATGTACAGCAAAAACAATCAATAAAAAAGCTATGTTTGGGAAAACAGTTCTGCTATAATTTTCTGTAAATTAGAGAAGCACTTCACTTCCATGTACAAGGTGAAGACATGCTTGTAATTATTACATTTTCAACAACATTGAAAAACTGACCTTTGAAAATGAGGAAAGAAACATGATAGAATTCCGCAATCCAACATCGAGGCACGGATGGGGGTTGAACCCATGACCTTTGGTTTACGAGACCAACGCCTTACCACTTGGCCACCATGCCAAAGAGACACACGAGATTAAAAAATTGAATGATAAAAAACTACAATGATAAGTGAGGCATGATATGTCTGCTGCGCGGATTACAAAACGCGAAAGACAAGAAGAGACAGGACTAGAAACTTCGAGAAACGAATAGGCACGGACAGCGGTCGAACCCACGATCTTTGGTCTACAAGACCAACCCCTTACCACTCGGCCACCCCACCACCTGAACTGCATAAAAATGAGTGAATGAATGAACTATCATTATTAAGTCAATATCTTTGCAGCTGCCCACCTTCCCACGGCCGAGCTGTACAAATTATTATGTGAATTAAACAGACCAGCAATCAAGAAAAGGGCACATTACGTAAATTGATGTAAACGTTATCTGTCCATTGACCTCAAACTAAAATGATTAATTTGGATTCACATAATCTTTGTCAATTAAAGAAGCACATTCATCTACAAAAAGAATGGTTGATTCTGCGTGCGTTAGGATGGCATAATGCTCAACTTTCAATCGTTGATAAAATTGTCACTTTGGCCACAGTTAGCTTGGTTAATTAAAAAGGGTCCTTTTATCTGTCTGGGGTATGACTTGTTGGGGAGTAGTGGCATGTTCACAAGAGAGGTGGAAAGATTCTCTGGAATGACCTTAGGTTTCAAAAGGAAACACTTCAAGTTCACCAGACAGAGGTATTTGGTTAATTGTTCTGAGTATACCAGCACACATTGCAAACATCCCATTGATCAAGGAGGATCACACCTCAACAGAATCTAGAAATGTGATTAATGTGGAAGCCTTTTGGAAATTCAGGATTAGCATGGGACAACTCGGTCAATAATGTTTTACAAAGGTAGCTGGAAATTATGTACAGCAAAAACAATCAATAAAAAAGCTATGTTTGGGAAAACAGTTCTGCTATAATTTTCTGTAAATTAGAGAAGCACTTCACTTCCATGTACAAGGTGAAGACATGCTTGTAATTATTACATTTTCAACAACATTGAAAAACTGACCTTTGAAAATGAGGAAAGAAACATGATAGAATTCCGCAATCCAACATCGAGGCACGGATGGGGGTTGAACCCACGATCTTTGGTTTACGAGACCAACGCCTTACCACTTGGCCACCATGCCAAAGAGACACATGAGATTGAAAAATTGAATGACAAAAAACAACAATGATAAGTGAGGCATGATATGTCTGCTGCGCGGATTACAAAACGCGAAAGACAAGAAGAGACAGGACTAGAAACTTCGAGAAATGAATAGGCACGGACAGCGGTCGAACCCACGATCTTTGGTCTACAAGACCAACCCCTTACCACTCGGCCACCCCACCACCTGAACTGCATAAAAATGAGTGAATGAATGAACTATCATTATTGAGTCAATATCTTTGCAGCTGCCCACCGTCCCACGGCCAAGCTGTACAAATTACTATGTGAATTAAACAGACCAGCAATGAAGAAAAGGCCACATTACGTAAATTGATGTAAACGTTATCTGTCCATTGACCTCAAACTAAAATGATTAATTTGGATTCACATAATCTTTGTCAATTAAAGAAGCACATTCATCTACAAAAAGAATGGTTGATTCTGCGTGCGTTAGGATGGCATAATGCTCAACTTTCAATCGTTGATAAAATTGTCACTTTGGCCACAGTTAGCTTGGTTAATTAAAAAGGGTCCTTTTATCTGTCTGGGGTATGACTTGTTGGGGAGTAGTGGCATGTTCACAAGAGAGGTGGAAAGATTCTCTGGAATGACCGTAGGTTTCAAAAGGAAACACTTCAAGTTCACCAGACAGAGGTATTTGGTTAATTGTTCTGAGTATACCAGCACACATTGCAAACATCCCATTGATCAAGGAGGATCACACCTCAACAGAATCTAGAAATGTGATTAATGTGGAAGCCTTTTGGAAATTCAGGATTAGCATGGGACAACTCGGTCAATAATGTTTTACAAAGGTAGCTGGAAATTATGTACAGCAAAAACAATCAATAAAAAAGCTATGTTTGGGAAAACAGTTCTGCTATAATTTTCTGTAAATTAGAGAAGCACTTCACTTCCATGTACAAGGTGAAGACATGCTTGTAATTATTACATTTTCAACAACATTGAAAAACTGACCTTTGAAAATGAGGAAAGAAACATGATAGAATTCCGCAATCCAACATCGAGGCACGGATGGGGGTTGAACCCATGACCTTTGGTTTACGAGACCAACGCCTTACCACTTGGCCACCATGCCAAAGAGACACACGAGATTAAAAAATTGAATGATAAAAAACTACAATGATAAGTGAGGCATGATATGTCTGCTGCGCGGATTACAAAACGCGAAAGACAAGAAGAGACAGGACTAGAAACTTCGAGAAACGAATAGGCACGGACAGCGGTCGAACCCACGATCTTTGGTCTACAAGACCAACCCCTTACCACTCGGCCACCCCACCACCTGAACTGCATAAAAATGAGTGAATGAATGAACTATCATTATTAAGTCAATATCTTTGCAGCTGCCCACCTTCCCACGGCCGAGCTGTACAAATTATTATGTGAATTAAACAGACCAGCAATCAAGAAAAGGGCACATTACGTAAATTGATGTAAACGTTATCTGTCCATTGACCTCAAACTAAAATGATTAATTTGGATTCACATAATCTTTGTCAATTAAAGAAGCACATTCATCTACAAAAAGAATGGTTGATTCTGCGTGCGTTAGGATGGCATAATGCTCAACTTTCAATCGTTGATAAAATTGTCACTTTGGCCACAGTTAGCTTGGTTAATTAAAAAGGGTCCTTTTATCTGTCTGGGGTATGACTTGTTGGGGAGTAGTGGCATGTTCACAAGAGAGGTGGAAAGATTCTCTGGAATGACCTTAGGTTTCAAAAGGAAACACTTCAAGTTCACCAGACAGAGGTATTTGGTTAATTGTTCTGAGTATACCAGCACACATTGCAAACATCCCATTGATCAAGGAGGATCACACCTCAACAGAATCTAGAAATGTGATTAATGTGGAAGCCTTTTGGAAATTCAGGATTAGCATGGGACAACTCGGTCAATAATGTTTTACAAAGGTAGCTGGAAATTATGTACAGCAAAAACAATCAATAAAAAAGCTATGTTTGGGAAAACAGTTCTGCTATAATTTTCTGTAAATTAGAGAAGCACTTCACTTCCATGTACAAGGTGAAGACATGCTTGTAATTATTACATTTTCAACAACATTGAAAAACTGACCTTTGAAAATGAGGAAAGAAACATGATAGAATTCCGCAATCCAACATCGAGGCACGGATGGGGGTTGAACCCACGATCTTTGGTTTACGAGACCAACGCCTTACCACTTGGCCACCATGCCAAAGAGACACATGAGATTGAAAAATTGAATGACAAAAAACAACAATGATAAGTGAGGCATGATATGTCTGCTGCGCGGATTACAAAACGCGAAAGACAAGAAGAGACAGGACTAGAAACTTCGAGAAATGAATAGGCACGGACAGCGGTCGAACCCACGATCTTTGGTCTACAAGACCAACCCCTTACCACTCGGCCACCCCACCACCTGAACTGCATAAAAATGAGTGAATGAATGAACTATCATTATTGAGTCAATATCTTTGCAGCTGCCCACCGTCCCACGGCCAAGCTGTACAAATTACTATGTGAATTAAACAGACCAGCAATGAAGAAAAGGCCACATTACGTAAATTGATGTAAACGTTATCTGTCCATTGACCTCAAACTAAAATGATTAATTTGGATTCACATAATCTTTGTCAATTAAAGAAGCACATTCATCTACAAAAAGAATGGTTGATTCTGCGTGCGTTAGGATGGCATAATGCTCAACTTTCAATCGTTGATAAAATTGTCACTTTGGCCACAGTTAGCTTGGTTAATTAAAAAGGGTCCTTTTATCTGTCTGGGGTATGACTTGTTGGGGAGTAGTGGCATGTTCACAAGAGAGGTGGAAAGATTCTCTGGAATGACCGTAGGTTTCAAAAGGAAACACTTCAAGTTCACCAGACAGAGGTATTTGGTTAATTGTTCTGAGTATACCAGCACACATTGCAAACATCCCATTGATCAAGGAGGATCACACCTCAACAGAATCTAGAAATGTGATTAATGTGGAAGCCTTTTGGAAATTCAGGATTAGCATGGGACAACTCGGTCAATAATGTTTTACAAAGGTAGCTGGAAATTATGTACAGCAAAAACAATCAATAAAAAAGCTATGTTTGGGAAAACAGTTCTGCTATAATTTTCTGTAAATTAGAGAAGCACTTCACTTCCATGTACAAGGTGAAGACATGCTTGTAATTATTACATTTTCAACAACATTGAAAAACTGACCTTTGAAAATGAGGAAAGAAACATGATAGAATTCCGCAATCCAACATCGAGGCACGGATGGGGGTTGAACCCATGACCTTTGGTTTACGAGACCAACGCCTTACCACTTGGCCACCATGCCAAAGAGACACACGAGATTAAAAAATTGAATGATAAAAAACTACAATGATAAGTGAGGCATGATATGTCTGCTGCGCGGATTACAAAACGCGAAAGACAAGAAGAGACAGGACTAGAAACTTCGAGAAACGAATAGGCACGGACAGCGGTCGAACCCACGATCTTTGGTCTACAAGACCAACCCCTTACCACTCGGCCACCCCACCACCTGAACTGCATAAAAATGAGTGAATGAATGAACTATCATTATTAAGTCAATATCTTTGCAGCTGCCCACCTTCCCACGGCCGAGCTGTACAAATTATTATGTGAATTAAACAGACCAGCAATCAAGAAAAGGGCACATTACGTAAATTGATGTAAACGTTATCTGTCCATTGACCTCAAACTAAAATGATTAATTTGGATTCACATAATCTTTGTCAATTAAAGAAGCACATTCATCTACAAAAAGAATGGTTGATTCTGCGTGCGTTAGGATGGCATAATGCTCAACTTTCAATCGTTGATAAAATTGTCACTTTGGCCACAGTTAGCTTGGTTAATTAAAAAGGGTCCTTTTATCTGTCTGGGGTATGACTTGTTGGGGAGTAGTGGCATGTTCACAAGAGAGGTGGAAAGATTCTCTGGAATGACCGTAGGTTTCAAAAGGAAACACTTCAAGTTCACCAGACAGAGGTATTTGGTTAATTGTTCTGAGTATACCAGCACACATTGCAAACATCCCATTGATCAAGGAGGATCACACCTCAACAGAATCTAGAAATGTGATTAATGTGGAAGCCTTTTGGAAATTCAGGATTAGCATGGGACAACTCGGTCAATAATGTTTTACAAAGGTAGCTGGAAATTATGTACAGCAAAAACAATCAATAAAAAAGCTATGTTTGGGAAAACAGTTCTGCTATAATTTTCTGTAAATTAGAGAAGCACTTCACTTCCATGTACAAGGTGAAGACATGCTTGTAATTATTACATTTTCAACAACATTGAAAAACTGACCTTTGAAAATGAGGAAAGAAACATGATAGAATTCCGCAATCCAACATCGAGGCACGGATGGGGGTTGAACCCATGACCTTTGGTTTACGAGACCAACGCCTTACCACTTGGCCACCATGCCAAAGAGACACACGAGATTAAAAAATTGAATGATAAAAAACTACAATGATAAGTGAGGCATGATATGTCTGCTGCGCGGATTACAAAACGCGAAAGACAAGAAGAGACAGGACTAGAAACTTCGAGAAACGAATAGGCACGGACAGCGGTCGAACCCACGATCTTTGGTCTACAAGACCAACCCCTTACCACTCGGCCACCCCACCACCTGAACTGCATAAAAATGAGTGAATGAATGAACTATCATTATTAAGTCAATATCTTTGCAGCTGCCCACCTTCCCACGGCCGAGCTGTACAAATTATTATGTGAATTAAACAGACCAGCAATCAAGAAAAGGGCACATTACGTAAATTGATGTAAACGTTATCTGTCCATTGACCTCAAACTAAAATGATTAATTTGGATTCACATAATCTTTGTCAATTAAAGAAGCACATTCATCTACAAAAAGAATGGTTGATTCTGCGTGCGTTAGGATGGCATAATGCTCAACTTTCAATCGTTGATAAAATTGTCACTTTGGCCACAGTTAGCTTGGTTAATTAAAAAGGGTCCTTTTATCTGTCTGGGGTATGACTTGTTGGGGAGTAGTGGCATGTTCACAAGAGAGGTGGAAAGATTCTCTGGAATGACCTTAGGTTTCAAAAGGAAACACTTCAAGTTCACCAGACAGAGGTATTTGGTTAATTGTTCTGAGTATACCAGCACACATTGCAAACATCCCATTGATCAAGGAGGATCACACCTCAACAGAATCTAGAAATGTGATTAATGTGGAAGCCTTTTGGAAATTCAGGATTAGCATGGGACAACTCGGTCAATAATGTTTTACAAAGGTAGCTGGAAATTATGTACAGCAAAAACAATCAATAAAAAAGCTATGTTTGGGAAAACAGTTCTGCTATAATTTTCTGTAAATTAGAGAAGCACTTCACTTCCATGTACAAGGTGAAGACATGCTTGTAATTATTACATTTTCAACAACATTGAAAAACTGACCTTTGAAAATGAGGAAAGAAACATGATAGAATTCCGCAATCCAACATCGAGGCACGGATGGGGGTTGAACCCACGATCTTTGGTTTACGAGACCAACGCCTTACCACTTGGCCACCATGCCAAAGAGACACATGAGATTGAAAAATTGAATGACAAAAAACAACAATGATAAGTGAGGCATGATATGTCTGCTGCGCGGATTACAAAACGCGAAAGACAAGAAGAGACAGGACTAGAAACTTCGAGAAATGAATAGGCACGGACAGCGGTCGAACCCACGATCTTTGGTCTACAAGACCAACCCCTTACCACTCGGCCACCCCACCACCTGAACTGCATAAAAATGAGTGAATGAATGAACTATCATTATTGAGTCAATATCTTTGCAGCTGCCCACCGTCCCACGGCCAAGCTGTACAAATTACTATGTGAATTAAACAGACCAGCAATGAAGAAAAGGCCACATTACGTAAATTGATGTAAACGTTATCTGTCCATTGACCTCAAACTAAAATGATTAATTTGGATTCACATAATCTTTGTCAATTAAAGAAGCACATTCATCTACAAAAAGAATGGTTGATTCTGCGTGCGTTAGGATGGCATAATGCTCAACTTTCAATCGTTGATAAAATTGTCACTTTGGCCACAGTTAGCTTGGTTAATTAAAAAGGGTCCTTTTATCTGTCTGGGGTATGACTTGTTGGGGAGTAGTGGCATGTTCACAAGAGAGGTGGAAAGATTCTCTGGAATGACCGTAGGTTTCAAAAGGAAACACTTCAAGTTCACCAGACAGAGGTATTTGGTTAATTGTTCTGAGTATACCAGCACACATTGCAAACATCCCATTGATCAAGGAGGATCACACCTCAACAGAATCTAGAAATGTGATTAATGTGGAAGCCTTTTGGAAATTCAGGATTAGCATGGGACAACTCGGTCAATAATGTTTTACAAAGGTAGCTGGAAATTATGTACAGCAAAAACAATCAATAAAAAAGCTATGTTTGGGAAAACAGTTCTGCTATAATTTTCTGTAAATTAGAGAAGCACTTCACTTCCATGTACAAGGTGAAGACATGCTTGTAATTATTACATTTTCAACAACATTGAAAAACTGACCTTTGAAAATGAGGAAAGAAACATGATAGAATTCCGCAATCCAACATCGAGGCACGGATGGGGGTTGAACCCATGACCTTTGGTTTACGAGACCAACGCCTTACCACTTGGCCACCATGCCAAAGAGACACACGAGATTAAAAAATTGAATGATAAAAAACTACAATGATAAGTGAGGCATGATATGTCTGCTGCGCGGATTACAAAACGCGAAAGACAAGAAGAGACAGGACTAGAAACTTCGAGAAACGAATAGGCACGGACAGCGGTCGAACCCACGATCTTTGGTCTACAAGACCAACCCCTTACCACTCGGCCACCCCACCACCTGAACTGCATAAAAATGAGTGAATGAATGAACTATCATTATTAAGTCAATATCTTTGCAGCTGCCCACCTTCCCACGGCCGAGCTGTACAAATTATTATGTGAATTAAACAGACCAGCAATCAAGAAAAGGGCACATTACGTAAATTGATGTAAACGTTATCTGTCCATTGACCTCAAACTAAAATGATTAATTTGGATTCACATAATCTTTGTCAATTAAAGAAGCACATTCATCTACAAAAAGAATGGTTGATTCTGCGTGCGTTAGGATGGCATAATGCTCAACTTTCAATCGTTGATAAAATTGTCACTTTGGCCACAGTTAGCTTGGTTAATTAAAAAGGGTCCTTTTATCTGTCTGGGGTATGACTTGTTGGGGAGTAGTGGCATGTTCACAAGAGAGGTGGAAAGATTCTCTGGAATGACCTTAGGTTTCAAAAGGAAACACTTCAAGTTCACCAGACAGAGGTATTTGGTTAATTGTTCTGAGTATACCAGCACACATTGCAAACATCCCATTGATCAAGGAGGATCACACCTCAACAGAATCTAGAAATGTGATTAATGTGGAAGCCTTTTGGAAATTCAGGATTAGCATGGGACAACTCGGTCAATAATGTTTTACAAAGGTAGCTGGAAATTATGTACAGCAAAAACAATCAATAAAAAAGCTATGTTTGGGAAAACAGTTCTGCTATAATTTTCTGTAAATTAGAGAAGCACTTCACTTCCATGTACAAGGTGAAGACATGCTTGTAATTATTACATTTTCAACAACATTGAAAAACTGACCTTTGAAAATGAGGAAAGAAACATGATAGAATTCCGCAATCCAACATCGAGGCACGGATGGGGGTTGAACCCACGATCTTTGGTTTACGAGACCAACGCCTTACCACTTGGCCACCATGCCAAAGAGACACATGAGATTGAAAAATTGAATGACAAAAAACAACAATGATAAGTGAGGCATGATATGTCTGCTGCGCGGATTACAAAACGCGAAAGACAAGAAGAGACAGGACTAGAAACTTCGAGAAATGAATAGGCACGGACAGCGGTCGAACCCACGATCTTTGGTCTACAAGACCAACCCCTTACCACTCGGCCACCCCACCACCTGAACTGCATAAAAATGAGTGAATGAATGAACTATCATTATTGAGTCAATATCTTTGCAGCTGCCCACCGTCCCACGGCCAAGCTGTACAAATTACTATGTGAATTAAACAGACCAGCAATGAAGAAAAGGCCACATTACGTAAATTGATGTAAACGTTATCTGTCCATTGACCTCAAACTAAAATGATTAATTTGGATTCACATAATCTTTGTCAATTAAAGAAGCACATTCATCTACAAAAAGAATGGTTGATTCTGCGTGCGTTAGGATGGCATAATGCTCAACTTTCAATCGTTGATAAAATTGTCACTTTGGCCACAGTTAGCTTGGTTAATTAAAAAGGGTCCTTTTATCTGTCTGGGGTATGACTTGTTGGGGAGTAGTGGCATGTTCACAAGAGAGGTGGAAAGATTCTCTGGAATGACCGTAGGTTTCAAAAGGAAACACTTCAAGTTCACCAGACAGAGGTATTTGGTTAATTGTTCTGAGTATACCAGCACACATTGCAAACATCCCATTGATCAAGGAGGATCACACCTCAACAGAATCTAGAAATGTGATTAATGTGGAAGCCTTTTGGAAATTCAGGATTAGCATGGGACAACTCGGTCAATAATGTTTTACAAAGGTAGCTGGAAATTATGTACAGCAAAAACAATCAATAAAAAAGCTATGTTTGGGAAAACAGTTCTGCTATAATTTTCTGTAAATTAGAGAAGCACTTCACTTCCATGTACAAGGTGAAGACATGCTTGTAATTATTACATTTTCAACAACATTGAAAAACTGACCTTTGAAAATGAGGAAAGAAACATGATAGAATTCCGCAATCCAACATCGAGGCACGGATGGGGGTTGAACCCATGACCTTTGGTTTACGAGACCAACGCCTTACCACTTGGCCACCATGCCAAAGAGACACACGAGATTAAAAAATTGAATGATAAAAAACTACAATGATAAGTGAGGCATGATATGTCTGCTGCGCGGATTACAAAACGCGAAAGACAAGAAGAGACAGGACTAGAAACTTCGAGAAACGAATAGGCACGGACAGCGGTCGAACCCACGATCTTTGGTCTACAAGACCAACCCCTTACCACTCGGCCACCCCACCACCTGAACTGCATAAAAATGAGTGAATGAATGAACTATCATTATTAAGTCAATATCTTTGCAGCTGCCCACCTTCCCACGGCCGAGCTGTACAAATTATTATGTGAATTAAACAGACCAGCAATCAAGAAAAGGGCACATTACGTAAATTGATGTAAACGTTATCTGTCCATTGACCTCAAACTAAAATGATTAATTTGGATTCACATAATCTTTGTCAATTAAAGAAGCACATTCATCTACAAAAAGAATGGTTGATTCTGCGTGCGTTAGGATGGCATAATGCTCAACTTTCAATCGTTGATAAAATTGTCACTTTGGCCACAGTTAGCTTGGTTAATTAAAAAGGGTCCTTTTATCTGTCTGGGGTATGACTTGTTGGGGAGTAGTGGCATGTTCACAAGAGAGGTGGAAAGATTCTCTGGAATGACCTTAGGTTTCAAAAGGAAACACTTCAAGTTCACCAGACAGAGGTATTTGGTTAATTGTTCTGAGTATACCAGCACACATTGCAAACATCCCATTGATCAAGGAGGATCACACCTCAACAGAATCTAGAAATGTGATTAATGTGGAAGCCTTTTGGAAATTCAGGATTAGCATGGGACAACTCGGTCAATAATGTTTTACAAAGGTAGCTGGAAATTATGTACAGCAAAAACAATCAATAAAAAAGCTATGTTTGGGAAAACAGTTCTGCTATAATTTTCTGTAAATTAGAGAAGCACTTCACTTCCATGTACAAGGTGAAGACATGCTTGTAATTATTACATTTTCAACAACATTGAAAAACTGACCTTTGAAAATGAGGAAAGAAACATGATAGAATTCCGCAATCCAACATCGAGGCACGGATGGGGGTTGAACCCACGATCTTTGGTTTACGAGACCAACGCCTTACCACTTGGCCACCATGCCAAAGAGACACATGAGATTGAAAAATTGAATGACAAAAAACAACAATGATAAGTGAGGCATGATATGTCTGCTGCGCGGATTACAAAACGCGAAAGACAAGAAGAGACAGGACTAGAAACTTCGAGAAATGAATAGGCACGGACAGCGGTCGAACCCACGATCTTTGGTCTACAAGACCAACCCCTTACCACTCGGCCACCCCACCACCTGAACTGCATAAAAATGAGTGAATGAATGAACTATCATTATTGAGTCAATATCTTTGCAGCTGCCCACCGTCCCACGGCCAAGCTGTACAAATTACTATGTGAATTAAACAGACCAGCAATGAAGAAAAGGCCACATTACGTAAATTGATGTAAACGTTATCTGTCCATTGACCTCAAACTAAAATGATTAATTTGGATTCACATAATCTTTGTCAATTAAAGAAGCACATTCATCTACAAAAAGAATGGTTGATTCTGCGTGCGTTAGGATGGCATAATGCTCAACTTTCAATCGTTGATAAAATTGTCACTTTGGCCACAGTTAGCTTGGTTAATTAAAAAGGGTCCTTTTATCTGTCTGGGGTATGACTTGTTGGGGAGTAGTGGCATGTTCACAAGAGAGGTGGAAAGATTCTCTGGAATGACCGTAGGTTTCAAAAGGAAACACTTCAAGTTCACCAGACAGAGGTATTTGGTTAATTGTTCTGAGTATACCAGCACACATTGCAAACATCCCATTGATCAAG
Source organism: Conger conger (assembly GCF_963514075.1). Taxonomy (NCBI): domain Eukaryota; kingdom Metazoa; phylum Chordata; class Actinopteri; order Anguilliformes; family Congridae; genus Conger; species Conger conger. Next base: position 25,412,323 of record NC_083764.1, read on the forward strand.
GAGGATCACACCTCAACAGAATCTAGAAATGTGATTAATGTGGAAGCCTTTTGGAAATTCAGGATTAGCATGGGACAACTCGGTCAATAATGTTTTACAAAGGTAGCTGGAAATTATGTACAGCAAAAACAATCAATAAAAAAGCTATGTTTGGGAAAACAGTTCTGCTATAATTTTCTGTAAATTAGAGAAGCACTTCACTTCCATGTACAAGGTGAAGACATGCTTGTAATTATTACATTTTCAACAACATTGAAAAACTGACCTTTGAAAATGAGGAAAGAAACATGATAGAATTCCGCAATCCAACATCGAGGCACGGATGGGGGTTGAACCCATGACCTTTGGTTTACGAGACCAACGCCTTACCACTTGGCCACCATGCCAAAGAGACACACGAGATTAAAAAATTGAATGATAAAAAACTACAATGATAAGTGAGGCATGATATGTCTGCTGCGCGGATTACAAAACGCGAAAGACAAGAAGAGACAGGACTAGAAACTTCGAGAAACGAATAGGCACGGACAGCGGTCGAACCCACGATCTTTGGTCTACAAGACCAACCCCTTACCACTCGGCCACCCCACCACCTGAACTGCATAAAAATGAGTGAATGAATGAACTATCATTATTAAGTCAATATCTTTGCAGCTGCCCACCTTCCCACGGCCGAGCTGTACAAATTATTATGTGAATTAAACAGACCAGCAATCAAGAAAAGGGCACATTACGTAAATTGATGTAAACGTTATCTGTCCATTGACCTCAAACTAAAATGATTAATTTGGATTCACATAATCTTTGTCAATTAAAGAAGCACATTCATCTACAAAAAGAATGGTTGATTCTGCGTGCGTTAGGATGGCATAATGCTCAACTTTCAATCGTTGATAAAATTGTCACTTTGGCCACAGTTAGCTTGGTTAATTAAAAAGGGTCCTTTTATCTGTCTGGGGTATGACTTGTTGGGGAGTAGTGGCATGTTCACAAGAGAGGTGGAAAGATTCTCTGGAATGACCGTAGGTTTCAAAAGGAAACACTTCAAGTTCACCAGACAGAGGTATTTGGTTAATTGTTCTGAGTATACCAGCACACATTGCAAACATCCCATTGATCAAGGAGGATCACACCTCAACAGAATCTAGAAATGTGATTAATGTGGAAGCCTTTTGGAAATTCAGGATTAGCATGGGACAACTCGGTCAATAATGTTTTACAAAGGTAGCTGGAAATTATGTACAGCAAAAACAATCAATAAAAAAGCTATGTTTGGGAAAACAGTTCTGCTATAATTTTCTGTAAATTAGAGAAGCACTTCACTTCCATGTACAAGGTGAAGACATGCTTGTAATTATTACATTTTCAACAACATTGAAAAACTGACCTTTGAAAATGAGGAAAGAAACATGATAGAATTCCGCAATCCAACATCGAGGCACGGATGGGGGTTGAACCCACGATCTTTGGTTTACGAGACCAACGCCTTACCACTTGGCCACCATGCCAAAGAGACACACGAGATTGAAAAATTGAATGACAAAAAACAACAATGATAAGTGAGGCATGATATGTCTGCTGCGCGGATTACAAAACGCGAAAGACAAGAAGAGACAGGACTAGAAACTTCGAGAAACGAATAGGCACGGACAGCGGTCGAACCCACGATCTTTGGTCTACAAGACCAACCCCTTACCACTCGGCCACCCCACCACCTGAACTGCATAAAAATGAGTGAATGAATGAACTATCATTATTGAGTCAATATCTTTGCAGCTGCCCACCGTCCCACGGCCAAGCTGTACAAATTACTATGTGAATTAAACAGACCAGCAATGAAGAAAAGGCCACATTACGTAAATTGATGTAAACGTTATCTGTCCATTGACCTCAAACTAAAATGATTAATTTGGATTCACATAATCTTTGTCAATTAAAGAAGCACATTCATCTACAAAAAGAATGGTTGATTCTGCGTGCGTTAGGATGGCATAATGCTCAACTTTCAATCGTTGATAAAATTGTCACTTTGGCCACAGTTAGCTTGGTTAATTAAAAAGGGTCCTTTTATCTGTCTGGGGTATGACTTGTTGGGGAGTAGTGGCATGTTCACAAGAGAGGTGGAAAGATTCTCTGGAATGACCGTAGGTTTCAAAAGGAAACACTTCAAGTTCACCAGACAGAGGTATTTGGTTAATTGTTCTGAGTATACCAGCACACATTGCAAACATCCCATTGATCAAGGAGGATCACACCTCAACAGAATCTAGAAATGTGATTAATGTGGAAGCCTTTTGGAAATTCAGGATTAGCATGGGACAACTCGGTCAATAATGTTTTACAAAGGTAGCTGGAAATTATGTACAGCAAAAACAATCAATAAAAAAGCTATGTTTGGGAAAACAGTTCTGCTATAATTTTCTGTAAATTAGAGAAGCACTTCACTTCCATGTACAAGGTGAAGACATGCTTGTAATTATTACATTTTCAACAACATTGAAAAACTGACCTTTGAAAATGAGGAAAGAAACATGATAGAATTCCGCAATCCAACATCGAGGCACGGATGGGGGTTGAACCCACGATCTTTGGTTTACGAGACCAACGCCTTACCACTTGGCCACCATGCCAAAGAGACACATGAGATTGAAAAATTGAATGACAAAAAACAACAATGATAAGTGAGGCATGATATGTCTGCTGCGCGGATTACAAAACGCGAAAGACAAGAAGAGACAGGACTAGAAACTTCGAGAAATGAATAGGCACGGACAGCGGTCGAACCCACGATCTTTGGTCTACAAGACCAACCCCTTACCACTCGGCCACCCCACCACCTGAACTGCATAAAAATGAGTGAATGAATGAACTATCATTATTGAGTCAATATCTTTGCAGCTGCCCACCGTCCCACGGCCAAGCTGTACAAATTACTATGTGAATTAAACAGACCAGCAATGAAGAAAAGGCCACATTACGTAAATTGATGTAAACGTTATCTGTCCATTGACCTCAAACTAAAATGATTAATTTGGATTCACATAATCTTTGTCAATTAAAGAAGCACATTCATCTACAAAAAGAATGGTTGATTCTGCGTGCGTTAGGATGGCATAATGCTCAACTTTCAATCGTTGATAAAATTGTCACTTTGGCCACAGTTAGCTTGGTTAATTAAAAAGGGTCCTTTTATCTGTCTGGGGTATGACTTGTTGGGGAGTAGTGGCATGTTCACAAGAGAGGTGGAAAGATTCTCTGGAATGACCGTAGGTTTCAAAAGGAAACACTTCAAGTTCACCAGACAGAGGTATTTGGTTAATTGTTCTGAGTATACCAGCACACATTGCAAACATCCCATTGATCAAGGAGGATCACACCTCAACAGAATCTAGAAATGTGATTAATGTGGAAGCCTTTTGGAAATTCAGGATTAGCATGGGACAACTCGGTCAATAATGTTTTACAAAGGTAGCTGGAAATTATGTACAGCAAAAACAATCAATAAAAAAGCTATGTTTGGGAAAACAGTTCTGCTATAATTTTCTGTAAATTAGAGAAGCACTTCACTTCCATGTACAAGGTGAAGACATGCTTGTAATTATTACATTTTCAACAACATTGAAAAACTGACCTTTGAAAATGAGGAAAGAAACATGATAGAATTCCGCAATCCAACATCGAGGCACGGATGGGGGTTGAACCCATGACCTTTGGTTTACGAGACCAACGCCTTACCACTTGGCCACCATGCCAAAGAGACGCACGAGATTAAAAAATTGAATGATAAAAAACTACAATGATAAGTGAGGCATGATATGTCTGCTGCGCGGATTACAAAACGCGAAAGACAAGAAGAGACAGGACTAGAAACTTCGAGAAACGAATAGGCACGGACAGCGGTCGAACCCACGATCTTTGGTCTACAAGACCAACCCCTTACCACTCGGCCACCCCACCACCTGAACTGCATAAAAATGAGTGAATGAATGAACTATCATTATTAAGTCAATATCTTTGCAGCTGCCCACCTTCCCACGGCCGAGCTGTACAAATTATTATGTGAATTAAACAGACCAGCAATCAAGAAAAGGGCACATTACGTAAATTGATGTAAACGTTATCTGTCCATTGACCTCAAACTAAAATGATTAATTTGGATTCACATAATCTTTGTCAATTAAAGAAGCACATTCATCTACAAAAAGAATGGTTGATTCTGCGTGCGTTAGGATGGCATAATGCTCAACTTTCAATCGTTGATAAAATTGTCACTTTGGCCACAGTTAGCTTGGTTAATTAAAAAGGGTCCTTTTATCTGTCTGGGGTATGACTTGTTGGGGAGTAGTGGCATGTTCACAAGAGAGGTGGAAAGATTCTCTGGAATGACCGTAGGTTTCAAAAGGAAACACTTCAAGTTCACCAGACAGAGGTATTTGGTTAATTGTTCTGAGTATACCAGCACACATTGCAAACATCCCATTGATCAAGGAGGATCACACCTCAACAGAATCTAGAAATGTGATTAATGTGGAAGCCTTTTGGAAATTCAGGATTAGCATGGGACAACTCGGTCAATAATGTTTTACAAAGGTAGCTGGAAATTATGTACAGCAAAAACAATCAATAAAAAAGCTATGTTTGGGAAAACAGTTCTGCTATAATTTTCTGTAAATTAGAGAAGCACTTCACTTCCATGTACAAGGTGAAGACATGCTTGTAATTATTACATTTTCAACAACATTGAAAAACTGACCTTTGAAAATGAGGAAAGAAACATGATAGAATTCCGCAATCCAACATCGAGGCACGGATGGGGGTTGAACCCACGATCTTTGGTTTACGAGACCAACGCCTTACCACTTGGCCACCATGCCAAAGAGACACATGAGATTGAAAAATTGAATGACAAAAAACAACAATGATAAGTGAGGCATGATATGTCTGCTGCGCGGATTACAAAACGCGAAAGACAAGAAGAGACAGGACTAGAAACTTCGAGAAACGAATAGGCACGGACAGCGGTCGAACCCACGATCTTTGGTCTACAAGACCAACCCCTTACCACTCGGCCACCCCACCACCTGAACTGCATAAAAATGAGTGAATGAATGAACTATCATTATTGAGTCAATATCTTTGCAGCTGCCCACCGTCCCACGGCCAAGCTGTACAAATTACTATGTGAATTAAACAGACCAGCAATGAAGAAAAGGCCACATTACGTAAATTGATGTAAACGTTATCTGTCCATTGACCTCAAACTAAAATGATTAATTTGGATTCACATAATCTTTGTCAATTAAAGAAGCACATTCATCTACAAAAAGAATGGTTGATTCTGCGTGCGTTAGGATGGCATAATGCTCAACTTTCAATCGTTGATAAAATTGTCACTTTGGCCACAGTTAGCTTGGTTAATTAAAAAGGGTCCTTTTATCTGTCTGGGGTATGACTTGTTGGGGAGTAGTGGCATGTTCACAAGAGAGGTGGAAAGATTCTCTGGAATGACCGTAGGTTTCAAAAGGAAACACTTCAAGTTCACCAGACAGAGGTATTTGGTTAATTGTTCTGAGTATACCAGCACACATTGCAAACATCCCATTGATCAAGGAGGATCACACCTCAACAGAATCTAGAAATGTGATTAATGTGGAAGCCTTTTGGAAATTCAGGATTAGCATGGGACAACTCGGTCAATAATGTTTTACAAAGGTAGCTGGAAATTATGTACAGCAAAAACAATCAATAAAAAAGCTATGTTTGGGAAAACAGTTCTGCTATAATTTTCTGTAAATTAGAGAAGCACTTCACTTCCATGTACAAGGTGAAGACATGCTTGTAATTATTACATTTTCAACAACATTGAAAAACTGACCTTTGAAAATGAGGAAAGAAACATGATAGAATTCCGCAATCCAACATCGAGGCACGGATGGGGGTTGAACCCATGACCTTTGGTTTACGAGACCAACGCCTTACCACTTGGCCACCATGCCAAAGAGACGCACGAGATTAAAAAATTGAATGATAAAAAACTACAATGATAAGTGAGGCATGATATGTCTGCTGCGCGGATTACAAAACGCGAAAGACAAGAAGAGACAGGACTAGAAACTTCGAGAAACGAATAGGCACGGACAGCGGTCGAACCCACGATCTTTGGTCTACAAGACCAACCCCTTACCACTCGGCCACCCCACCACCTGAACTGCATAAAAATGAGTGAATGAATGAACTATCATTATTAAGTCAATATCTTTGCAGCTGCCCACCTTCCCACGGCCGAGCTGTACAAATTATTATGTGAATTAAACAGACCAGCAATCAAGAAAAGGGCACATTACGTAAATTGATGTAAACGTTATCTGTCCATTGACCTCAAACTAAAATGATTAATTTGGATTCACATAATCTTTGTCAATTAAAGAAGCACATTCATCTACAAAAAGAATGGTTGATTCTGCGTGCGTTAGGATGGCATAATGCTCAACTTTCAATCGTTGATAAAATTGTCACTTTGGCCACAGTTAGCTTGGTTAATTAAAAAGGGTCCTTTTATCTGTCTGGGGTATGACTTGTTGGGGAGTAGTGGCATGTTCACAAGAGAGGTGGAAAGATTCTCTGGAATGACCGTAGGTTTCAAAAGGAAACACTTCAAGTTCACCAGACAGAGGTATTTGGTTAATTGTTCTGAGTATACCAGCACACATTGCAAACATCCCATTGATCAAGGAGGATCACACCTCAACAGAATCTAGAAATGTGATTAATGTGGAAGCCTTTTGGAAATTCAGGATTAGCATGGGACAACTCGGTCAATAATGTTTTACAAAGGTAGCTGGAAATTATGTACAGCAAAAACAATCAATAAAAAAGCTATGTTTGGGAAAACAGTTCTGCTATAATTTTCTGTAAATTAGAGAAGCACTTCACTTCCATGTACAAGGTGAAGACATGCTTGTAATTATTACATTTTCAACAACATTGAAAAACTGACCTTTGAAAATGAGGAAAGAAACATGATAGAATTCCGCAATCCAACATCGAGGCACGGATGGGGGTTGAACCCACGATCTTTGGTTTACGAGACCAACGCCTTACCACTTGGCCACCATGCCAAAGAGACACATGAGATTGAAAAATTGAATGACAAAAAACAACAATGATAAGTGAGGCATGATATGTCTGCTGCGCGGATTACAAAACGCGAAAGACAAGAAGAGACAGGACTAGAAACTTCGAGAAACGAATAGGCACGGACAGCGGTCGAACCCACGATCTTTGGTCTACAAGACCAACCCCTTACCACTCGGCCACCCCACCACCTGAACTGCATAAAAATGAGTGAATGAATGAACTATCATTATTGAGTCAATATCTTTGCAGCTGCCCACCGTCCCACGGCCAAGCTGTACAAATTACTATGTGAATTAAACAGACCAGCAATGAAGAAAAGGCCACATTACGTAAATTGATGTAAACGTTATCTGTCCATTGACCTCAAACTAAAATGATTAATTTGGATTCACATAATCTTTGTCAATTAAAGAAGCACATTCATCTACAAAAAGAATGGTTGATTCTGCGTGCGTTAGGATGGCATAATGCTCAACTTTCAATCGTTGATAAAATTGTCACTTTGGCCACAGTTAGCTTGGTTAATTAAAAAGGGTCCTTTTATCTGTCTGGGGTATGACTTGTTGGGGAGTAGTGGCATGTTCACAAGAGAGGTGGAAAGATTCTCTGGAATGACCGTAGGTTTCAAAAGGAAACACTTCAAGTTCACCAGACAGAGGTATTTGGTTAATTGTTCTGAGTATACCAGCACACATTGCAAACATCCCATTGATCAAGGAGGATCACACCTCAACAGAATCTAGAAATGTGATTAATGTGGAAGCCTTTTGGAAATTCAGGATTAGCATGGGACAACTCGGTCAATAATGTTTTACAAAGGTAGCTGGAAATTATGTACAGCAAAAACAATCAATAAAAAAGCTATGTTTGGGAAAACAGTTCTGCTATAATTTTCTGTAAATTAGAGAAGCACTTCACTTCCATGTACAAGGTGAAGACATGCTTGTAATTATTACATTTTCAACAACATTGAAAAACTGACCTTTGAAAATGAGGAAAGAAACATGATAGAATTCCGCAATCCAACATCGAGGCACGGATGGGGGTTGAACCCATGACCTTTGGTTTACGAGACCAACGCCTTACCACTTGGCCACCATGCCAAAGAGACGCACGAGATTAAAAAATTGAATGATAAAAAACTACAATGATAAGTGAGGCATGATATGTCTGCTGCGCGGATTACAAAACGCGAAAGACAAGAAGAGACAGGACTAGAAACTTCGAGAAACGAATAGGCACGGACAGCGGTCGAACCCACGATCTTTGGTCTACAAGACCAACCCCTTACCACTCGGCCACCCCACCACCTGAACTGCATAAAAATGAGTGAATGAATGAACTATCATTATTAAGTCAATATCTTTGCAGCTGCCCACCTTCCCACGGCCGAGCTGTACAAATTATTATGTGAATTAAACAGACCAGCAATCAAGAAAAGGGCACATTACGTAAATTGATGTAAACGTTATCTGTCCATTGACCTCAAACTAAAATGATTAATTTGGATTCACATAATCTTTGTCAATTAAAGAAGCACATTCATCTACAAAAAGAATGGTTGATTCTGCGTGCGTTAGGATGGCATAATGCTCAACTTTCAATCGTTGATAAAATTGTCACTTTGGCCACAGTTAGCTTGGTTAATTAAAAAGGGTCCTTTTATCTGTCTGGGGTATGACTTGTTGGGGAGTAGTGGCATGTTCACAAGAGAGGTGGAAAGATTCTCTGGAATGACCGTAGGTTTCAAAAGGAAACACTTCAAGTTCACCAGACAGAGGTATTTGGTTAATTGTTCTGAGTATACCAGCACACATTGCAAACATCCCATTGATCAAGGAGGATCACACCTCAACAGAATCTAGAAATGTGATTAATGTGGAAGCCTTTTGGAAATTCAGGATTAGCATGGGACAACTCGGTCAATAATGTTTTACAAAGGTAGCTGGAAATTATGTACAGCAAAAACAATCAATAAAAAAGCTATGTTTGGGAAAACAGTTCTGCTATAATTTTCTGTAAATTAGAGAAGCACTTCACTTCCATGTACAAGGTGAAGACATGCTTGTAATTATTACATTTTCAACAACATTGAAAAACTGACCTTTGAAAATGAGGAAAGAAACATGATAGAATTCCGCAATCCAACATCGAGGCACGGATGGGGGTTGAACCCACGATCTTTGGTTTACGAGACCAACGCCTTACCACTTGGCCACCATGCCAAAGAGACACATGAGATTGAAAAATTGAATGACAAAAAACAACAATGATAAGTGAGGCATGATATGTCTGCTGCGCGGATTACAAAACGCGAAAGACAAGAAGAGACAGGACTAGAAACTTCGAGAAACGAATAGGCACGGACAGCGGTCGAACCCACGATCTTTGGTCTACAAGACCAACCCCTTACCACTCGGCCACCCCACCACCTGAACTGCATAAAAATGAGTGAATGAATGAACTATCATTATTGAGTCAATATCTTTGCAGCTGCCCACCGTCCCACGGCCAAGCTGTACAAATTACTATGTGAATTAAACAGACCAGCAATGAAGAAAAGGCCACATTACGTAAATTGATGTAAACGTTATCTGTCCATTGACCTCAAACTAAAATGATTAATTTGGATTCACATAATCTTTGTCAATTAAAGAAGCACATTCATCTACAAAAAGAATGGTTGATTCTGCGTGCGTTAGGATGGCATAATGCTCAACTTTCAATCGTTGATAAAATTGTCACTTTGGCCACAGTTAGCTTGGTTAATTAAAAAGGGTCCTTTTATCTGTCTGGGGTATGACTTGTTGGGGAGTAGTGGCATGTTCACAAGAGAGGTGGAAAGATTCTCTGGAATGACCGTAGGTTTCAAAAGGAAACACTTCAAGTTCACCAGACAGAGGTATTTGGTTAATTGTTCTGAGTATACCAGCACACATTGCAAACATCCCATTGATCAAGGAGGATCACACCTCAACAGAATCTAGAAATGTGATTAATGTGGAAGCCTTTTGGAAATTCAGGATTAGCATGGGACAACTCGGTCAATAATGTTTTACAAAGGTAGCTGGAAATTATGTACAGCAAAAACAATCAATAAAAAAGCTATGTTTGGGAAAACAGTTCTGCTATAATTTTCTGTAAATTAGAGAAGCACTTCACTTCCATGTACAAGGTGAAGACATGCTTGTAATTATTACATTTTCAACAACATTGAAAAACTGACCTTTGAAAATGAGGAAAGAAACATGATAGAATTCCGCAATCCAACATCGAGGCACGGATGGGGGTTGAACCCACGATCTTTGGTTTACGAGACCAACGCCTTACCACTTGGCCACCATGCCAAAGAGACACATGAGATTGAAAAATTGAATGACAAAAAACAACAATGATAAGTGAGGCATGATATGTCTGCTGCGCGGATTACAAAACGCGAAAGACAAGAAGAGACAGGACTAGAAACTTCGAGAAACGAATAGGCACGGACAGCGGTCGAACCCACGATCTTTGGTCTACAAGACCAACCCCTTACCACTCGGCCACCCCACCACCTGAACTGCATAAAAATGAGTGAATGAATGAACTATCATTATTGAGTCAATATCTTTGCAGCTGCCCACCGTCCCACGGCCAAGCTGTACAAATTACTATGTGAATTAAACAGACCAGCAATGAAGAAAAGGCCACATTACGTAAATTGATGTAAACGTTATCTGTCCATTGACCTCAAACTAAAATGATTAATTTGGATTCACATAATCTTTGTCAATTAAAGAAGCACATTCATCTACAAAAAGAATGGTTGATTCTGCGTGCGTTAGGATGGCATAATGCTCAACTTTCAATCGTTGATAAAATTGTCACTTTGGCCACAGTTAGCTTGGTTAATTAAAAAGGGTCCTTTTATCTGTCTGGGGTATGACTTGTTGGGGAGTAGTGGCATGTTCACAAGAGAGGTGGAAAGATTCTCTGGAATGACCGTAGGTTTCAAAAGGAAACACTTCAAGTTCACCAGACAGAGGTATTTGGTTAATTGTTCTGAGTATACCAGCACACATTGCAAACATCCCATTGATCAAGGAGGATCACACCTCAACAGAATCTAGAAATGTGATTAATGTGGAAGCCTTTTGGAAATTCAGGATTAGCATGGGACAACTCGGTCAATAATGTTTTACAAAGGTAGCTGGAAATTATGTACAGCAAAAACAATCAATAAAAAAGCTATGTTTGGGAAAACAGTTCTGCTATAATTTTCTGTAAATTAGAGAAGCACTTCACTTCCATGTACAAGGTGAAGACATGCTTGTAATTATTACATTTTCAACAACATTGAAAAACTGACCTTTGAAAATGAGGAAAGAAACATGATAGAATTCCGCAATCCAACATCGAGGCACGGATGGGGGTTGAACCCATGACCTTTGGTTTACGAGACCAACGCCTTACCACTTGGCCACCATGCCAAAGAGACGCACGAGATTAAAAAATTGAATGATAAAAAACTACAATGATAAGTGAGGCATGATATGTCTGCTGCGCGGATTACAAAACGCGAAAGACAAGAAGAGACAGGACTAGAAACTTCGAGAAACGAATAGGCACGGACAGCGGTCGAACCCACGATCTTTGGTCTACAAGACCAACCCCTTACCACTCGGCCACCCCACCACCTGAACTGCATAAAAATGAGTGAATGAATGAACTATCATTATTAAGTCAATATCTTTGCAGCTGCCCACCTTCCCACGGCCGAGCTGTACAAATTATTATGTGAATTAAACAGACCAGCAATCAAGAAAAGGGCACATTACGTAAATTGATGTAAACGTTATCTGTCCATTGACCTCAAACTAAAATGATTAATTTGGATTCACATAATCTTTGTCAATTAAAGAAGCACATTCATCTACAAAAAGAATGGTTGATTCTGCGTGCGTTAGGATGGCATAATGCTCAACTTTCAATCGTTGATAAAATTGTCACTTTGGCCACAGTTAGCTTGGTTAATTAAAAAGGGTCCTTTTATCTGTCTGGGGTATGACTTGTTGGGGAGTAGTGGCATGTTCACAAGAGAGGTGGAAAGATTCTCTGGAATGACCGTAGGTTTCAAAAGGAAACACTTCAAGTTCACCAGACAGAGGTATTTGGTTAATTGTTCTGAGTATACCAGCACACATTGCAAACATCCCATTGATCAAGGAGGATCACACCTCAACAGAATCTAGAAATGTGATTAATGTGGAAGCCTTTTGGAAATTCAGGATTAGCATGGGACAACTCGGTCAATAATGTTTTACAAAGGTAGCTGGAAATTATGTACAGCAAAAACAATCAATAAAAAAGCTATGTTTGGGAAAACAGTTCTGCTATAATTTTCTGTAAATTAGAGAAGCACTTCACTTCCATGTACAAGGTGAAGACATGCTTGTAATTATTACATTTTCAACAACATTGAAAAACTGACCTTTGAAAATGAGGAAAGAAACATGATAGAATTCCGCAATCCAACATCGAGGCACGGATGGGGGTTGAACCCACGATCTTTGGTTTACGAGACCAACGCCTTACCACTTGGCCACCATGCCAAAGAGACACATGAGATTGAAAAATTGAATGACAAAAAACAACAATGATAAGTGAGGCATGATATGTCTGCTGCGCGGATTACAAAACGCGAAAGACAAGAAGAGACAGGACTAGAAACTTCGAGAAACGAATAGGCACGGACAGCGGTCGAACCCACGATCTTTGGTCTACAAGACCAACCCCTTACCACTCGGCCACCCCACCACCTGAACTGCATAAAAATGAGTGAATGAATGAACTATCATTATTGAGTCAATATCTTTGCAGCTGCCCACCGTCCCACGGCCAAGCTGTACAAATTACTATGTGAATTAAACAGACCAGCAATGAAGAAAAGGCCACATTACGTAAATTGATGTAAACGTTATCTGTCCATTGACCTCAAACTAAAATGATTAATTTGGATTCACATAATCTTTGTCAATTAAAGAAGCACATTCATCTACAAAAAGAATGGTTGATTCTGCGTGCGTTAGGATGGCATAATGCTCAACTTTCAATCGTTGATAAAATTGTCACTTTGGCCACAGTTAGCTTGGTTAATTAAAAAGGGTCCTTTTATCTGTCTGGGGTATGACTTGTTGGGGAGTAGTGGCATGTTCACAAGAGAGGTGGAAAGATTCTCTGGAATGACCGTAGGTTTCAAAAGGAAACACTTCAAGTTCACCAGACAGAGGTATTTGGTTAATTGTTCTGAGTATACCAGCACACATTGCAAACATCCCATTGATCAAGGAGGATCACACCTCAACAGAATCTAGAAATGTGATTAATGTGGAAGCCTTTTGGAAATTCAGGATTAGCATGGGACAACTCGGTCAATAATGTTTTACAAAGGTAGCTGGAAATTATGTACAGCAAAAACAATCAATAAAAAAGCTATGTTTGGGAAAACAGTTCTGCTATAATTTTCTGTAAATTAGAGAAGCACTTCACTTCCATGTACAAGGTGAAGACATGCTTGTAATTATTACATTTTCAACAACATTGAAAAACTGACCTTTGAAAATGAGGAAAGAAACATGATAGAATTCCGCAATCCAACATCGAGGCACGGATGGGGGTTGAACCCATGACCTTTGGTTTACGAGACCAACGCCTTACCACTTGGCCACCATGCCAAAGAGACGCACGAGATTAAAAAATTGAATGATAAAAAACTACAATGATAAGTGAGGCATGATATGTCTGCTGCGCGGATTACAAAACGCGAAAGACAAGAAGAGACAGGACTAGAAACTTCGAGAAACGAATAGGCACGGACAGCGGTCGAACCCACGATCTTTGGTCTACAAGACCAACCCCTTACCACTCGGCCACCCCACCACCTGAACTGCATAAAAATGAGTGAATGAATGAACTATCATTATTAAGTCAATATCTTTGCAGCTGCCCACCTTCCCACGGCCGAGCTGTACAAATTATTATGTGAATTAAACAGACCAGCAATCAAGAAAAGGGCACATTACGTAAATTGATGTAAACGTTATCTGTCCATTGACCTCAAACTAAAATGATTAATTTGGATTCACATAATCTTTGTCAATTAAAGAAGCACATTCATCTACAAAAAGAATGGTTGATTCTGCGTGCGTTAGGATGGCATAATGCTCAACTTTCAATCGTTGATAAAATTGTCACTTTGGCCACAGTTAGCTTGGTTAATTAAAAAGGGTCCTTTTATCTGTCTGGGGTATGACTTGTTGGGGAGTAGTGGCATGTTCACAAGAGAGGTGGAAAGATTCTCTGGAATGACCGTAGGTTTCAAAAGGAAACACTTCAAGTTCACCAGACAGAGGTATTTGGTTAATTGTTCTGAGTATACCAGCACACATTGCAAACATCCCATTGATCAAGGAGGATCACACCTCAACAGAATCTAGAAATGTGATTAATGTGGAAGCCTTTTGGAAATTCAGGATTAGCATGGGACAACTCGGTCAATAATGTTTTACAAAGGTAGCTGGAAATTATGTACAGCAAAAACAATCAATAAAAAAGCTATGTTTGGGAAAACAGTTCTGCTATAATTTTCTGTAAATTAGAGAAGCACTTCACTTCCATGTACAAGGTGAAGACATGCTTGTAATTATTACATTTTCAACAACATTGAAAAACTGACCTTTGAAAATGAGGAAAGAAACATGATAGAATTCCGCAATCCAACATCGAGGCACGGATGGGGGTTGAACCCACGATCTTTGGTTTACGAGACCAACGCCTTACCACTTGGCCACCATGCCAAAGAGACACATGAGATTGAAAAATTGAATGACAAAAAACAACAATGATAAGTGAGGCATGATATGTCTGCTGCGCGGATTACAAAACGCGAAAGACAAGAAGAGACAGGACTAGAAACTTCGAGAAACGAATAGGCACGGACAGCGGTCGAACCCACGATCTTTGGTCTACAAGACCAACCCCTTACCACTCGGCCACCCCACCACCTGAACTGCATAAAAATGAGTGAATGAATGAACTATCATTATTGAGTCAATATCTTTGCAGCTGCCCACCGTCCCACGGCCAAGCTGTACAAATTACTATGTGAATTAAACAGACCAGCAATGAAGAAAAGGCCACATTACGTAAATTGATGTAAACGTTATCTGTCCATTGACCTCAAACTAAAATGATTAATTTGGATTCACATAATCTTTGTCAATTAAAGAAGCACATTCATCTACAAAAAGAATGGTTGATTCTGCGTGCGTTAGGATGGCATAATGCTCAACTTTCAATCGTTGATAAAATTGTCACTTTGGCCACAGTTAGCTTGGTTAATTAAAAAGGGTCCTTTTATCTGTCTGGGGTATGACTTGTTGGGGAGTAGTGGCATGTTCACAAGAGAGGTGGAAAGATTCTCTGGAATGACCGTAGGTTTCAAAAGGAAACACTTCAAGTTCACCAGACAGAGGTATTTGGTTAATTGTTCTGAGTATACCAGCACACATTGCAAACATCCCATTGATCAAGGAGGATCACACCTCAACAGAATCTAGAAATGTGATTAATGTGGAAGCCTTTTGGAAATTCAGGATTAGCATGGGACAACTCGGTCAATAATGTTTTACAAAGGTAGCTGGAAATTATGTACAGCAAAAACAATCAATAAAAAAGCTATGTTTGGGAAAACAGTTCTGCTATAATTTTCTGTAAATTAGAGAAGCACTTCACTTCCATGTACAAGGTGAAGACATGCTTGTAATTATTACATTTTCAACAACATTGAAAAACTGACCTTTGAAAATGAGGAAAGAAACATGATAGAATTCCGCAATCCAACATCGAGGCACGGATGGGGGTTGAACCCATGACCTTTGGTTTACGAGACCAACGCCTTACCACTTGGCCACCATGCCAAAGAGACGCACGAGATTAAAAAATTGAATGATAAAAAACTACAATGATAAGTGAGGCATGATATGTCTGCTGCGCGGATTACAAAACGCGAAAGACAAGAAGAGACAGGACTAGAAACTTCGAGAAACGAATAGGCACGGACAGCGGTCGAACCCACGATCTTTGGTCTACAAGACCAACCCCTTACCACTCGGCCACCCCACCACCTGAACTGCATAAAAATGAGTGAATGAATGAACTATCATTATTAAGTCAATATCTTTGCAGCTGCCCACCTTCCCACGGCCGAGCTGTACAAATTATTATGTGAATTAAACAGACCAGCAATCAAGAAAAGGGCACATTACGTAAATTGATGTAAACGTTATCTGTCCATTGACCTCAAACTAAAATGATTAATTTGGATTCACATAATCTTTGTCAATTAAAGAAGCACATTCATCTACAAAAAGAATGGTTGATTCTGCGTGCGTTAGGATGGCATAATGCTCAACTTTCAATCGTTGATAAAATTGTCACTTTGGCCACAGTTAGCTTGGTTAATTAAAAAGGGTCCTTTTATCTGTCTGGGGTATGACTTGTTGGGGAGTAGTGGCATGTTCACAAGAGAGGTGGAAAGATTCTCTGGAATGACCGTAGGTTTCAAAAGGAAACACTTCAAGTTCACCAGACAGAGGTATTTGGTTAATTGTTCTGAGTATACCAGCACACATTGCAAACATCCCATTGATCAAGGAGGATCACACCTCAACAGAATCTAGAAATGTGATTAATGTGGAAGCCTTTTGGAAATTCAGGATTAGCATGGGACAACTCGGTCAATAATGTTTTACAAAGGTAGCTGGAAATTATGTACAGCAAAAACAATCAATAAAAAAGCTATGTTTGGGAAAACAGTTCTGCTATAATTTTCTGTAAATTAGAGAAGCACTTCACTTCCATGTACAAGGTGAAGACATGCTTGTAATTATTACATTTTCAACAACATTGAAAAACTGACCTTTGAAAATGAGGAAAGAAACATGATAGAATTCCGCAATCCAACATCGAGGCACGGATGGGGGTTGAACCCACGATCTTTGGTTTACGAGACCAACGCCTTACCACTTGGCCACCATGCCAAAGAGACACATGAGATTGAAAAATTGAATGACAAAAAACAACAATGATAAGTGAGGCATGATATGTCTGCTGCGCGGATTACAAAACGCGAAAGACAAGAAGAGACAGGACTAGAAACTTCGAGAAACGAATAGGCACGGACAGCGGTCGAACCCACGATCTTTGGTCTACAAGACCAACCCCTTACCACTCGGCCACCCCACCACCTGAACTGCATAAAAATGAGTGAATGAATGAACTATCATTATTGAGTCAATATCTTTGCAGCTGCCCACCGTCCCACGGCCAAGCTGTACAAATTACTATGTGAATTAAACAGACCAGCAATGAAGAAAAGGCCACATTACGTAAATTGATGTAAACGTTATCTGTCCATTGACCTCAAACTAAAATGATTAATTTGGATTCACATAATCTTTGTCAATTAAAGAAGCACATTCATCTACAAAAAGAATGGTTGATTCTGCGTGCGTTAGGATGGCATAATGCTCAACTTTCAATCGTTGATAAAATTGTCACTTTGGCCACAGTTAGCTTGGTTAATTAAAAAGGGTCCTTTTATCTGTCTGGGGTATGACTTGTTGGGGAGTAGTGGCATGTTCACAAGAGAGGTGGAAAGATTCTCTGGAATGACCGTAGGTTTCAAAAGGAAACACTTCAAGTTCACCAGACAGAGGTATTTGGTTAATTGTTCTGAGTATACCAGCACACATTGCAAACATCCCATTGATCAAGGAGGATCACACCTCAACAGAATCTAGAAATGTGATTAATGTGGAAGCCTTTTGGAAATTCAGGATTAGCATGGGACAACTCGGTCAATAATGTTTTACAAAGGTAGCTGGAAATTATGTACAGCAAAAACAATCAATAAAAAAGCTATGTTTGGGAAAACAGTTCTGCTATAATTTTCTGTAAATTAGAGAAGCACTTCACTTCCATGTACAAGGTGAAGACATGCTTGTAATTATTACATTTTCAACAACATTGAAAAACTGACCTTTGAAAATGAGGAAAGAAACATGATAGAATTCCGCAATCCAACATCGAGGCACGGATGGGGGTTGAACCCATGACCTTTGGTTTACGAGACCAACGCCTTACCACTTGGCCACCATGCCAAAGAGACGCACGAGATTAAAAAATTGAATGATAAAAAACTACAATGATAAGTGAGGCATGATATGTCTGCTGCGCGGATTACAAAACGCGAAAGACAAGAAGAGACAGGACTAGAAACTTCGAGAAACGAATAGGCACGGACAGCGGTCGAACCCACGATCTTTGGTCTACAAGACCAACCCCTTACCACTCGGCCACCCCACCACCTGAACTGCATAAAAATGAGTGAATGAATGAACTATCATTATTAAGTCAATATCTTTGCAGCTGCCCACCTTCCCACGGCCGAGCTGTACAAATTATTATGTGAATTAAACAGACCAGCAATCAAGAAAAGGGCACATTACGTAAATTGATGTAAACGTTATCTGTCCATTGACCTCAAACTAAAATGATTAATTTGGATTCACATAATCTTTGTCAATTAAAGAAGCACATTCATCTACAAAAAGAATGGTTGATTCTGCGTGCGTTAGGATGGCATAATGCTCAACTTTCAATCGTTGATAAAATTGTCACTTTGGCCACAGTTAGCTTGGTTAATTAAAAAGGGTCCTTTTATCTGTCTGGGGTATGACTTGTTGGGGAGTAGTGGCATGTTCACAAGAGAGGTGGAAAGATTCTCTGGAATGACCGTAGGTTTCAAAAGGAAACACTTCAAGTTCACCAGACAGAGGTATTTGGTTAATTGTTCTGAGTATACCAGCACACATTGCAAACATCCCATTGATCAAGGAGGATCACACCTCAACAGAATCTAGAAATGTGATTAATGTGGAAGCCTTTTGGAAATTCAGGATTAGCATGGGACAACTCGGTCAATAATGTTTTACAAAGGTAGCTGGAAATTATGTACAGCAAAAACAATCAATAAAAAAGCTATGTTTGGGAAAACAGTTCTGCTATAATTTTCTGTAAATTAGAGAAGCACTTCACTTCCATGTACAAGGTGAAGACATGCTTGTAATTATTACATTTTCAACAACATTGAAAAACTGACCTTTGAAAATGAGGAAAGAAACATGAAAGAATTCCGCAATCCAACATCGAGGCACGGATGGGGGTTGAACCCACGATCTTTGGTTTACGAGACCAACGCCTTACCACTTGGCCACCATGCCAAAGAGACACATGAGATTGAAAAATTGAATGACAAAAAACAACAATGATAAGTGAGGCATGATATGTCTGCTGCGCGGATTACAAAACGCGAAAGACAAGAAGAGACAGGACTAGAAACTTCGAGAAACGAATAGGCACGGACAGCGGTCGAACCCACGATCTTTGGTCTACAAGACCAACCCCTTACCACTCGGCCACCCCACCACCTGAACTGCATAAAAATGAGTGAATGAATGAACTATCATTATTGAGTCAATATCTTTGCAGCTGCCCACCGTCCCACGGCCAAGCTGTACAAATTACTATGTGAATTAAACAGACCAGCAATGAAGAAAAGGCCACATTACGTAAATTGATGTAAACGTTATCTGTCCATTGACCTCAAACTAAAATGATTAATTTGGATTCACATAATCTTTGTCAATTAAAGAAGCACATTCATCTACAAAAAGAATGGTTGATTCTGCGTGCGTTAGGATGGCATAATGCTCAACTTTCAATCGTTGATAAAATTGTCACTTTGGCCACAGTTAGCTTGGTTAATTAAAAAGGGTCCTTTTATCTGTCTGGGGTATGACTTGTTGGGGAGTAGTGGCATGTTCACAAGAGAGGTGGAAAGATTCTCTGGAATGACCGTAGGTTTCAAAAGGAAACACTTCAAGTTCACCAGACAGAGGTATTTGGTTAATTGTTCTGAGTATACCAGCACACATTGCAAACATCCCATTGATCAAGGAGGATCACACCTCAACAGAATCTAGAAATGTGATTAATGTGGAAGCCTTTTGGAAATTCAGGATTAGCATGGGACAACTCGGTCAATAATGTTTTACAAAGGTAGCTGGAAATTATGTACAGCAAAAACAATCAATAAAAAAGCTATGTTTGGGAAAACAGTTCTGCTATAATTTTCTGTAAATTAGAGAAGCACTTCACTTCCATGTACAAGGTGAAGACATGCTTGTAATTATTACATTTTCAACAACATTGAAAAACTGACCTTTGAAAATGAGGAAAGAAACATGATAGAATTCCGCAATCCAACATCGAGGCACGGATGGGGGTTGAACCCATGACCTTTGGTTTACGAGACCAACGCCTTACCACTTGGCCACCATGCCAAAGAGACGCACGAGATTAAAAAATTGAATGATAAAAAACTACAATGATAAGTGAGGCATGATATGTCTGCTGCGCGGATTACAAAACGCGAAAGACAAGAAGAGACAGGACTAGAAACTTCGAGAAACGAATAGGCACGGACAGCGGTCGAACCCACGATCTTTGGTCTACAAGACCAACCCCTTACCACTCGGCCACCCCACCACCTGAACTGCATAAAAATGAGTGAATGAATGAACTATCATTATTAAGTCAATATCTTTGCAGCTGCCCACCTTCCCACGGCCGAGCTGTACAAATTATTATGTGAATTAAACAGACCAGCAATCAAGAAAAGGGCACATTACGTAAATTGATGTAAACGTTATCTGTCCATTGACCTCAAACTAAAATGATTAATTTGGATTCACATAATCTTTGTCAATTAAAGAAGCACATTCATCTACAAAAAGAATGGTTGATTCTGCGTGCGTTAGGATGGCATAATGCTCAACTTTCAATCGTTGATAAAATTGTCACTTTGGCCACAGTTAGCTTGGTTAATTAAAAAGGGTCCTTTTATCTGTCTGGGGTATGACTTGTTGGGGAGTAGTGGCATGTTCACAAGAGAGGTGGAAAGATTCTCTGGAATGACCGTAGGTTTCAAAAGGAAACACTTCAAGTTCACCAGACAGAGGTATTTGGTTAATTGTTCTGAGTATACCAGCACACATTGCAAACATCCCATTGATCAAGGAGGATCACACCTCAACAGAATCTAGAAATGTGATTAATGTGGAAGCCTTTTGGAAATTCAGGATTAGCATGGGACAACTCGGTCAATAATGTTTTACAAAGGTAGCTGGAAATTATGTACAGCAAAAACAATCAATAAAAAAGCTATGTTTGGGAAAACAGTTCTGCTATAATTTTCTGTAAATTAGAGAAGCACTTCACTTCCATGTACAAGGTGAAGACATGCTTGTAATTATTACATTTTCAACAACATTGAAAAACTGACCTTTGAAAATGAGGAAAGAAACATGATAGAATTCCGCAATCCAACATCGAGGCACGGATGGGGGTTGAACCCACGATCTTTGGTTTACGAGACCAACGCCTTACCACTTGGCCACCATGCCAAAGAGACACATGAGATTGAAAAATTGAATGACAAAAAACAACAATGATAAGTGAGGCATGATATGTCTGCTGCGCGGATTACAAAACGCGAAAGACAAGAAGAGACAGGACTAGAAACTTCGAGAAACGAATAGGCACGGACAGCGGTCGAACCCACGATCTTTGGTCTACAAGACCAACCCCTTACCACTCGGCCACCCCACCACCTGAACTGCATAAAAATGAGTGAATGAATGAACTATCATTATTGAGTCAATATCTTTGCAGCTGCCCACCGTCCCACGGCCAAGCTGTACAAATTACTATGTGAATTAAACAGACCAGCAATGAAGAAAAGGCCACATTACGTAAATTGATGTAAACGTTATCTGTCCATTGACCTCAAACTAAAATGATTAATTTGGATTCACATAATCTTTGTCAATTAAAGAAGCACATTCATCTACAAAAAGAATGGTTGATTCTGCGTGCGTTAGGATGGCATAATGCTCAACTTTCAATCGTTGATAAAATTGTCACTTTGGCCACAGTTAGCTTGGTTAATTAAAAAGGGTCCTTTTATCTGTCTGGGGTATGACTTGTTGGGGAGTAGTGGCATGTTCACAAGAGAGGTGGAAAGATTCTCTGGAATGACCGTAGGTTTCAAAAGGAAACACTTCAAGTTCACCAGACAGAGGTATTTGGTTAATTGTTCTGAGTATACCAGCACACATTGCAAACATCCCATTGATCAAGGAGGATCACACCTCAACAGAATCTAGAAATGTGATTAATGTGGAAGCCTTTTGGAAATTCAGGATTAGCATGGGACAACTCGGTCAATAATGTTTTACAAAGGTAGCTGGAAATTATGTACAGCAAAAACAATCAATAAAAAAGCTATGTTTGGGAAAACAGTTCTGCTATAATTTTCTGTAAATTAGAGAAGCACTTCACTTCCATGTACAAGGTGAAGACATGCTTGTAATTATTACATTTTCAACAACATTGAAAAACTGACCTTTGAAAATGAGGAAAGAAACATGATAGAATTCCGCAATCCAACATCGAGGCACGGATGGGGGTTGAACCCATGACCTTTGGTTTACGAGACCAACGCCTTACCACTTGGCCACCATGCCAAAGAGACGCACGAGATTAAAAAATTGAATGATAAAAAACTACAATGATAAGTGAGGCATGATATGTCTGCTGCGCGGATTACAAAACGCGAAAGACAAGAAGAGACAGGACTAGAAACTTCGAGAAACGAATAGGCACGGACAGCGGTCGAACCCACGATCTTTGGTCTACAAGACCAACCCCTTACCACTCGGCCACCCCACCACCTGAACTGCATAAAAATGAGTGAATGAATGAACTATCATTATTAAGTCAATATCTTTGCAGCTGCCCACCTTCCCACGGCCGAGCTGTACAAATTATTATGTGAATTAAACAGACCAGCAATCAAGAAAAGGGCACATTACGTAAATTGATGTAAACGTTATCTGTCCATTGACCTCAAACTAAAATGATTAATTTGGATTCACATAATCTTTGTCAATTAAAGAAGCACATTCATCTACAAAAAGAATGGTTGATTCTGCGTGCGTTAGGATGGCATAATGCTCAACTTTCAATCGTTGATAAAATTGTCACTTTGGCCACAGTTAGCTTGGTTAATTAAAAAGGGTCCTTTTATCTGTCTGGGGTATGACTTGTTGGGGAGTAGTGGCATGTTCACAAGAGAGGTGGAAAGATTCTCTGGAATGACCGTAGGTTTCAAAAGGAAACACTTCAAGTTCACCAGACAGAGGTATTTGGTTAATTGTTCTGAGTATACCAGCACACATTGCAAACATCCCATTGATCAAGGAGGATCACACCTCAACAGAATCTAGAAATGTGATTAATGTGGAAGCCTTTTGGAAATTCAGGATTAGCATGGGACAACTCGGTCAATAATGTTTTACAAAGGTAGCTGGAAATTATGTACAGCAAAAACAATCAATAAAAAAGCTATGTTTGGGAAAACAGTTCTGCTATAATTTTCTGTAAATTAGAGAAGCACTTCACTTCCATGTACAAGGTGAAGACATGCTTGTAATTATTACATTTTCAACAACATTGAAAAACTGACCTTTGAAAATGAGGAAAGAAACATGATAGAATTCCGCAATCCAACATCGAGGCACGGATGGGGGTTGAACCCACGATCTTTGGTTTACGAGACCAACGCCTTACCACTTGGCCACCATGCCAAAGAGACACATGAGATTGAAAAATTGAATGACAAAAAACAACAATGATAAGTGAGGCATGATATGTCTGCTGCGCGGATTACAAAACGCGAAAGACAAGAAGAGACAGGACTAGAAACTTCGAGAAACGAATAGGCACGGACAGCGGTCGAACCCACGATCTTTGGTCTACAAGACCAACCCCTTACCACTCGGCCACCCCACCACCTGAACTGCATAAAAATGAGTGAATGAATGAACTATCATTATTGAGTCAATATCTTTGCAGCTGCCCACCGTCCCACGGCCAAGCTGTACAAATTACTATGTGAATTAAACAGACCAGCAATGAAGAAAAGGCCACATTACGTAAATTGATGTAAACGTTATCTGTCCATTGACCTCAAACTAAAATGATTAATTTGGATTCACATAATCTTTGTCAATTAAAGAAGCACATTCATCTACAAAAAGAATGGTTGATTCTGCGTGCGTTAGGATGGCATAATGCTCAACTTTCAATCGTTGATAAAATTGTCACTTTGGCCACAGTTAGCTTGGTTAATTAAAAAGGGTCCTTTTATCTGTCTGGGGTATGACTTGTTGGGGAGTAGTGGCATGTTCACAAGAGAGGTGGAAAGATTCTCTGGAATGACCGTAGGTTTCAAAAGGAAACACTTCAAGTTCACCAGACAGAGGTATTTGGTTAATTGTTCTGAGTATACCAGCACACATTGCAAACATCCCATTGATCAAGGAGGATCACACCTCAACAGAATCTAGAAATGTGATTAATGTGGAAGCCTTTTGGAAATTCAGGATTAGCATGGGACAACTCGGTCAATAATGTTTTACAAAGGTAGCTGGAAATTATGTACAGCAAAAACAATCAATAAAAAAGCTATGTTTGGGAAAACAGTTCTGCTATAATTTTCTGTAAATTAGAGAAGCACTTCACTTCCATGTACAAGGTGAAGACATGCTTGTAATTATTACATTTTCAACAACATTGAAAAACTGACCTTTGAAAATGAGGAAAGAAACATGATAGAATTCCGCAATCCAACATCGAGGCACGGATGGGGGTTGAACCC
This sequence comes from Conger conger, assembly GCF_963514075.1. Lineage (NCBI taxonomy): Eukaryota > Metazoa > Chordata > Actinopteri > Anguilliformes > Congridae > Conger > Conger conger. The sequence continues at coordinate 25,437,344 of NC_083764.1, forward strand.
ATGACCTTTGGTTTACGAGACCAACGCCTTACCACTTGGCCACCATGCCAAAGAGACGCACGAGATTAAAAAATTGAATGATAAAAAACTACAATGATAAGTGAGGCATGATATGTCTGCTGCGCGGATTACAAAACGCGAAAGACAAGAAGAGACAGGACTAGAAACTTCGAGAAACGAATAGGCACGGACAGCGGTCGAACCCACGATCTTTGGTCTACAAGACCAACCCCTTACCACTCGGCCACCCCACCACCTGAACTGCATAAAAATGAGTGAATGAATGAACTATCATTATTAAGTCAATATCTTTGCAGCTGCCCACCTTCCCACGGCCGAGCTGTACAAATTATTATGTGAATTAAACAGACCAGCAATCAAGAAAAGGGCACATTACGTAAATTGATGTAAACGTTATCTGTCCATTGACCTCAAACTAAAATGATTAATTTGGATTCACATAATCTTTGTCAATTAAAGAAGCACATTCATCTACAAAAAGAATGGTTGATTCTGCGTGCGTTAGGATGGCATAATGCTCAACTTTCAATCGTTGATAAAATTGTCACTTTGGCCACAGTTAGCTTGGTTAATTAAAAAGGGTCCTTTTATCTGTCTGGGGTATGACTTGTTGGGGAGTAGTGGCATGTTCACAAGAGAGGTGGAAAGATTCTCTGGAATGACCGTAGGTTTCAAAAGGAAACACTTCAAGTTCACCAGACAGAGGTATTTGGTTAATTGTTCTGAGTATACCAGCACACATTGCAAACATCCCATTGATCAAGGAGGATCACACCTCAACAGAATCTAGAAATGTGATTAATGTGGAAGCCTTTTGGAAATTCAGGATTAGCATGGGACAACTCGGTCAATAATGTTTTACAAAGGTAGCTGGAAATTATGTACAGCAAAAACAATCAATAAAAAAGCTATGTTTGGGAAAACAGTTCTGCTATAATTTTCTGTAAATTAGAGAAGCACTTCACTTCCATGTACAAGGTGAAGACATGCTTGTAATTATTACATTTTCAACAACATTGAAAAACTGACCTTTGAAAATGAGGAAAGAAACATGATAGAATTCCGCAATCCAACATCGAGGCACGGATGGGGGTTGAACCCACGATCTTTGGTTTACGAGACCAACGCCTTACCACTTGGCCACCATGCCAAAGAGACACATGAGATTGAAAAATTGAATGACAAAAAACAACAATGATAAGTGAGGCATGATATGTCTGCTGCGCGGATTACAAAACGCGAAAGACAAGAAGAGACAGGACTAGAAACTTCGAGAAACGAATAGGCACGGACAGCGGTCGAACCCACGATCTTTGGTCTACAAGACCAACCCCTTACCACTCGGCCACCCCACCACCTGAACTGCATAAAAATGAGTGAATGAATGAACTATCATTATTGAGTCAATATCTTTGCAGCTGCCCACCGTCCCACGGCCAAGCTGTACAAATTACTATGTGAATTAAACAGACCAGCAATGAAGAAAAGGCCACATTACGTAAATTGATGTAAACGTTATCTGTCCATTGACCTCAAACTAAAATGATTAATTTGGATTCACATAATCTTTGTCAATTAAAGAAGCACATTCATCTACAAAAAGAATGGTTGATTCTGCGTGCGTTAGGATGGCATAATGCTCAACTTTCAATCGTTGATAAAATTGTCACTTTGGCCACAGTTAGCTTGGTTAATTAAAAAGGGTCCTTTTATCTGTCTGGGGTATGACTTGTTGGGGAGTAGTGGCATGTTCACAAGAGAGGTGGAAAGATTCTCTGGAATGACCGTAGGTTTCAAAAGGAAACACTTCAAGTTCACCAGACAGAGGTATTTGGTTAATTGTTCTGAGTATACCAGCACACATTGCAAACATCCCATTGATCAAGGAGGATCACACCTCAACAGAATCTAGAAATGTGATTAATGTGGAAGCCTTTTGGAAATTCAGGATTAGCATGGGACAACTCGGTCAATAATGTTTTACAAAGGTAGCTGGAAATTATGTACAGCAAAAACAATCAATAAAAAAGCTATGTTTGGGAAAACAGTTCTGCTATAATTTTCTGTAAATTAGAGAAGCACTTCACTTCCATGTACAAGGTGAAGACATGCTTGTAATTATTACATTTTCAACAACATTGAAAAACTGACCTTTGAAAATGAGGAAAGAAACATGATAGAATTCCGCAATCCAACATCGAGGCACGGATGGGGGTTGAACCCATGACCTTTGGTTTACGAGACCAACGCCTTACCACTTGGCCACCATGCCAAAGAGACGCACGAGATTAAAAAATTGAATGATAAAAAACTACAATGATAAGTGAGGCATGATATGTCTGCTGCGCGGATTACAAAACGCGAAAGACAAGAAGAGACAGGACTAGAAACTTCGAGAAACGAATAGGCACGGACAGCGGTCGAACCCACGATCTTTGGTCTACAAGACCAACCCCTTACCACTCGGCCACCCCACCACCTGAACTGCATAAAAATGAGTGAATGAATGAACTATCATTATTAAGTCAATATCTTTGCAGCTGCCCACCTTCCCACGGCCGAGCTGTACAAATTATTATGTGAATTAAACAGACCAGCAATCAAGAAAAGGGCACATTACGTAAATTGATGTAAACGTTATCTGTCCATTGACCTCAAACTAAAATGATTAATTTGGATTCACATAATCTTTGTCAATTAAAGAAGCACATTCATCTACAAAAAGAATGGTTGATTCTGCGTGCGTTAGGATGGCATAATGCTCAACTTTCAATCGTTGATAAAATTGTCACTTTGGCCACAGTTAGCTTGGTTAATTAAAAAGGGTCCTTTTATCTGTCTGGGGTATGACTTGTTGGGGAGTAGTGGCATGTTCACAAGAGAGGTGGAAAGATTCTCTGGAATGACCGTAGGTTTCAAAAGGAAACACTTCAAGTTCACCAGACAGAGGTATTTGGTTAATTGTTCTGAGTATACCAGCACACATTGCAAACATCCCATTGATCAAGGAGGATCACACCTCAACAGAATCTAGAAATGTGATTAATGTGGAAGCCTTTTGGAAATTCAGGATTAGCATGGGACAACTCGGTCAATAATGTTTTACAAAGGTAGCTGGAAATTATGTACAGCAAAAACAATCAATAAAAAAGCTATGTTTGGGAAAACAGTTCTGCTATAATTTTCTGTAAATTAGAGAAGCACTTCACTTCCATGTACAAGGTGAAGACATGCTTGTAATTATTACATTTTCAACAACATTGAAAAACTGACCTTTGAAAATGAGGAAAGAAACATGATAGAATTCCGCAATCCAACATCGAGGCACGGATGGGGGTTGAACCCACGATCTTTGGTTTACGAGACCAACGCCTTACCACTTGGCCACCATGCCAAAGAGACACATGAGATTGAAAAATTGAATGACAAAAAACAACAATGATAAGTGAGGCATGATATGTCTGCTGCGCGGATTACAAAACGCGAAAGACAAGAAGAGACAGGACTAGAAACTTCGAGAAACGAATAGGCACGGACAGCGGTCGAACCCACGATCTTTGGTCTACAAGACCAACCCCTTACCACTCGGCCACCCCACCACCTGAACTGCATAAAAATGAGTGAATGAATGAACTATCATTATTGAGTCAATATCTTTGCAGCTGCCCACCGTCCCACGGCCAAGCTGTACAAATTACTATGTGAATTAAACAGACCAGCAATGAAGAAAAGGCCACATTACGTAAATTGATGTAAACGTTATCTGTCCATTGACCTCAAACTAAAATGATTAATTTGGATTCACATAATCTTTGTCAATTAAAGAAGCACATTCATCTACAAAAAGAATGGTTGATTCTGCGTGCGTTAGGATGGCATAATGCTCAACTTTCAATCGTTGATAAAATTGTCACTTTGGCCACAGTTAGCTTGGTTAATTAAAAAGGGTCCTTTTATCTGTCTGGGGTATGACTTGTTGGGGAGTAGTGGCATGTTCACAAGAGAGGTGGAAAGATTCTCTGGAATGACCGTAGGTTTCAAAAGGAAACACTTCAAGTTCACCAGACAGAGGTATTTGGTTAATTGTTCTGAGTATACCAGCACACATTGCAAACATCCCATTGATCAAGGAGGATCACACCTCAACAGAATCTAGAAATGTGATTAATGTGGAAGCCTTTTGGAAATTCAGGATTAGCATGGGACAACTCGGTCAATAATGTTTTACAAAGGTAGCTGGAAATTATGTACAGCAAAAACAATCAATAAAAAAGCTATGTTTGGGAAAACAGTTCTGCTATAATTTTCTGTAAATTAGAGAAGCACTTCACTTCCATGTACAAGGTGAAGACATGCTTGTAATTATTACATTTTCAACAACATTGAAAAACTGACCTTTGAAAATGAGGAAAGAAACATGATAGAATTCCGCAATCCAACATCGAGGCACGGATGGGGGTTGAACCCATGACCTTTGGTTTACGAGACCAACGCCTTACCACTTGGCCACCATGCCAAAGAGACGCACGAGATTAAAAAATTGAATGATAAAAAACTACAATGATAAGTGAGGCATGATATGTCTGCTGCGCGGATTACAAAACGCGAAAGACAAGAAGAGACAGGACTAGAAACTTCGAGAAACGAATAGGCACGGACAGCGGTCGAACCCACGATCTTTGGTCTACAAGACCAACCCCTTACCACTCGGCCACCCCACCACCTGAACTGCATAAAAATGAGTGAATGAATGAACTATCATTATTAAGTCAATATCTTTGCAGCTGCCCACCTTCCCACGGCCGAGCTGTACAAATTATTATGTGAATTAAACAGACCAGCAATCAAGAAAAGGGCACATTACGTAAATTGATGTAAACGTTATCTGTCCATTGACCTCAAACTAAAATGATTAATTTGGATTCACATAATCTTTGTCAATTAAAGAAGCACATTCATCTACAAAAAGAATGGTTGATTCTGCGTTCGTTAGGATGGCATAATGCTCAACTTTCAATCGTTGATAAAATTGTCACTTTGGCCACAGTTAGCTTGGTTAATTAAAAAGGGTCCTTTTATCTGTCTGGGGTATGACTTGTTGGGGAGTAGTGGCATGTTCACAAGAGAGGTGGAAAGATTCTCTGGAATGACCGTAGGTTTCAAAAGGAAACACTTCAAGTTCACCAGACAGAGGTATTTGGTTAATTGTTCTGAGTATACCAGCACACATTGCAAACATCCCATTGATCAAGGAGGATCACACCTCAACAGAATCTAGAAATGTGATTAATGTGGAAGCCTTTTGGAAATTCAGGATTAGCATGGGACAACTCGGTCAATAATGTTTTACAAAGGTAGCTGGAAATTATGTACAGCAAAAACAATCAATAAAAAAGCTATGTTTGGGAAAACAGTTCTGCTATAATTTTCTGTAAATTAGAGAAGCACTTCACTTCCATGTACAAGGTGAAGACATGCTTGTAATTATTACATTTTCAACAACATTGAAAAACTGACCTTTGAAAATGAGGAAAGAAACATGATAGAATTCCGCAATCCAACATCGAGGCACGGATGGGGGTTGAACCCATGACCTTTGGTTTACGAGACCAACGCCTTACCACTTGGCCACCATGCCAAAGAGACGCACGAGATTAAAAAATTGAATGATAAAAAACTACAATGATAAGTGAGGCATGATATGTCTGCTGCGCGGATTACAAAACGCGAAAGACAAGAAGAGACAGGACTAGAAACTTCGAGAAACGAATAGGCACGGACAGCGGTCGAACCCACGATCTTTGGTCTACAAGACCAACCCCTTACCACTCGGCCACCCCACCACCTGAACTGCATAAAAATGAGTGAATGAATGAACTATCATTATTAAGTCAATATCTTTGCAGCTGCCCACCTTCCCACGGCCGAGCTGTACAAATTATTATGTGAATTAAACAGACCAGCAATCAAGAAAAGGGCACATTACGTAAATTGATGTAAACGTTATCTGTCCATTGACCTCAAACTAAAATGATTAATTTGGATTCACATAATCTTTGTCAATTAAAGAAGCACATTCATCTACAAAAAGAATGGTTGATTCTGCGTGCGTTAGGATGGCATAATGCTCAACTTTCAATCGTTGATAAAATTGTCACTTTGGCCACAGTTAGCTTGGTTAATTAAAAAGGGTCCTTTTATCTGTCTGGGGTATGACTTGTTGGGGAGTAGTGGCATGTTCACAAGAGAGGTGGAAAGATTCTCTGGAATGACCGTAGGTTTCAAAAGGAAACACTTCAAGTTCACCAGACAGAGGTATTTGGTTAATTGTTCTGAGTATACCAGCACACATTGCAAACATCCCATTGATCAAGGAGGATCACACCTCAACAGAATCTAGAAATGTGATTAATGTGGAAGCCTTTTGGAAATTCAGGATTAGCATGGGACAACTCGGTCAATAATGTTTTACAAAGGTAGCTGGAAATTATGTACAGCAAAAACAATCAATAAAAAAGCTATGTTTGGGAAAACAGTTCTGCTATAATTTTCTGTAAATTAGAGAAGCACTTCACTTCCATGTACAAGGTGAAGACATGCTTGTAATTATTACATTTTCAACAACATTGAAAAACTGACCTTTGAAAATGAGGAAAGAAACATGATAGAATTCCGCAATCCAACATCGAGGCACGGATGGGGGTCGAACCCACGATCTTTGGTTTACGAGACCAACGCCTTACCACTTGGCCACCATGCCAAAGAGACACATGAGATTGAAAAATTGAATGACAAAAAACAACAATGATAAGTGAGGCATGATATGTCTGCTGCGCGGATTACAAAACGCGAAAGACAAGAAGAGACAGGACTAGAAACTTCGAGAAACGAATAGGCACGGACAGCGGTCGAACCCACGATCTTTGGTCTACAAGACCAACCCCTTACCACTCGGCCACCCCACCACCTGAACTGCATAAAAATGAGTGAATGAATGAACTATCATTATTAAGTCAATATCTTTGCAGCTGCCCACCTTCCCACGGCCGAGCTGTACAAATTATTATGTGAATTAAACAGACCAGCAATCAAGAAAAGGGCACATTACGTAAATTGATGTAAACGTTATCTGTCCATTGACCTCAAACTAAAATGATTAATTTGGATTCACATAATCTTTGTCAATTAAAGAAGCACATTCATCTACAAAAAGAATGGTTGATTCTGCGTGCGTTAGGATGGCATAATGCTCAACTTTCAATCGTTGATAAAATTGTCACTTTGGCCACAGTTAGCTTGGTTAATTAAAAAGGGTCCTTTTATCTGTCTGGGGTATGACTTGTTGGGGAGTAGTGGCATGTTCACAAGAGAGGTGGAAAGATTCTCTGGAATGACCGTAGGTTTCAAAAGGAAACACTTCAAGTTCACCAGACAGAGGTATTTGGTTAATTGTTCTGAGTATACCAGCACACATTGCAAACATCCCATTGATCAAGGAGGATCACACCTCAACAGAATCTAGAAATGTGATTAATGTGGAAGCCTTTTGGAAATTCAGGATTAGCATGGGACAACTCGGTCAATAATGTTTTACAAAGGTAGCTGGAAATTATGTACAGCAAAAACAATCAATAAAAAAGCTATGTTTGGGAAAACAGTTCTGCTATAATTTTCTGTAAATTAGAGAAGCACTTCACTTCCATGTACAAGGTGAAGACATGCTTGTAATTATTACATTTTCAACAACATTGAAAAACTGACCTTTGAAAATGAGGAAAGAAACATGATAGAATTCCGCAATCCAACATCGAGGCACGGATGGGGGTTGAACCCACGATCTTTGGTTTACGAGACCAACGCCTTACCACTTGGCCACCATGCCAAAGAGACACATGAGATTGAAAAATTGAATGACAAAAAACAACAATGATAAGTGAGGCATGATATGTCTGCTGCGCGGATTACAAAACGCGAAAGACAAGAAGAGACAGGACTAGAAACTTCGAGAAACGAATAGGCACGGACAGCGGTCGAACCCACGATCTTTGGTCTACAAGACCAACCCCTTACCACTCGGCCACCCCACCACCTGAACTGCATAAAAATGAGTGAATGAATGAACTATCATTATTAAGTCAATATCTTTGCAGCTGCCCACCTTCCCACGGCCGAGCTGTACAAATTATTATGTGAATTAAACAGACCAGCAATCAAGAAAAGGGCACATTACGTAAATTGATGTAAACGTTATCTGTCCATTGACCTCAAACTAAAATGATTAATTTGGATTCACATAATCTTTGTCAATTAAAGAAGCACATTCATCTACAAAAAGAATGGTTGATTCTGCGTGCGTTAGGATGGCATAATGCTCAACTTTCAATCGTTGATAAAATTGTCACTTTGGCCACAGTTAGCTTGGTTAATTAAAAAGGGTCCTTTTATCTGTCTGGGGTATGACTTGTTGGGGAGTAGTGGCATGTTCACAAGAGAGGTGGAAAGATTCTCTGGAATGACCGTAGGTTTCAAAAGGAAACACTTCAAGTTCACCAGACAGAGGTATTTGGTTAATTGTTCTGAGTATACCAGCACACATTGCAAACATCCCATTGATCAAGGAGGATCACACCTCAACAGAATCTAGAAATGTGATTAATGTGGAAGCCTTTTGGAAATTCAGGATTAGCATGGGACAACTCGGTCAATAATGTTTTACAAAGGTAGCTGGAAATTATGTACAGCAAAAACAATCAATAAAAAAGCTATGTTTGGGAAAACAGTTCTGCTATAATTTTCTGTAAATTAGAGAAGCACTTCACTTCCATGTACAAGGTGAAGACATGCTTGTAATTATTACATTTTCAACAACATTGAAAAACTGACCTTTGAAAATGAGGAAAGAAACATGATAGAATTCCGCAATCCAACATCGAGGCACGGATGGGGGTTGAACCCACGATCTTTGGTTTACGAGACCAACGCCTTACCACTTGGCCACCATGCCAAAGAGACACATGAGATTGAAAAATTGAATGACAAAAAACAACAATGATAAGTGAGGCATGATATGTCTGCTGCGCGGATTACAAAACGCGAAAGACAAGAAGAGACAGGACTAGAAACTTCGAGAAACGAATAGGCACGGACAGCGGTCGAACCCACGATCTTTGGTCTACAAGACCAACCCCTTACCACTCGGCCACCCCACCACCTGAACTGCATAAAAATGAGTGAATGAATGAACTATCATTATTGAGTCAATATCTTTGCAGCTGCCCACCGTCCCACGGCCAAGCTGTACAAATTACTATGTGAATTAAACAGACCAGCAATGAAGAAAAGGCCACATTACGTAAATTGATGTAAACGTTATCTGTCCATTGACCTCAAACTAAAATGATTAATTTGGATTCACATAATCTTTGTCAATTAAAGAAGCACATTCATCTACAAAAAGAATGGTTGATTCTGCGTTCGTTAGGATGGCATAATGCTCAACTTTCAATCGTTGATAAAATTGTCACTTTGGCCACAGTTAGCTTGGTTAATTAAAAAGGGTCCTTTTATCTGTCTGGGGTATGACTTGTTGGGGAGTAGTGGCATGTTCACAAGAGAGGTGGAAAGATTCTCTGGAATGACCGTAGGTTTCAAAAGGAAACACTTCAAGTTCACCAGACAGAGGTATTTGGTTAATTGTTCTGAGTATACCAGCACACATTGCAAACATCCCATTGATCAAGGAGGATCACACCTCAACAGAATCTAGAAATGTGATTAATGTGGAAGCCTTTTGGAAATTCAGGATTAGCATGGGACAACTCGGTCAATAATGTTTTACAAAGGTAGCTGGAAATTATGTACAGCAAAAACAATCAATAAAAAAGCTATGTTTGGGAAAACAGTTCTGCTATAATTTTCTGTAAATTAGAGAAGCACTTCACTTCCATGTACAAGGTGAAGACATGCTTGTAATTATTACATTTTCAACAACATTGAAAAACTGACCTTTGAAAATGAGGAAAGAAACATGATAGAATTCCGCAATCCAACATCGAGGCACGGATGGGGGTTGAACCCACGATCTTTGGTTTACGAGACCAACGCCTTACCACTTGGCCACCATGCCAAAGAGACACATGAGATTGAAAAATTGAATGACAAAAAACAACAATGATAAGTGAGGCATGATATGTCTGCTGCGCGGATTACAAAACGCGAAAGACAAGAAGAGACAGGACTAGAAACTTCGAGAAACGAATAGGCACGGACAGCGGTCGAACCCACGATCTTTGGTCTACAAGACCAACCCCTTACCACTCGGCCACCCCACCACCTGAACTGCATAAAAATGAGTGAATGAATGAACTATCATTATTAAGTCAATATCTTTGCAGCTGCCCACCGTCCTACGGCCGAGCTGTACAAATTATTATGTGAATTAAACAGACCAGCAATCAAGAAAAGGGCACATTACGTAAATTGATGTAAACGTTATCTGTCCATTGACCTCAAACTAAAATGATTAATTTGGATTCACATAATCTTTGTCAATTAAAGAAGCACATTCATCTACAAAAAGAATGGTTGATTCTGCGTGCGTTAGGATGGCATAATGCTCAACTTTCAATCGTTGATAAAATTGTCACTTTGGCCACAGTTAGCTTGGTTAATTAAAAAGGGTCCTTTTATCTGTCTGGGGTATGACTTGTTGGGGAGTAGTGGCATGTTCACAAGAGAGGTGGAAAGATTCTCTGGAATGACCTTAGGTTTCAAAAGGAAACACTTCAAGTTCACCAGACAGAGGTATTTGGTTAATTGTTCTGAGTATACCAGCACACATTGCAAACATCCCATTGATCAAGGAGGATCACACCTCAACAAAATCTAGAAATGTGATTAATGTGGAAGCCTTTTGGAAATTCAGGATTAGCATGGGACAACTCGGTCAATAATGTTTTACAAAGGTAGCTGGAAATTATGTACAGCAAAAACAATCAATAAAAAAGCTATGTTTGGGAAAACAGTTCTGCTATAATTTTCTGTAAATTAGAGAAGCACTTCACTTCCATGTACAAGGTGAAGACATGCTTGTAATTATTACATTTTCAACAACATTGAAAAACTGACCTTTGAAAATGAGGAAAGAAACATGATAGAATTCCGCAATCCAACATCAAGGTACGGATGGGGGTTGAACCCACGATCTTTGGTTTACGAGACCAACGCCTTACCACTTGGCCACCATGCCAAAGAGACACATGAGATTGAAAAATTGAATGACAAAAAACAACAATGATAAGTGAGGCATGATATGTCTGCTGCGCGGATTACAAAACGCGAAAGACAAGAAGAGACAGGACTAGAAACTTCGAGAAATGAATAGGCACGGACAGCGGTCGAACCCACGATCTTTGGTCTACAAGACCAACCCCTTACCACTCGGCCACCCCACCACCTGAACTGCATAAAAATGAGTGAATGAATGAACTATCATTATTAAGTCAATATCTTTGCAGCTGCCCACCGTCCCACGGCCAAGCTGTACAAATTACTATGTGAATTAAACAGACCAGCAATGAAGAAAAGGCCACATTACGTAAATTGATGTAAACGTTATCTGTCCATTGACCTCAAACTAAAATGATTAATTTGGATTCACATAATCTTTGTCAATTAAAGAAGCACATTCATCTACAAAAAGAATGGTTGATTCTGCGTGCGTTAGGATGGCATAATGCTCAACTTTCAATCGTTGATAAAATTGTCACTTTGGCCACAGTTAGCTTGGTTAATTAAAAAGGGTCCTTTTATCTGTCTGGGGTATGACTTGTTGGGGAGTAGTGGCATGTTCACAAGAGAGGTGGAAAGATTCTCTGGAATGACCTTAGGTTTCAAAAGGAAACACTTCAAGTTCACCAGACAGAGGTATTTGGTTAATTATTCTGAGTATACCAGCACACATTGCAAACATCCCATTGATCAAGGAGGATCACACCTCAACAGAATCTAGAAATGTGATTAATGTGGAAGCCTTTTGGAATTTCAGGATTAGCATGGGACAACTCGGTCAATATGTTTTACAAAGCTAGCTGGAAATTATGGACAGCAAAAACAATCAATAAAAAAGCTATGTTTGGGAAAACAGTTCTGCTATAATTTTCTGTAAATTAGAGAAGCACTTCACTTCCATGTACAAGGTGAAGACATGCTTGTAATTATTACATTTTCAACAACATTGAAAAACTGACCTTTGAAAATTAAGAAATAAGCACGAAACATCAATTAATTTTTCAACGCAACATCGAGGCACGGATGGGGGTTTAACCCGTGATCTTTGGTTTACGAGACCAACGCCTTACCACTTGGCCACCATGCCAAAGAGACACATAGACTTTTAAAATTGAATGACAAAAAACTACAACGATAAGTGAGGCATGATATATTTGCTGCTCATATTACAAAACGCGAAAGACAAGAAGAGACAGGACTAGAAACTTCGAGAAACGAATAGGCACGAACAGCGGTCGAACCCACGATCTTTGGTCTACAAGACCAACCCCTTACCACTCGGCCACCCCACCACCTGAACTGCATAAAAATGAGTGAATGAATGAACTATCATTATTAAGTCAATATCTTTGCAGCTGCCCACCGTCCCACGGCCGAGCTGTACAAATTATTATGTGAATTAAACAGACCAGCAATCAAGAAAAGGGCACATTACGTAAATTGATGTAAACATTATCTGTCCATTGACCTCAAACTAAAATGATTAATTTGGATTCACATAATCTTTGTAAATTAAAGAAGCACATTCATCTACAAAAAGAATGGTTGATCCTGCGTGCGTTAGGATGGCATAATGCTCAACTTTCAATCGTTGATAAAATTGTCACTTTGGCCACAGTTAGCTTGGTTAATTAAAAAGGGTCCTTTTATCTGTCTGGGGTATGACTTGTTGGGGAGTAGTGGCATGTTCACAAGAGAGGTGGAAAGATTCTCTGGAATGACCTTAGGTTTCAAAAGGAAACACTTCAAGTTCACCAGACAGAGGTATTTGGTTAATTGTTCTGAGTATACCAGCACACATTGCAAACATCCCATTGATCAAGGAGGATCACACCTCAACAGAATCTAGAAATGTGATTAATGTGGAAGCCTTTTGGAATTTCAGGATTAGCATGGGACAACTCGGTCAATATGTTTTACAAAGCTAGCTGGAAATTATGGACAGCAAAAACAATCAATAAAAAAGCTATGTTTGGGAAAACAGTTCTGCTATAATTTTCTGTAAATTAGAGAAGCACTTCACTTCCATGTACAAGGTGAAGACATGCTTGTAATTATTACATTTTCAACAACATTGAAAAACTGACCTTTGAAAATTAAGAAATAAGCACGAAACATCAATGAATTTTTCAACGCAACATCGAGGCACGGATGGGGGTTGAACCCATGATCTTTGGTTTACGAGACCAACGCCTTACCACTTGGCCACCATGCCAAAGAGACACATGGCCTTTTAAAATTGAATGACAAAAAACTACAACGATAAGTGAGGCATGATATATTTGCTGCTCATATTACAAAACGCGAAAGACAAGAAGAGACAGGACTAGAAACTTCGAGAAACGAATAGGCACGAACAGCGGTCGAACCCACGATCTTTGGTCTACAAGACCAACCCCTTACCACTCGGCCACCCCACCACCTGAACTGCATAAAAATGAGTGAATGAATGAACTATCATTATTAAGTCAATATCTTTGCAGCTGCCCACCGTCCCACGGCCGAGCTGTACAAATTATTATGTGAATTAAACAGACCAGCAATCAAGAAAAGGGCACATTACGTAAATTGATGTAAACATTATCTGTCCATTGACCTCAAACTAAAATGATTAATTTGGATTCACATAATCTTTGTAAATTAAAGAAGCACATTCATCTACAAAAAGAATGGTTGATCCTGCGTGCGTTAGGATGGCATAATGCTCAACTTTCAATCGTTGATAAAATTGTCACTTTGGCCACAGTTAGCTTGGTTAATTAAAAAGGGTCCTTTTATCTGTCTGGGGTATGACTTGTTGGGGAGTAGTGGCATGTTCACAAGAGAGGTGGAAAGATTCTCTGGAATGACCTTAGGTTTCAAAAGGAAACACTTCAAGTTCACCAGACAGAGGTATTTGGTTAATTGTTCTGAGTATACCAGCACACATTGCAAACATCCCATTGATCAAGGAGGATCACACCTCAACAGAATCTAGAAATGTGATTAATGTGGAAGCCTTTTGGAATTTCAGGATTAGCATGGGACAACTCGGTCAATATGTTTTACAAAGCTAGCTGGAAATTATGGACAGCAAAAACAATCAATAAAAAAGCTATGTTTGGGAAAACAGTTCTGCTATAATTTTCTGTAAATTAGAGAAGCACTTCACTTCCATGTACAAGGTGAAGACATGCTTGTAATTATTACATTTTCAACAACATTGAAAAACTGACCTTTGAAAATTAAGAAATAAGCACGAAACATCAATGAATTTTTCAACGCAACATCGAGGCACGGATGGGGGTTGAACCCGTGATCTTTGGTTTACGAGACCAACGCCTTACCACTTGGCCACCATGCCAAAGAGACACATGGCCTTTTAAAATTGAATGACAAAAAACTACAACGATAAGTGAGGCATGATATATTTGCTGCTCATATTACAAAACGCGAAAGACAAGAAGAGACAGGACTAGAAACTTCGAGAAACGAATAGGCACGAACAGCGGTCGAACCCACGATCTTTGGTCTACAAGACCAACCCCTTACCACTCGGCCACCCCACCACCTTAACTGCATAAAAATGAGTGAATGAATGAACTATCATTATTAAGTCAATATCTTTGCAGCTGCCCACCGTCCCACGGCCGAGCTGTACAAATTATTATGTGAATTAAACAGACCAGCAATCAAGAAAAGGGCACATTACGTAAATTGATGTAAACATTATCTGTCCATTGACCTCAAACTAAAATGATTAATTTGGATTCACATAATCTTTGTAAATTAAAGAAGCACATTCATCTACAAAAAGAATGGTTGATTCTGCGTGCGTTAGGATGGCATAATGCTCAACTTTCAATCGTTGATAAAATTGTCACTTTGGCCACAGTTAGCTTGGTTAATTAAAAAGGGTCCTTTTATCTGTCTGGGGTATGACTTGTTGGGGAGTAGTGGCATGTTCACAAGAGAGGTGGAAAGATTCTCTGGAATGACCTTAGGTTTCAAAAGGAAACACTTCAAGTTCACCAGACAGAGGTATTTGGTTAATTATTCTGAGTATACCAGCACACATTGCAAACATCCCATTGATCAAGGAGGATCACACCTCAACAGAATCTAGAAATGTGATTAATGTGGAAGCCTTTTGGAATTTCAGGATTAGCATGGGACAACTCGGTCAATATGTTTTACAAAGCTAGCTGGAAATTATGGACAGCAAAAACAATCAATAAAAAAGCTATGTTTGGGAAAACAGTTCTGCTATAATTTTCTGTAAATTAGAGAAGCACTTCACTTCCATGTACAAGGTGAAGACATGCTTGTAATTATTACATTTTCAACAACATTGAAAAACTGACCTTTGAAAATTAAGAAATAAGCACGAAACATCAATGAATTTTTCAACGCAACATCGAGGCACGGATGGGGGTTGAACCCATGATCTTTGGTTTACGAGACCAACGCCTTACCACTTGGCCACCATGCCAAAGAGACACATGGCCTTTTAAAATTGAATGACAAAAAACTACAACGATAAGTGAGGCATGATATATTTGCTGCTCATATTACAAAACGCGAAAGACAAGAAGAGACAGGACTAGAAACTTCGAGAAACGAATAGGCACGAACAGCGGTCGAACCCACGATCTTTGGTCTACAAGACCAACCCCTTACCACTCGGCCACCCCACCACCTGAACTGCATAAAAATGAGTGAATGAATGAACTATCATTATTAAGTCAATATCTTTGCAGCTGCCCACCGTCCCACGGCCGAGCTGTACAAATTATTATGTGAATTAAACAGACCAGCAATCAAGAAAAGGGCACATTACGTAAATTGATGTAAACATTATCTGTCCATTGACCTCAAACTAAAATGATTAATTTGGATTCACATAATCTTTGTAAATTAAAGAAGCACATTCATCTACAAAAAGAATGGTTGATCCTGCGTGCGTTAGGATGGCATAATGCTCAACTTTCAATCGTTGATAAAATTGTCACTTTGGCCACAGTTAGCTTGGTTAATTAAAAAGGGTCCTTTTATCTGTCTGGGGTATGACTTGTTGGGGAGTAGTGGCATGTTCACAAGAGAGGTGGAAAGATTCTCTGGAATGACCTTAGGTTTCAAAAGGAAACACTTCAAGTTCACCAGACAGAGGTATTTGGTTAATTGTTCTGAGTATACCAGCACACATTGCAAACATCCCATTGATCAAGGAGGATCACACCTCAACAGAATCTAGAAATGTGATTAATGTGGAAGCCTTTTGGAATTTCAGGATTAGCATGGGACAACTCGGTCAATATGTTTTACAAAGCTAGCTGGAAATTATGGACAGCAAAAACAATCAATAAAAAAGCTATGTTTGGGAAAACAGTTCTGCTATAATTTTCTGTAAATTAGAGAAGCACTTCACTTCCATGTACAAGGTGAAGACATGCTTGTAATTATTACATTTTCAACAACATTGAAAAACTGACCTTTGAAAATTAAGAAATAAGCACGAAACATCAATGAATTTTTCAACGCAACATCGAGGCACGGATGGGGGTTGAACCCGTGATCTTTGGTTTACGAGACCAACGCCTTACCACTTGGCCACCATGCCAAAGAGACACATGGCCTTTTAAAATTGAATGACAAAAAACTACAACGATAAGTGAGGCATGATATATTTGCTGCTCATATTACAAAACGCGAAAGACAAGAAGAGACAGGACTAGAAACTTCGAGAAACGAATAGGCACGAACAGCGGTCGAACCCACGATCTTTGGTCTACAAGACCAACCCCTTACCACTCGGCCACCCCACCACCTTAACTGCATAAAAATGAGTGAATGAATGAACTATCATTATTAAGTCAATATCTTTGCAGCTGCCCACCGTCCCACGGCCGAGCTGTACAAATTATTATGTGAATTAAACAGACCAGCAATCAAGAAAAGGGCACATTACGTAAATTGATGTAAACATTATCTGTCCATTGACCTCAAACTAAAATGATTAATTTGGATTCACATAATCTTTGTAAATTAAAGAAGCACATTCATCTACAAAAAGAATGGTTGATTCTGCGTGCGTTAGGATGGCATAATGCTCAACTTTCAATCGTTGATAAAATTGTCACTTTGGCCACAGTTAGCTTGGTTAATTAAAAAGGGTCCTTTTATCTGTCTGGGGTATGACTTGTTGGGGAGTAGTGGCATGTTCACAAGAGAGGTGGAAAGATTCTCTGGAATGACCGTAGGTTTCAAAAGGAAACACTTCAAGTTCACCAGACAGAGGTATTTGGTTAATTGTTCTGAGTATACCAGCACACATTGCAAACATCCCATTGATCAAGGAGGATCACACCTCAACAGAATCTAGAAATGTGATTAATGTGGAAGCCTTTTGGAATTTCAGGATTAGCATGGGACAACTCGGTCAATATGTTTTACAAAGCTAGCTGGAAATTATGGACAGCAAAAACAATCAATAAAAAAGCTATGTTTGGGAAAACAGTTCTGCTATAATTTTCTGTAAATTAGAGAAGCACTTCACTTCCATGTACAAGGTGAAGACATGCTTGTAATTATTACATTTTCAACAACATTGAAAAACTGACCTTTGAAAATTAAGAAATAAGCACGAAACATCAATGAATTTTTCAACGCAACATCGAGGCACGGATGGGGGTTGAACCCGTGATCTTTGGTTTACGAGACCAACGCCTTACCACTTGGCCACCATGCCAAAGAGACACATGGCCTTTTAAAATTGAATGACAAAAAACTACAACGATAAGTGAGGCATGATATATTTGCTGCTCATATTACAAAACGCGAAAGACAAGAAGAGACAGGACTAGAAACTTCGAGAAACGAATAGGCACGAACAGCGGTCGAACCCACGATCTTTGGTCTACAAGACCAACCCCTTACCACTCGGCCACCCCACCACCTTAACTGCATAAAAATGAGTGAATGAATGAACTATCATTATTAAGTCAATATCTTTGCAGCTGCCCACCGTCCCACGGCCGAGCTGTACAAATTATTATGTGAATTAAACAGACCAGCAATCAAGAAAAGGGCACATTACGTAAATTGATGTAAACATTATCTGTCCATTGACCTCAAACTAAAATGATTAATTTGGATTCACATAATCTTTGTAAATTAAAGAAGCACATTCATCTACAAAAAGAATGGTTGATTCTGCGTGCGTTAGGATGGCATAATGCTCAACTTTCAATCGTTGATAAAATTGTCACTTTGGCCACAGTTAGCTTGGTTAATTAAAAAGGGTCCTTTTATCTGTCTGGGGTATGACTTGTTGGGGAGTAGTGGCATGTTCACAAGAGAGGTGGAAAGATTCTCTGGAATGACCGTAGGTTTCAAAAGGAAACACTTCAAGTTCACCAGACAGAGGTATTTGGTTAATTGTTCTGAGTATACCAGCACACATTGCAAACATCCCATTGATCAAGGAGGATCACACCTCAACAGAATCTAGAAATGTGATTAATGTGGAAGCCTTTTGGAATTTCAGGATTAGCATGGGACAACTCGGTCAATATGTTTTACAAAGCTAGCTGGAAATTATGGACAGCAAAAACAATCAATAAAAAAGCTATGTTTGGGAAAACAGTTCTGCTATAATTTTCTGTAAATTAGAGAAGCACTTCACTTCCATGTACAAGGTGAAGACATGCTTGTAATTATTACATTTTCAACAACATTGAAAAACTGACCTTTGAAAATTAAGAAATAAGCACGAAACATCAATGAATTTTTCAACGCAACATCGAGGCACGGATGGGGGTTGAACCCATGATCTTTGGTTTACGAGACCAACGCCTTACCACTTGGCCACCATGCCAAAGAGACACATGGCCTTTTAAAATTGAATGACAAAAAACTACAACGATAAGTGAGGCATGATATATTTGCTGCTCATATTACAAAACGCGAAAGACAAGAAGAGACAGGACTAGAAACTTCGAGAAACGAATAGGCACGAACAGCGGTCGAACCCACGATCTTTGGTCTACAAGACCAACCCCTTACCACTCGGCCACCCCACCACCTTAACTGCATAAAAATGAGTGAATGAATGAACTATCATTATTAAGTCAATATCTTTGCAGCTGCCCACCGTCCCACGGCCGAGCTGTACAAATTATTATGTGAATTAAACAGACCAGCAATCAAGAAAAGGGCACATTACGTAAATTGATGTAAACATTATCTGTCCATTGACCTCAAACTAAAATGATTAATTTGGATTCACATAATCTTTGTAAATTAAAGAAGCACATTCATCTACAAAAAGAATGGTTGATTCTGCGTGCGTTAGGATGGCATAATGCTCAACTTTCAATCGTTGATAAAATTGTCACTTTGGCCACAGTTAGCTTGGTTAATTAAAAAGGGTCCTTTTATCTGTCTGGGGTATGACTTGTTGGGGAGTAGTGGCATGTTCACAAGAGAGGTGGAAAGATTCTCTGGAATGACCTTAGGTTTCAAAAGGAAACACTTCAAGTTCACCAGACAGAGGTATTTGGTTAATTATTCTGAGTATACCAGCACACATTGCAAACATCCCATTGATCAAGGAGGATCACACCTCAACAGAATCTAGAAATGTGATTAATGTGGAAGCCTTTTGGAATTTCAGGATTAGCATGGGACAACTCGGTCAATATGTTTTACAAAGCTAGCTGGAAATTATGGACAGCAAAAACAATCAATAAAAAAGCTATGTTTGGGAAAACAGTTCTGCTATAATTTTCTGTAAATTAGAGAAGCACTTCACTTCCATGTACAAGGTGAAGACATGCTTGTAATTATTACATTTTCAACAACATTGAAAAACTGACCTTTGAAAATTAAGAAATAAGCACGAAACATCAATTAATTTTTCAACGCAACATCGAGGCACGGATGGGGGTTTAACCCGTGATCTTTGGTTTACGAGACCAACGCCTTACCACTTGGCCACCATGCCAAAGAGACACATAGACTTTTAAAATTGAATGACAAAAAACTACAACGATAAGTGAGGCATGATATATTTGCTGCTCATATTACAAAACGCGAAAGACAAGAAGAGACAGGACTAGAAACTTCGAGAAACGAATAGGCACGAACAGCGGTCGAACCCACGATCTTTGGTCTACAAGACCAACCCCTTACCACTCGGCCACCCCACCACCTGAACTGCATAAAAATGAGTGAATTAATGAACTATCATTATTAAGTCAATATCTTTGCAGCTGCCCACCGTCCCACGGCCGA
Source organism: Conger conger (assembly GCF_963514075.1). Taxonomy (NCBI): domain Eukaryota; kingdom Metazoa; phylum Chordata; class Actinopteri; order Anguilliformes; family Congridae; genus Conger; species Conger conger. The sequence continues at coordinate 25,457,927 of NC_083764.1, forward strand.
GCTGTACAAATTATTATGTGAATTAAACAGACCAGCAATCAAGAAAAGGGCACATTACGTAAATTGATGTAAACATTATCTGTCCATTGACCTCAAACTAAAATGATTAATTTGGATTCACATAATCTTTGTAAATTAAAGAAGCACATTCATCTACAAAAAGAATGGTTGATCCTGCGTGCGTTAGGATGGCATAATGCTCAACTTTCAATCGTTGATAAAATTGTCACTTTGGCCACAGTTAGCTTGGTTAATTAAAAAGGGTCCTTTTATCTGTCTGGGGTATGACTTGTTGGGGAGTAGTGGCATGTTCACAAGAGAGGTGGAAAGATTCTCTGGAATGACCTTAGGTTTCAAAAGGAAACACTTCAAGTTCACCAGACAGAGGTATTTGGTTAATTGTTCTGAGTATACCAGCACACATTGCAAACATCCCATTGATCAAGGAGGATCACACCTCAACAGAATCTAGAAATGTGATTAATGTGGAAGCCTTTTGGAATTTCAGGATTAGCATGGGACAACTCGGTCAATATGTTTTACAAAGCTAGCTGGAAATTATGGACAGCAAAAACAATCAATAAAAAAGCTATGTTTGGGAAAACAGTTCTGCTATAATTTTCTGTAAATTAGAGAAGCACTTCACTTCCATGTACAAGGTGAAGACATGCTTGTAATTATTACATTTTCAACAACATTGAAAAACTGACCTTTGAAAATTAAGAAATAAGCACGAAACATCAATGAATTTTTCAACGCAACATCGAGGCACGGATGGGGGTTGAACCCATGATCTTTGGTTTACGAGACCAACGCCTTACCACTTGGCCACCATGCCAAAGAGACACATGGCCTTTTAAAATTGAATGACAAAAAACTACAACGATAAGTGAGGCATGATATATTTGCTGCTCATATTACAAAACGCGAAAGACAAGAAGAGACAGGACTAGAAACTTCGAGAAACGAATAGGCACGAACAGCGGTCGAACCCACGATCTTTGGTCTACAAGACCAACCCCTTACCACTCGGCCACCCCACCACCTGAACTGCATAAAAATGAGTGAATGAATGAACTATCATTATTAAGTCAATATCTTTGCAGCTGCCCACCGTCCCACGGCCGAGCTGTACAAATTATTATGTGAATTAAACAGACCAGCAATCAAGAAAAGGGCACATTACGTAAATTGATGTAAACATTATCTGTCCATTGACCTCAAACTAAAATGATTAATTTGGATTCACATAATCTTTGTAAATTAAAGAAGCACATTCATCTACAAAAAGAATGGTTGATCCTGCGTGCGTTAGGATGGCATAATGCTCAACTTTCAATCGTTGATAAAATTGTCACTTTGGCCACAGTTAGCTTGGTTAATTAAAAAGGGTCCTTTTATCTGTCTGGGGTATGACTTGTTGGGGAGTAGTGGCATGTTCACAAGAGAGGTGGAAAGATTCTCTGGAATGACCTTAGGTTTCAAAAGGAAACACTTCAAGTTCACCAGACAGAGGTATTTGGTTAATTATTCTGAGTATACCAGCACACATTGCAAACATCCCATTGATCAAGGAGGATCACACCTCAACAGAATCTAGAAATGTGATTAATGTGGAAGCCTTTTGGAATTTCAGGATTAGCATGGGACAACTCGGTCAATATGTTTTACAAAGCTAGCTGGAAATTATGGACAGCAAAAACAATCAATAAAAAAGCTATGTTTGGGAAAACAGTTCTGCTATAATTTTCTGTAAATTAGAGAAGCACTTCACTTCCATGTACAAGGTGAAGACATGCTTGTAATTATTACATTTTCAACAACATTGAAAAACTGACCTTTGAAAATTAAGAAATAAGCACGAAACATCAATTAATTTTTCAACGCAACATCGAGGCACGGATGGGGGTTTAACCCGTGATCTTTGGTTTACGAGACCAACGCCTTACCACTTGGCCACCATGCCAAAGAGACACATAGACTTTTAAAATTGAATGACAAAAAACTACAACGATAAGTGAGGCATGATATATTTGCTGCTCATATTACAAAACGCGAAAGACAAGAAGAGACAGGACTAGAAACTTCGAGAAACGAATAGGCACGAACAGCGGTCGAACCCACGATCTTTGGTCTACAAGACCAACCCCTTACCACTCGGCCACCCCACCACCTGAACTGCATAAAAATGAGTGAATTAATGAACTATCATTATTAAGTCAATATCTTTGCAGCTGCCCACCGTCCCACGGCCGAGCTGTACAAATTATTATGTGAATTAAACAGACCAGCAATCAAGAAAAGGGCACATTACGTAAATTGATGTAAACATTATCTGTCCATTGACCTCAAACTAAAATGATTAATTTGGATTCACATAATCTTTGTAAATTAAAGAAGCACATTCATCTACAAAAAGAATGGTTGATCCTGCGTGCGTTAGGATGGCATAATGCTCAACTTTCAATCGTTGATAAAATTGTCACTTTGGCCACAGTTAGCTTGGTTAATTAAAAAGGGTCCTTTTATCTGTCTGGGGTATGACTTGTTGGGGAGTAGTGGCATGTTCACAAGAGAGGTGGAAAGATTCTCTGGAATGACCTTAGGTTTCAAAAGGAAACACTTCAAGTTCACCAGACAGAGGTATTTGGTTAATTGTTCTGAGTATACCAGCACACATTGCAAACATCCCATTGATCAAGGAGGATCACACCTCAACAGAATCTAGAAATGTGATTAATGTGGAAGCCTTTTGGAATTTCAGGATTAGCATGGGACAACTCGGTCAATATGTTTTACAAAGCTAGCTGGAAATTATGGACAGCAAAAACAATCAATAAAAAAGCTATGTTTGGGAAAACAGTTCTGCTATAATTTTCTGTAAATTAGAGAAGCACTTCACTTCCATGTACAAGGTGAAGACATGCTTGTAATTATTACATTTTCAACAACATTGAAAAACTGACCTTTGAAAATTAAGAAATAAGCACGAAACATCAATGAATTTTTCAACGCAACATCGAGGCACGGATGGGGGTTGAACCCATGATCTTTGGTTTACGAGACCAACGCCTTACCACTTGGCCACCATGCCAAAGAGACACATGGCCTTTTAAAATTGAATGACAAAAAACTACAACGATAAGTGAGGCATGATATATTTGCTGCTCATATTACAAAACGCGAAAGACAAGAAGAGACAGGACTAGAAACTTCGAGAAACGAATAGGCACGAACAGCGGTCGAACCCACGATCTTTGGTCTACAAGACCAACCCCTTACCACTCGGCCACCCCACCACCTGAACTGCATAAAAATGAGTGAATGAATGAACTATCATTATTAAGTCAATATCTTTGCAGCTGCCCACCGTCCCACGGCCGAGCTGTACAAATTATTATGTGAATTAAACAGACCAGCAATCAAGAAAAGGGCACATTACGTAAATTGATGTAAACATTATCTGTCCATTGACCTCAAACTAAAATGATTAATTTGGATTCACATAATCTTTGTAAATTAAAGAAGCACATTCATCTACAAAAAGAATGGTTGATCCTGCGTGCGTTAGGATGGCATAATGCTCAACTTTCAATCGTTGATAAAATTGTCACTTTGGCCACAGTTAGCTTGGTTAATTAAAAAGGGTCCTTTTATCTGTCTGGGGTATGACTTGTTGGGGAGTAGTGGCATGTTCACAAGAGAGGTGGAAAGATTCTCTGGAATGACCTTAGGTTTCAAAAGGAAACACTTCAAGTTCACCAGACAGAGGTATTTGGTTAATTATTCTGAGTATACCAGCACACATTGCAAACATCCCATTGATCAAGGAGGATCACACCTCAACAGAATCTAGAAATGTGATTAATGTGGAAGCCTTTTGGAATTTCAGGATTAGCATGGGACAACTCGGTCAATATGTTTTACAAAGCTAGCTGGAAATTATGGACAGCAAAAACAATCAATAAAAAAGCTATGTTTGGGAAAACAGTTCTGCTATAATTTTCTGTAAATTAGAGAAGCACTTCACTTCCATGTACAAGGTGAAGACATGCTTGTAATTATTACATTTTCAACAACATTGAAAAACTGACCTTTGAAAATTAAGAAATAAGCACGAAACATCAATGAATTTTTCAACGCAACATCGAGGCACGGATGGGGGTTGAACCCATGATCTTTGGTTTACGAGACCAACGCCTTACCACTTGGCCACCATGCCAAAGAGACACATGGCCTTTTAAAATTGAATGACAAAAAACTACAACGATAAGTGAGGCATGATATATTTGCTGCTCATATTACAAAACGCGAAAGACAAGAAGAGACAGGACTAGAAACTTCGAGAAACGAATAGGCACGAACAGCGGTCGAACCCACGATCTTTGGTCTACAAGACCAACCCCTTACCACTCGGCCACCCCACCACCTGAACTGCATAAAAATGAGTGAATGAATGAACTATCATTATTAAGTCAATATCTTTGCAGCTGCCCACCGTCCCACGGCCGAGCTGTACAAATTATTATGTGAATTAAACAGACCAGCAATCAAGAAAAGGGCACATTACGTAAATTGATGTAAACATTATCTGTCCATTGACCTCAAACTAAAATGATTAATTTGGATTCACATAATCTTTGTAAATTAAAGAAGCACATTCATCTACAAAAAGAATGGTTGATCCTGCGTGCGTTAGGATGGCATAATGCTCAACTTTCAATCGTTGATAAAATTGTCACTTTGGCCACAGTTAGCTTGGTTAATTAAAAAGGGTCCTTTTATCTGTCTGGGGTATGACTTGTTGGGGAGTAGTGGCATGTTCACAAGAGAGGTGGAAAGATTCTCTGGAATGACCTTAGGTTTCAAAAGGAAACACTTCAAGTTCACCAGACAGAGGTATTTGGTTAATTGTTCTGAGTATACCAGCACACATTGCAAACATCCCATTGATCAAGGAGGATCACACCTCAACAGAATCTAGAAATGTGATTAATGTGGAAGCCTTTTGGAATTTCAGGATTAGCATGGGACAACTCGGTCAATATGTTTTACAAAGCTAGCTGGAAATTATGGACAGCAAAAACAATCAATAAAAAAGCTATGTTTGGGAAAACAGTTCTGCTATAATTTTCTGTAAATTAGAGAAGCACTTCACTTCCATGTACAAGGTGAAGACATGCTTGTAATTATTACATTTTCAACAACATTGAAAAACTGACCTTTGAAAATTAAGAAATAAGCACGAAACATCAATGAATTTTTCAACGCAACATCGAGGCACGGATGGGGGTTGAACCCATGATCTTTGGTTTACGAGACCAACGCCTTACCACTTGGCCACCATGCCAAAGAGACACATGGCCTTTTAAAATTGAATGACAAAAAACTACAACGATAAGTGAGGCATGATATATTTGCTGCTCATATTACAAAACGCGAAAGACAAGAAGAGACAGGACTAGAAACTTCGAGAAACGAATAGGCACGAACAGCGGTCGAACCCACGATCTTTGGTCTACAAGACCAACCCCTTACCACTCGGCCACCCCACCACCTTAACTGCATAAAAATGAGTGAATGAATGAACTATCATTATTAAGTCAATATCTTTGCAGCTGCCCACCGTCCCACGGCCGAGCTGTACAAATTATTATGTGAATTAAACAGACCAGCAATCAAGAAAAGGGCACATTACGTAAATTGATGTAAACATTATCTGTCCATTGACCTCAAACTAAAATGATTAATTTGGATTCACATAATCTTTGTAAATTAAAGAAGCACATTCATCTACAAAAAGAATGGTTGATTCTGCGTGCGTTAGGATGGCATAATGCTCAACTTTCAATCGTTGATAAAATTGTCACTTTGGCCACAGTTAGCTTGGTTAATTAAAAAGGGTCCTTTTATCTGTCTGGGGTATGACTTGTTGGGGAGTAGTGGCATGTTCACAAGAGAGGTGGAAAGATTCTCTGGAATGACCTTAGGTTTCAAAAGGAAACACTTCAAGTTCACCAGACAGAGGTATTTGGTTAATTATTCTGAGTATACCAGCACACATTGCAAACATCCCATTGATCAAGGAGGATCACACCTCAACAGAATCTAGAAATGTGATTAATGTGGAAGCCTTTTGGAATTTCAGGATTAGCATGGGACAACTCGGTCAATATGTTTTACAAAGCTAGCTGGAAATTATGGACAGCAAAAACAATCAATAAAAAAGCTATGTTTGGGAAAACAGTTCTGCTATAATTTTCTGTAAATTAGAGAAGCACTTCACTTCCATGTACAAGGTGAAGACATGCTTGTAATTATTACATTTTCAACAACATTGAAAAACTGACCTTTGAAAATTAAGAAATAAGCACGAAACATCAATTAATTTTTCAACGCAACATCGAGGCACGGATGGGGGTTTAACCCGTGATCTTTGGTTTACGAGACCAACGCCTTACCACTTGGCCACCATGCCAAAGAGACACATAGACTTTTAAAATTGAATGACAAAAAACTACAACGATAAGTGAGGCATGATATATTTGCTGCTCATATTACAAAACGCGAAAGACAAGAAGAGACAGGACTAGAAACTTCGAGAAACGAATAGGCACGAACAGCGGTCGAACCCACGATCTTTGGTCTACAAGACCAACCCCTTACCACTCGGCCACCCCACCACCTGAACTGCATAAAAATGAGTGAATTAATGAACTATCATTATTAAGTCAATATCTTTGCAGCTGCCCACCGTCCCACGGCCGAGCTGTACAAATTATTATGTGAATTAAACAGACCAGCAATCAAGAAAAGGGCACATTACGTAAATTGATGTAAACATTATCTGTCCATTGACCTCAAACTAAAATGATTAATTTGGATTCACATAATCTTTGTAAATTAAAGAAGCACATTCATCTACAAAAAGAATGGTTGATCCTGCGTGCGTTAGGATGGCATAATGCTCAACTTTCAATCGTTGATAAAATTGTCACTTTGGCCACAGTTAGCTTGGTTAATTAAAAAGGGTCCTTTTATCTGTCTGGGGTATGACTTGTTGGGGAGTAGTGGCATGTTCACAAGAGAGGTGGAAAGATTCTCTGGAATGACCTTAGGTTTCAAAAGGAAACACTTCAAGTTCACCAGACAGAGGTATTTGGTTAATTGTTCTGAGTATACCAGCACACATTGCAAACATCCCATTGATCAAGGAGGATCACACCTCAACAGAATCTAGAAATGTGATTAATGTGGAAGCCTTTTGGAATTTCAGGATTAGCATGGGACAACTCGGTCAATATGTTTTACAAAGCTAGCTGGAAATTATGGACAGCAAAAACAATCAATAAAAAAGCTATGTTTGGGAAAACAGTTCTGCTATAATTTTCTGTAAATTAGAGAAGCACTTCACTTCCATGTACAAGGTGAAGACATGCTTGTAATTATTACATTTTCAACAACATTGAAAAACTGACCTTTGAAAATTAAGAAATAAGCACGAAACATCAATGAATTTTTCAACGCAACATCGAGGCACGGATGGGGGTTGAACCCATGATCTTTGGTTTACGAGACCAACGCCTTACCACTTGGCCACCATGCCAAAGAGACACATGGCCTTTTAAAATTGAATGACAAAAAACTACAACGATAAGTGAGGCATGATATATTTGCTGCTCATATTACAAAACGCGAAAGACAAGAAGAGACAGGACTAGAAACTTCGAGAAACGAATAGGCACGAACAGCGGTCGAACCCACGATCTTTGGTCTACAAGACCAACCCCTTACCACTCGGCCACCCCACCACCTGAACTGCATAAAAATGAGTGAATGAATGAACTATCATTATTAAGTCAATATCTTTGCAGCTGCCCACCGTCCCACGGCCGAGCTGTACAAATTATTATGTGAATTAAACAGACCAGCAATCAAGAAAAGGGCACATTACGTAAATTGATGTAAACATTATCTGTCCATTGACCTCAAACTAAAATGATTAATTTGGATTCACATAATCTTTGTAAATTAAAGAAGCACATTCATCTACAAAAAGAATGGTTGATCCTGCGTGCGTTAGGATGGCATAATGCTCAACTTTCAATCGTTGATAAAATTGTCACTTTGGCCACAGTTAGCTTGGTTAATTAAAAAGGGTCCTTTTATCTGTCTGGGGTATGACTTGTTGGGGAGTAGTGGCATGTTCACAAGAGAGGTGGAAAGATTCTCTGGAATGACCTTAGGTTTCAAAAGGAAACACTTCAAGTTCACCAGACAGAGGTATTTGGTTAATTATTCTGAGTATACCAGCACACATTGCAAACATCCCATTGATCAAGGAGGATCACACCTCAACAGAATCTAGAAATGTGATTAATGTGGAAGCCTTTTGGAATTTCAGGATTAGCATGGGACAACTCGGTCAATATGTTTTACAAAGCTAGCTGGAAATTATGGACAGCAAAAACAATCAATAAAAAAGCTATGTTTGGGAAAACAGTTCTGCTATAATTTTCTGTAAATTAGAGAAGCACTTCACTTCCATGTACAAGGTGAAGACATGCTTGTAATTATTACATTTTCAACAACATTGAAAAACTGACCTTTGAAAATTAAGAAATAAGCACGAAACATCAATGAATTTTTCAACGCAACATCGAGGCACGGATGGGGGTTGAACCCATGATCTTTGGTTTACGAGACCAACGCCTTACCACTTGGCCACCATGCCAAAGAGACACATGGCCTTTTAAAATTGAATGACAAAAAACTACAACGATAAGTGAGGCATGATATATTTGCTGCTCATATTACAAAACGCGAAAGACAAGAAGAGACAGGACTAGAAACTTCGAGAAACGAATAGGCACGAACAGCGGTCGAACCCACGATCTTTGGTCTACAAGACCAACCCCTTACCACTCGGCCACCCCACCACCTGAACTGCATAAAAATGAGTGAATGAATGAACTATCATTATTAAGTCAATATCTTTGCAGCTGCCCACCGTCCCACGGCCGAGCTGTACAAATTATTATGTGAATTAAACAGACCAGCAATCAAGAAAAGGGCACATTACGTAAATTGATGTAAACATTATCTGTCCATTGACCTCAAACTAAAATGATTAATTTGGATTCACATAATCTTTGTAAATTAAAGAAGCACATTCATCTACAAAAAGAATGGTTGATCCTGCGTGCGTTAGGATGGCATAATGCTCAACTTTCAATCGTTGATAAAATTGTCACTTTGGCCACAGTTAGCTTGGTTAATTAAAAAGGGTCCTTTTATCTATCTGGGGTATGACTTGTTGGGGAGTAGTGGCATGTTCACAAGAGAGGTGGAAAGATTCTCTGGAATGACCTTAGGTTTCAAAAGGAAACACTTCAAGTTCACCAGACAGAGGTATTTGGTTAATTGTTCTGAGTATACCAGCACACATTGCAAACATCCCATTGATCAAGGAGGATCACACCTCAACAGAATCTAGAAATGTGATTAATGTGGAAGCCTTTTGGAATTTCAGGATTAGCATGGGACAACTCGGTCAATATGTTTTACAAAGCTAGCTGGAAATTATGGACAGCAAAAACAATCAATAAAAAAGCTATGTTTGGGAAAACAGTTCTGCTATCATTTTCTGTAAATTAGAGAAGCACTTCACTTCCATGTACAAGGTGAAGACATGCTTGTAATTATTACATTTTCAACAACATTGAAAAACTGACCTTTGAAAATTAAGAAATAAGCACGAAACATCAATGAATTTTTCAACGCAACATCGAGGCACGGATGGGGGTTGAACCCATGATCTTTGGTTTACGAGACCAACGCCTTACCACTTGGCCACCATGCCAAAGAGACACATGGCCTTTTAAAATTGAATGACAAAAAACTACAACGATAAGTGAGGCATGATATATTTGCTGCTCATATTACAAAACGCGAAAGACAAGAAGAGACAGGACTAGAAACTTCGAGAAACGAATAGGCACGAACAGCGGTCGAACCCACGATCTTTGGTCTACAAGACCAACCCCTTACCACTCGGCCACCCCACCACCTGAACTGCATAAAAATGAGTGAATGAATGAACTATCATTATTAAGTCAATATCTTTGCAGCTGCCCACCGTCCCACGGCCGAGCTGTACAAATTATTATGTGAATTAAACAGACCAGCAATCAAGAAAAGGGCACATTACGTAAATTGATGTAAACATTATCTGTCCATTGACCTCAAACTAAAATGATTAATTTGGATTCACATAATCTTTGTAAATTAAAGAAGCACATTCATCTACAAAAAGAATGGTTGATCCTGCGTGCGTTAGGATGGCATAATGCTCAACTTTCAATCGTTGATAAAATTGTCACTTTGGCCACAGTTAGCTTGGTTAATTAAAAAGGGTCCTTTTATCTGTCTGGGGTATGACTTGTTGGGGAGTAGTGGCATGTTCACAAGAGAGGTGGAAAGATTCTCTGGAATGACCTTAGGTTTCAAAAGGAAACACTTCAAGTTCACCAGACAGAGGTATTTGGTTAATTGTTCTGAGTATACCAGCACACATTGCAAACATCCCATTGATCAAGGAGGATCACACCTCAACAGAATCTAGAAATGTGATTAATGTGGAAGCCTTTTGGAATTTCAGGATTAGCATGGGACAACTCGGTCAATATGTTTTACAAAGCTAGCTGGAAATTATGGACAGCAAAAACAATCAATAAAAAAGCTATGTTTGGGAAAACAGTTCTGCTATAATTTTCTGTAAATTAGAGAAGCACTTCACTTCCATGTACAAGGTGAAGACATGCTTGTAATTATTACATTTTCAACAACATTGAAAAACTGACCTTTGAAAATTAAGAAATAAGCACGAAACATCAATGAATTTTTCAACGCAACATCGAGGCACGGATGGGGGTTGAACCCATGATCTTTGGTTTACGAGACCAACGCCTTACCACTTGGCCACCATGCCAAAGAGACACATGGCCTTTTAAAATTGAATGACAAAAAACTACAACGATAAGTGAGGCATGATATATTTGCTGCTCATATTACAAAACGCGAAAGACAAGAAGAGACAGGACTAGAAACTTCGAGAAACGAATAGGCACGAACAGCGGTCGAACCCACGATCTTTGGTCTACAAGACCAACCCCTTACCACTCGGCCACCCCACCACCTTAACTGCATAAAAATGAGTGAATGAATGAACTATCATTATTAAGTCAATATCTTTGCAGCTGCCCACCGTCCCACGGCCGAGCTGTACAAATTATTATGTGAATTAAACAGACCAGCAATCAAGAAAAGGGCACATTACGTAAATTGATGTAAACATTATCTGTCCATTGACCTCAAACTAAAATGATTAATTTGGATTCACATAATCTTTGTAAATTAAAGAAGCACATTCATCTACAAAAAGAATGGTTGATTCTGCGTGCGTTAGGATGGCATAATGCTCAACTTTCAATCGTTGATAAAATTGTCACTTTGGCCACAGTTAGCTTGGTTAATTAAAAAGGGTCCTTTTATCTGTCTGGGGTATGACTTGTTGGGGAGTAGTGGCATGTTCACAAGAGAGGTGGAAAGATTCTCTGGAATGACCTTAGGTTTCAAAAGGAAACACTTCAAGTTCACCAGACAGAGGTATTTGGTTAATTATTCTGAGTATACCAGCACACATTGCAAACATCCCATTGATCAAGGAGGATCACACCTCAACAGAATCTAGAAATGTGATTAATGTGGAAGCCTTTTGGAATTTCAGGATTAGCATGGGACAACTCGGTCAATATGTTTTACAAAGCTAGCTGGAAATTATGGACAGCAAAAACAATCAATAAAAAAGCTATGTTTGGGAAAACAGTTCTGCTATAATTTTCTGTAAATTAGAGAAGCACTTCACTTCCATGTACAAGGTGAAGACATGCTTGTAATTATTACATTTTCAACAACATTGAAAAACTGACCTTTGAAAATTAAGAAATAAGCACGAAACATCAATGAATTTTTCAACGCAACATCGAGGCACGGATGGGGGTTGAACCCGTGATCTTTGGTTTACGAGACCAACGCCTTACCACTTGGCCACCATGCCAAAGAGACACATGGCCTTTTAAAATTGAATGACAAAAAACTACAACGATAAGTGAGGCATGATATATTTGCTGCTCATATTACAAAACGCGAAAGACAAGAAGAGACAGGACTAGAAACTTCGAGAAACGAATAGGCACGAACAGCGGTCGAACCCACGATCTTTGGTCTACAAGACCAACCCCTTACCACTCGGCCACCCCACCACCTGAACTGCATAAAAATGAGTGAATGAATGAACTATCATTATTAAGTCAATATCTTTGCAGCTGCCCACCGTCCCACGGCCGAGCTGTACAAATTATTATGTGAATTAAACAGACCAGCAATCAAGAAAAGGGCACATTACGTAAATTGATGTAAACATTATCTGTCCATTGACCTCAAACTAAAATGATTAATTTGGATTCACATAATCTTTGTAAATTAAAGAAGCACATTCATCTACAAAAAGAATGGTTGATCCTGCGTGCGTTAGGATGGCATAATGCTCAACTTTCAATCGTTGATAAAATTGTCACTTTGGCCACAGTTAGCTTGGTTAATTAAAAAGGGTCCTTTTATCTGTCTGGGGTATGACTTGTTGGGGAGTAGTGGCATGTTCACAAGAGAGGTGGAAAGATTCTCTGGAATGACCTTAGGTTTCAAAAGGAAACACTTCAAGTTCACCAGACAGAGGTATTTGGTTAATTGTTCTGAGTATACCAGCACACATTGCAAACATCCCATTGATCAAGGAGGATCACACCTCAACAGAATCTAGAAATGTGATTAATGTGGAAGCCTTTTGGAATTTCAGGATTAGCATGGGACAACTCGGTCAATATGTTTTACAAAGCTAGCTGGAAATTATGGACAGCAAAAACAATCAATAAAAAAGCTATGTTTGGGAAAACAGTTCTGCTATAATTTTCTGTAAATTAGAGAAGCACTTCACTTCCATGTACAAGGTGAAGACATGCTTGTAATTATTACATTTTCAACAACATTGAAAAACTGACCTTTGAAAATTAAGAAATAAGCACGAAACATCAATGAATTTTTCAACGCAACATCGAGGCACGGATGGGGGTTGAACCCATGATCTTTGGTTTACGAGACCAACGCCTTACCACTTGGCCACCATGCCAAAGAGACACATGGCCTTTTAAAATTGAATGACAAAAAACTACAACGATAAGTGAGGCATGATATATTTGCTGCTCATATTACAAAACGCGAAAGACAAGAAGAGACAGGACTAGAAACTTCGAGAAACGAATAGGCACGAACAGCGGTCGAACCCACGATCTTTGGTCTACAAGACCAACCCCTTACCACTCGGCCACCCCACCACCTGAACTGCATAAAAATGAGTGAATGAATGAACTATCATTATTAAGTCAATATCTTTGCAGCTGCCCACCGTCCCACGGCCGAGCTGTACAAATTATTATGTGAATTAAACAGACCAGCAATCAAGAAAAGGGCACATTACGTAAATTGATGTAAACATTATCTGTCCATTGACCTCAAACTAAAATGATTAATTTGGATTCACATAATCTTTGTAAATTAAAGAAGCACATTCATCTACAAAAAGAATGGTTGATTCTGCGTGCGTTAGGATGGCATAATGCTCAACTTTCAATCGTTGATAAAATTGTCACTTTGGCCACAGTTAGCTTGGTTAATTAAAAAGGGTCCTTTTATCTGTCTGGGGTATGACTTGTTGGGGAGTAGTGGCATGTTCACAAGAGAGGTGGAAAGATTCTCTGGAATGACCTTAGGTTTCAAAAGGAAACACTTCAAGTTCACCAGACAGAGGTATTTGGTTAATTATTCTGAGTATACCAGCACACATTGCAAACATCCCATTGATCAAGGAGGATCACACCTCAACAGAATCTAGAAATGTGATTAATGTGGAAGCCTTTTGGAATTTCAGGATTAGCATGGGACAACTCGGTCAATATGTTTTACAAAGCTAGCTGGAAATTATGGACAGCAAAAACAATCAATAAAAAAGCTATGTTTGGGAAAACAGTTCTGCTATAATTTTCTGTAAATTAGAGAAGCACTTCACTTCCATGTACAAGGTGAAGACATGCTTGTAATTATTACATTTTCAACAACATTGAAAAACTGACCTTTGAAAATTAAGAAATAAGCACGAAACATCAATGAATTTTTCAACGCAACATCGAGGCACGGATGGGGGTTGAACCCATGATCTTTGGTTTACGAGACCAACGCCTTACCACTTGGCCACCATGCCAAAGAGACACATGGCCTTTTAAAATTGAATGACAAAAAACTACAACGATAAGTGAGGCATGATATATTTGCTGCTCATATTACAAAACGCGAAAGACAAGAAGAGACAGGACTAGAAACTTCGAGAAACGAATAGGCACGAACAGCGGTCGAACCCACGATCTTTGGTCTACAAGACCAACCCCTTACCACTCGGCCACCCCACCACCTGAACTGCATAAAAATGAGTGAATGAATGAACTATCATTATTAAGTCAATATCTTTGCAGCTGCCCACCGTCCCACGGCCGAGCTGTACAAATTATTATGTGAATTAAACAGACCAGCAATCAAGAAAAGGGCACATTACGTAAATTGATGTAAACATTATCTGTCCATTGACCTCAAACTAAAATGATTAATTTGGATTCACATAATCTTTGTAAATTAAAGAAGCACATTCATCTACAAAAAGAATGGTTGATCCTGCGTGCGTTAGGATGGCATAATGCTCAACTTTCAATCGTTGATAAAATTGTCACTTTGGCCACAGTTAGCTTGGTTAATTAAAAAGGGTCCTTTTATCTGTCTGGGGTATGACTTGTTGGGGAGTAGTGGCATGTTCACAAGAGAGGTGGAAAGATTCTCTGGAATGACCTTAGGTTTCAAAAGGAAACACTTCAAGTTCACCAGACAGAGGTATTTGGTTAATTGTTCTGAGTATACCAGCACACATTGCAAACATCCCATTGATCAAGGAGGATCACACCTCAACAGAATCTAGAAATGTGATTAATGTGGAAGCCTTTTGGAATTTCAGGATTAGCATGGGACAACTCGGTCAATATGTTTTACAAAGCTAGCTGGAAATTATGGACAGCAAAAACAATCAATAAAAAAGCTATGTTTGGGAAAACAGTTCTGCTATCATTTTCTGTAAATTAGAGAAGCACTTCACTTCCATGTACAAGGTGAAGACATGCTTGTAATTATTACATTTTCAACAACATTGAAAAACTGACCTTTGAAAATTAAGAAATAAGCACGAAACATCAATGAATTTTTCAACGCAACATCGAGGCACGGATGGGGGTTGAACCCATGATCTTTGGTTTACGAGACCAACGCCTTACCACTTGGCCACCATGCCAAAGAGACACATGGCCTTTTAAAATTGAATGACAAAAAACTACAACGATAAGTGAGGCATGATATATTTGCTGCTCATATTACAAAACGCGAAAGACAAGAAGAGACAGGACTAGAAACTTCGAGAAACGAATAGGCACGAACAGCGGTCGAACCCACGATCTTTGGTCTACAAGACCAACCCCTTACCACTCGGCCACCCCACCACCTGAACTGCATAAAAATGAGTGAATGAATGAACTATCATTATTAAGTCAATATCTTTGCAGCTGCCCACCGTCCCACGGCCGAGCTGTACAAATTATTATGTGAATTAAACAGACCAGCAATCAAGAAAAGGGCACATTACGTAAATTGATGTAAACATTATCTGTCCATTGACCTCAAACTAAAATGATTAATTTGGATTCACATAATCTTTGTAAATTAAAGAAGCACATTCATCTACAAAAAGAATGGTTGATCCTGCGTGCGTTAGGATGGCATAATGCTCAACTTTCAATCGTTGATAAAATTGTCACTTTGGCCACAGTTAGCTTGGTTAATTAAAAAGGGTCCTTTTATCTGTCTGGGGTATGACTTGTTGGGGAGTAGTGGCATGTTCACAAGAGAGGTGGAAAGATTCTCTGGAATGACCTTAGGTTTCAAAAGGAAACACTTCAAGTTCACCAGACAGAGGTATTTGGTTAATTGTTCTGAGTATACCAGCACACATTGCAAACATCCCATTGATCAAGGAGGATCACACCTCAACAGAATCTAGAAATGTGATTAATGTGGAAGCCTTTTGGAATTTCAGGATTAGCATGGGACAACTCGGTCAATATGTTTTACAAAGCTAGCTGGAAATTATGGACAGCAAAAACAATCAATAAAAAAGCTATGTTTGGGAAAACAGTTCTGCTATAATTTTCTGTAAATTAGAGAAGCACTTCACTTCCATGTACAAGGTGAAGACATGCTTGTAATTATTACATTTTCAACAACATTGAAAAACTGACCTTTGAAAATTAAGAAATAAGCACGAAACATCAATGAATTTTTCAACGCAACATCGAGGCACGGATGGGGGTTGAACCCATGATCTTTGGTTTACGAGACCAACGCCTTACCACTTGGCCACCATGCCAAAGAGACACATGGCCTTTTAAAATTGAATGACAAAAAACTACAACGATAAGTGAGGCATGATATATTTGCTGCTCATATTACAAAACGCGAAAGACAAGAAGAGACAGGACTAGAAACTTCGAGAAACGAATAGGCACGAACAGCGGTCGAACCCACGATCTTTGGTCTACAAGACCAACCCCTTACCACTCGGCCACCCCACCACCTTAACTGCATAAAAATGAGTGAATGAATGAACTATCATTATTAAGTCAATATCTTTGCAGCTGCCCACCGTCCCACGGCCGAGCTGTACAAATTATTATGTGAATTAAACAGACCAGCAATCAAGAAAAGGGCACATTACGTAAATTGATGTAAACATTATCTGTCCATTGACCTCAAACTAAAATGATTAATTTGGATTCACATAATCTTTGTAAATTAAAGAAGCACATTCATCTACAAAAAGAATGGTTGATTCTGCGTGCGTTAGGATGGCATAATGCTCAACTTTCAATCGTTGATAAAATTGTCACTTTGGCCACAGTTAGCTTGGTTAATTAAAAAGGGTCCTTTTATCTGTCTGGGGTATGACTTGTTGGGGAGTAGTGGCATGTTCACAAGAGAGGTGGAAAGATTCTCTGGAATGACCTTAGGTTTCAAAAGGAAACACTTCAAGTTCACCAGACAGAGGTATTTGGTTAATTATTCTGAGTATACCAGCACACATTGCAAACATCCCATTGATCAAGGAGGATCACACCTCAACAGAATCTAGAAATGTGATTAATGTGGAAGCCTTTTGGAATTTCAGGATTAGCATGGGACAACTCGGTCAATATGTTTTACAAAGCTAGCTGGAAATTATGGACAGCAAAAACAATCAATAAAAAAGCTATGTTTGGGAAAACAGTTCTGCTATAATTTTCTGTAAATTAGAGAAGCACTTCACTTCCATGTACAAGGTGAAGACATGCTTGTAATTATTACATTTTCAACAACATTGAAAAACTGACCTTTGAAAATTAAGAAATAAGCACGAAACATCAATGAATTTTTCAACGCAACATCGAGGCACGGATGGGGGTTGAACCCGTGATCTTTGGTTTACGAGACCAACGCCTTACCACTTGGCCACCATGCCAAAGAGACACATGGCCTTTTAAAATTGAATGACAAAAAACTACAACGATAAGTGAGGCATGATATATTTGCTGCTCATATTACAAAACGCGAAAGACAAGAAGAGACAGGACTAGAAACTTCGAGAAACGAATAGGCACGAACAGCGGTCGAACCCACGATCTTTGGTCTACAAGACCAACCCCTTACCACTCGGCCACCCCACCACCTGAACTGCATAAAAATGAGTGAATGAATGAACTATCATTATTAAGTCAATATCTTTGCAGCTGCCCACCGTCCCACGGCCGAGCTGTACAAATTATTATGTGAATTAAACAGACCAGCAATCAAGAAAAGGGCACATTACGTAAATTGATGTAAACATTATCTGTCCATTGACCTCAAACTAAAATGATTAATTTGGATTCACATAATCTTTGTAAATTAAAGAAGCACATTCATCTACAAAAAGAATGGTTGATCCTGCGTGCGTTAGGATGGCATAATGCTCAACTTTCAATCGTTGATAAAATTGTCACTTTGGCCACAGTTAGCTTGGTTAATTAAAAAGGGTCCTTTTATCTGTCTGGGGTATGACTTGTTGGGGAGTAGTGGCATGTTCACAAGAGAGGTGGAAAGATTCTCTGGAATGACCTTAGGTTTCAAAAGGAAACACTTCAAGTTCACCAGACAGAGGTATTTGGTTAATTGTTCTGAGTATACCAGCACACATTGCAAACATCCCATTGATCAAGGAGGATCACACCTCAACAGAATCTAGAAATGTGATTAATGTGGAAGCCTTTTGGAATTTCAGGATTAGCATGGGACAACTCGGTCAATATGTTTTACAAAGCTAGCTGGAAATTATGGACAGCAAAAACAATCAATAAAAAAGCTATGTTTGGGAAAACAGTTCTGCTATAATTTTCTGTAAATTAGAGAAGCACTTCACTTCCATGTACAAGGTGAAGACATGCTTGTAATTATTACATTTTCAACAACATTGAAAAACTGACCTTTGAAAATTAAGAAATAAGCACGAAACATCAATGAATTTTTCAACGCAACATCGAGGCACGGATGGGGGTTGAACCCATGATCTTTGGTTTACGAGACCAACGCCTTACCACTTGGCCACCATGCCAAAGAGACACATGGCCTTTTAAAATTGAATGACAAAAAACTACAACGATAAGTGAGGCATGATATATTTGCTGCTCATATTACAAAACGCGAAAGACAAGAAGAGACAGGACTAGAAACTTCGAGAAACGAATAGGCACGAACAGCGGTCGAACCCACGATCTTTGGTCTACAAGACCAACCCCTTACCACTCGGCCACCCCACCACCTGAACTGCATAAAAATGAGTGAATGAATGAACTATCATTATTAAGTCAATATCTTTGCAGCTGCCCACCGTCCCACGGCCGAGCTGTACAAATTATTATGTGAATTAAACAGACCAGCAATCAAGAAAAGGGCACATTACGTAAATTGATGTAAACATTATCTGTCCATTGACCTCAAACTAAAATGATTAATTTGGATTCACATAATCTTTGTAAATTAAAGAAGCACATTCATCTACAAAAAGAATGGTTGATCCTGCGTGCGTTAGGATGGCATAATGCTCAACTTTCAATCGTTGATAAAATTGTCACTTTGGCCACAGTTAGCTTGGTTAATTAAAAAGGGTCCTTTTATCTGTCTGGGGTATGACTTGTTGGGGAGTAGTGGCATGTTCACAAGAGAGGTGGAAAGATTCTCTGGAATGACCTTAGGTTTCAAAAGGAAACACTTCAAGTTCACCAGACAGAGGTATTTGGTTAATTGTTCTGAGTATACCAGCACACATTGCAAACATCCCATTGATCAAGGAGGATCACACCTCAACAGAATCTAGAAATGTGATTAATGTGGAAGCCTTTTGGAATTTCAGGATTAGCATGGGACAACTCGGTCAATATGTTTTACAAAGCTAGCTGGAAATTATGGACAGCAAAAACAATCAATAAAAAAGCTATGTTTGGGAAAACAGTTCTGCTATAATTTTCTGTAAATTAGAGAAGCACTTCACTTCCATGTACAAGGTGAAGACATGCTTGTAATTATTACATTTTCAACAACATTGAAAAACTGACCTTTGAAAATTAAGAAATAAGCACGAAACATCAATGAATTTTTCAACGCAACATCGAGGCACGGATGGGGGTTGAACCCATGATCTTTGGTTTACGAGACCAACGCCTTACCACTTGGCCACCATGCCAAAGAGACACATGGCCTTTTAAAATTGAATGACAAAAAACTACAACGATAAGTGAGGCATGATATATTTGCTGCTCATATTACAAAACGCGAAAGACAAGAAGAGACAGGACTAGAAACTTCGAGAAACGAATAGGCACGAACAGCGGTCGAACCCACGATCTTTGGTCTACAAGACCAACCCCTTACCACTCGGCCACCCCACCACCTGAACTGCATAAAAATGAGTGAATGAATGAACTATCATTATTAAGTCAATATCTTTGCAGCTGCCCACCGTCCCACGGCCGAGCTGTACAAATTATTATGTGAATTAAACAGACCAGCAATCAAGAAAAGGGCACATTACGTAAATTGATGTAAACATTATCTGTCCATTGACCTCAAACTAAAATGATTAATTTGGATTCACATAATCTTTGTAAATTAAAGAAGCACATTCATCTACAAAAAGAATGGTTGATTCTGCGTGCGTTAGGATGGCATAATGCTCAACTTTCAATCGTTGATAAAATTGTCACTTTGGCCACAGTTAGCTTGGTTAATTAAAAAGGGTCCTTTTATCTGTCTGGGGTATGACTTGTTGGGGAGTAGTGGCATGTTCACAAGAGAGGTGGAAAGATTCTCTGGAATGACCTTAGGTTTCAAAAGGAAACACTTCAAGTTCACCAGACAGAGGTATTTGGTTAATTATTCTGAGTATACCAGCACACATTGCAAACATCCCATTGATCAAGGAGGATCACACCTCAACAGAATCTAGAAATGTGATTAATGTGGAAGCCTTTTGGAATTTCAGGATTAGCATGGGACAACTCGGTCAATATGTTTTACAAAGCTAGCTGGAAATTATGGACAGCAAAAACAATCAATAAAAAAGCTATGTTTGGGAAAACAGTTCTGCTATAATTTTCTGTAAATTAGAGAAGCACTTCACTTCCATGTACAAGGTGAAGACATGCTTGTAATTATTACATTTTCAACAACATTGAAAAACTGACCTTTGAAAATTAAGAAATAAGCACGAAACATCAATGAATTTTTCAACGCAACATCGAGGCACGGATGGGGGTTGAACCCATGATCTTTGGTTTACGAGACCAACGCCTTACCACTTGGCCACCATGCCAAAGAGACACATGGCCTTTTAAAATTGAATGACAAAAAACTACAACGATAAGTGAGGCATGATATATTTGCTGCTCATATTACAAAACGCGAAAGACAAGAAGAGACAGGACTAGAAACTTCGAGAAACGAATAGGCACGAACAGCGGTCGAACCCACGATCTTTGGTCTACAAGACCAACCCCTTACCACTCGGCCACCCCACCACCTGAACTGCATAAAAATGAGTGAATGAATGAACTATCATTATTAAGTCAATATCTTTGCAGCTGCCCACCGTCCCACGGCCGAGCTGTACAAATTATTATGTGAATTAAACAGACCAGCAATCAAGAAAAGGGCACATTACGTAAATTGATGTAAACATTATCTGTCCATTGACCTCAAACTAAAATGATTAATTTGGATTCACATAATCTTTGTAAATTAAAGAAGCACATTCATCTACAAAAAGAATGGTTGATCCTGCGTGCGTTAGGATGGCATAATGCTCAACTTTCAATCGTTGATAAAATTGTCACTTTGGCCACAGTTAGCTTGGTTAATTAAAAAGGGTCCTTTTATCTGTCTGGGGTATGACTTGTTGGGGAGTAGTGGCATGTTCACAAGAGAGGTGGAAAGATTCTCTGGAATGACCTTAGGTTTCAAAAGGAAACACTTCAAGTTCACCAGACAGAGGTATTTGGTTAATTGTTCTGAGTATACCAGCACACATTGCAAACATCCCATTGATCAAGGAGGATCACACCTCAACAGAATCTAGAAATGTGATTAATGTGGAAGCCTTTTGGAATTTCAGGATTAGCATGGGACAACTCGGTCAATATGTTTTACAAAGCTAGCTGGAAATTATGGACAGCAAAAACAATCAATAAAAAAGCTATGTTTGGGAAAACAGTTCTGCTATCATTTTCTGTAAATTAGAGAAGCACTTCACTTCCATGTACAAGGTGAAGACATGCTTGTAATTATTACATTTTCAACAACATTGAAAAACTGACCTTTGAAAATTAAGAAATAAGCACGAAACATCAATGAATTTTTCAACGCAACATCGAGGCACGGATGGGGGTTGAACCCATGATCTTTGGTTTACGAGACCAACGCCTTACCACTTGGCCACCATGCCAAAGAGACACATGGCCTTTTAAAATTGAATGACAAAAAACTACAACGATAAGTGAGGCATGATATATTTGCTGCTCATATTACAAAACGCGAAAGACAAGAAGAGACAGGACTAGAAACTTCGAGAAACGAATAGGCACGAACAGCGGTCGAACCCACGATCTTTGGTCTACAAGACCAACCCCTTACCACTCGGCCACCCCACCACCTGAACTGCATAAAAATGAGTGAATGAATGAACTATCATTATTAAGTCAATATCTTTGCAGCTGCCCACCGTCCCACGGCCGAGCTGTACAAATTATTATGTGAATTAAACAGACCAGCAATCAAGAAAAGGGCACATTACGTAAATTGATGTAAACATTATCTGTCCATTGACCTCAAACTAAAATGATTAATTTGGATTCACATAATCTTTGTAAATTAAAGAAGCACATTCATCTACAAAAAGAATGGTTGATCCTGCGTGCGTTAGGATGGCATAATGCTCAACTTTCAATCGTTGATAAAATTGTCACTTTGGCCACAGTTAGCTTGGTTAATTAAAAAGGGTCCTTTTATCTGTCTGGGGTATGACTTGTTGGGGAGTAGTGGCATGTTCACAAGAGAGGTGGAAAGATTCTCTGGAATGACCTTAGGTTTCAAAAGGAAACACTTCAAGTTCACCAGACAGAGGTATTTGGTTAATTGTTCTGAGTATACCAGCACACATTGCAAACATCCCATTGATCAAGGAGGATCACACCTCAACAGAATCTAGAAATGTGATTAATGTGGAAGCCTTTTGGAATTTCAGGATTAGCATGGGACAACTCGGTCAATATGTTTTACAAAGCTAGCTGGAAATTATGGACAGCAAAAACAATCAATAAAAAAGCTATGTTTGGGAAAACAGTTCTGCTATAATTTTCTGTAAATTAGAGAAGCACTTCACTTCCATGTACAAGGTGAAGACATGCTTGTAATTATTACATTTTCAACAACATTGAAAAACTGACCTTTGAAAATTAAGAAATAAGCACGAAACATCAATGAATTTTTCAACGCAACATCGAGGCACGGATGGGGGTTGAACCCATGATCTTTGGTTTACGAGACCAACGCCTTACCACTTGGCCACCATGCCAAAGAGACACATGGCCTTTTAAAATTGAATGACAAAAAACTACAACGATAAGTGAGGCATGATATATTTGCTGCTCATATTACAAAACGCGAAAGACAAGAAGAGACAGGACTAGAAACTTCGAGAAACGAATAGGCACGAACAGCGGTCGAACCCACGATCTTTGGTCTACAAGACCAACCCCTTACCACTCGGCCACCCCACCACCTTAACTGCATAAAAATGAGTGAATGAATGAACTATCATTATTAAGTCAATATCTTTGCAGCTGCCCACCGTCCCACGGCCGAGCTGTACAAATTATTATGTGAATTAAACAGACCAGCAATCAAGAAAAGGGCACATTACGTAAATTGATGTAAACATTATCTGTCCATTGACCTCAAACTAAAATGATTAATTTGGATTCACATAATCTTTGTAAATTAAAGAAGCACATTCATCTACAAAAAGAATGGTTGATTCTGCGTGCGTTAGGATGGCATAATGCTCAACTTTCAATCGTTGATAAAATTGTCACTTTGGCCACAGTTAGCTTGGTTAATTAAAAAGGGTCCTTTTATCTGTCTGGGGTATGACTTGTTGGGGAGTAGTGGCATGTTCACAAGAGAGGTGGAAAGATTCTCTGGAATGACCTTAGGTTTCAAAAGGAAACACTTCAAGTTCACCAGACAGAGGTATTTGGTTAATTATTCTGAGTATACCAGCACACATTGCAAACATCCCATTGATCAAGGAGGATCACACCTCAACAGAATCTAGAAATGTGATTAATGTGGAAGCCTTTTGGAATTTCAGGATTAGCATGGGACAACTCGGTCAATATGTTTTACAAAGCTAGCTGGAAATTATGGACAGCAAAAACAATCAATAAAAAAGCTATGTTTGGGAAAACAGTTCTGCTATAATTTTCTGTAAATTAGAGAAGCACTTCACTTCCATGTACAAGGTGAAGACATGCTTGTAATTATTACATTTTCAACAACATTGAAAAACTGACCTTTGAAAATTAAGAAATAAGCACGAAACATCAATGAATTTTTCAACGCAACATCGAGGCACGGATGGGGGTTGAACCCGTGATCTTTGGTTTACGAGACCAACGCCTTACCACTTGGCCACCATGCCAAAGAGACACATGGCCTTTTAAAATTGAATGACAAAAAACTACAACGATAAGTGAGGCATGATATATTTGCTGCTCATATTACAAAACGCGAAAGACAAGAAGAGACAGGACTAGAAACTTCGAGAAACGAATAGGCACGAACAGCGGTCGAACCCACGATCTTTGGTCTACAAGACCAACCCCTTACCACTCGGCCACCCCACCACCTGAACTGCATAAAAATGAGTGAATGAATGAACTATCATTATTAAGTCAATATCTTTGCAGCTGCCCACCGTCCCACGGCCGAGCTGTACAAATTATTATGTGAATTAAACAGACCAGCAATCAAGAAAAGGGCACATTACGTAAATTGATGTAAACATTATCTGTCCATTGACCTCAAACTAAAATGATTAATTTGGATTCACATAATCTTTGTAAATTAAAGAAGCACATTCATCTACAAAAAGAATGGTTGATCCTGCGTGCGTTAGGATGGCATAATGCTCAACTTTCAATCGTTGATAAAATTGTCACTTTGGCCACAGTTAGCTTGGTTAATTAAAAAGGGTCCTTTTATCTGTCTGGGGTATGACTTGTTGGGGAGTAGTGGCATGTTCACAAGAGAGGTGGAAAGATTCTCTGGAATGACCTTAGGTTTCAAAAGGAAACACTTCAAGTTCACCAGACAGAGGTATTTGGTTAATTGTTCTGAGTATACCAGCACACATTGCAAACATCCCATTGATCAAGGAGGATCACACCTCAACAGAATCTAGAAATGTGATTAATGTGGAAGCCTTTTGGAATTTCAGGATTAGCATGGGACAACTCGGTCAATATGTTTTACAAAGCTAGCTGGAAATTATGGACAGCAAAAACAATCAATAAAAAAGCTATGTTTGGGAAAACAGTTCTGCTATAATTTTCTGTAAATTAGAGAAGCACTTCACTTCCATGTACAAGGTGAAGACATGCTTGTAATTATTACATTTTCAACAACATTGAAAAACTGACCTTTGAAAATTAAGAAATAAGCACGAAACATCAATGAATTTTTCAACGCAACATCGAGGCACGGATGGGGGTTGAACCCATGATCTTTGGTTTACGAGACCAACGCCTTACCACTTGGCCACCATGCCAAAGAGACACATGGCCTTTTAAAATTGAATGACAAAAAACTACAACGATAAGTGAGGCATGATATATTTGCTGCTCATATTACAAAACGCGAAAGACAAGAAGAGACAGGACTAGAAACTTCGAGAAACGAATAGGCACGAACAGCGGTCGAACCCACGATCTTTGGTCTACAAGACCAACCCCTTACCACTCGGCCACCCCACCACCTGAACTGCATAAAAATGAGTGAATGAATGAACTATCATTATTAAGTCAATATCTTTGCAGCTGCCCACCGTCCCACGGCCGAGCTGTACAAATTATTATGTGAATTAAACAGACCAGCAATCAAGAAAAGGGCACATTACGTAAATTGATGTAAACATTATCTGTCCATTGACCTCAAACTAAAATGATTAATTTGGATTCACATAATCTTTGTAAATTAAAGAAGCACATTCATCTACAAAAAGAATGGTTGATTCTGCGTGCGTTAGGATGGCATAATGCTCAACTTTCAATCGTTGATAAAATTGTCACTTTGGCCACAGTTAGCTTGGTTAATTAAAAAGGGTCCTTTTATCTGTCTGGGGTATGACTTGTTGGGGAGTAGTGGCATGTTCACAAGAGAGGTGGAAAGATTCTCTGGAATGACCTTAGGTTTCAAAAGGAAACACTTCAAGTTCACCAGACAGAGGTATTTGGTTAATTATTCTGAGTATACCAGCACACATTGCAAACATCCCATTGATCAAGGAGGATCACACCTCAACAGAATCTAGAAATGTGATTAATGTGGAAGCCTTTTGGAATTTCAGGATTAGCATGGGACAACTCGGTCAATATGTTTTACAAAGCTAGCTGGAAATTATGGACAGCAAAAACAATCAATAAAAAAGCTATGTTTGGGAAAACAGTTCTGCTATAATTTTCTGTAAATTAGAGAAGCACTTCACTTCCATGTACAAGGTGAAGACATGCTTGTAATTATTACATTTTCAACAACATTGAAAAACTGACCTTTGAAAATTAAGAAATAAGCACGAAACATCAATGAATTTTTCAACGCAACATCGAGGCACGGATGGGGGTTGAACCCGTGATCTTTGGTTTACGAGACCAACGCCTTACCACTTGGCCACCATGCCAAAGAGACACATGGCCTTTTAAAATTGAATGACAAAAAACTACAACGATAAGTGAGGCATGATATATTTGCTGCTCATATTACAAAACGCGAAAGACAAGAAGAGACAGGACTAGAAACTTCGAGAAACGAATAGGCACGAACAGCGGTCGAACCCACGATCTTTGGTCTACAAGACCAACCCCTTACCACTCGGCCACCCCACCACCTTAACTGCATAAAAATGAGTGAATGAATGAACTATCATTATTAAGTCAATATCTTTGCAGCTGCCCACCGTCCCACGGCCGAGCTGTACAAATTATTATGTGAATTAAACAGACCAGCAATCAAGAAAAGGGCACATTACGTAAATTGATGTAAACATTATCTGTCCATTGACCTCAAACTAAAATGATTAATTTGGATTCACATAATCTTTGTAAATTAAAGAAGCACATTCATCTACAAAAAGAATGGTTGATTCTGCGTGCGTTAGGATGGCATAATGCTCAACTTTCAATCGTTGATAAAATTGTCACTTTGGCCACAGTTAGCTTGGTTAATTAAAAAGGGTCCTTTTATCTGTCTGGGGTATGACTTGTTGGGGAGTAGTGGCATGTTCACAAGAGAGGTGGAAAGATTCTCTGGAATGACCTTAGGTTTCAAAAGGAAACACTTCAAGTTCACCAGACAGAGGTATTTGGTTAATTATTCTGAGTATACCAGCACACATTGCAAACATCCCATTGATCAAGGAGGATCACACCTCAACAGAATCTAGAAATGTGATTAATGTGGAAGCCTTTTGGAATTTCAGGATTAGCATGGGACAACTCGGTCAATATGTTTTACAAAGCTAGCTGGAAATTATGGACAGCAAAAACAATCAATAAAAAAGCTATGTTTGGGAAAACAGTTCTGCTATAATTTTCTGTAAATTAGAGAAGCACTTCACTTCCATGTACAAGGTGAAGACATGCTTGTAATTATTACATTTTCAACAACATTGAAAAACTGACCTTTGAAAATTAAGAAATAAGCACGAAACATCAATGAATTTTTCAACGCAACATCGAGGCACGGATGGGGGTTGAACCCGTGATCTTTGGTTTACGAGACCAACGCCTTACCACTTGGCCACCATGCCAAAGAGACACATGGCCTTTTAAAATTGAATGACAAAAAACTACAACGATAAGTGAGGCATGATATATTTGCTGCTCATATTACAAAACGCGAAAGACAAGAAGAGACAGGACTAGAAACTTCGAGAAACGAATAGGCACGAACAGCGGTCGAACCCACGATCTTTGGTCTACAAGACCAACCCCTTACCACTCGGCCACCCCACCACCTTAACTGCATAAAAATGAGTGAATGAATGAACTATCATTATTAAGTCAATATCTTTGCAGCTGCCCACCGTCCCACGGCCGAGCTGTACAAATTATTATGTGAATTAAACAGACCAGCAATCAAGAAAAGGGCACATTACGTAAATTGATGTAAACATTATCTGTCCATTGACCTCAAACTAAAATGATTAATTTGGATTCACATAATCTTTGTAAATTAAAGAAGCACATTCATCTACTAAAAGAATGGTTGATTCTGCGTGCGTTAGGATGGCATAATGCTCAACTTTCAATCGTTGATAAAATTGTCACTTTGGCCACAGTTAGCTTGGTTAATTAAAAAGAGTCCTTTTATCTGTCTGGGGTATGACTTGTTGGGGAGTAGTGGCATGTTCACAAGAGAGGTGGAAAGATTCTCTGGAATGACCTTAGGTTTCAAAAGGAAACACTTCAAGTTCACCAGACAGAGGTATTTGGTTAATTATTCTGAGTATACCAGCACACATTGCAAACATCCCATTGATCAAGGAGGATCACACCTCAACAGAATCTAGAAATGTGATTAATGTGGAAGCCTTTTGGAATTTCAGGATTAGCATGGGACAACTCGGTCAATATGTTTTACAAAGCTAGCTGGAAATTATGGACAGCAAAAACAATCAATAAAAAAGCTATGTTTGGGAAAACAGTTCTGCTATAATTTTCTGTAAATTAGAGAAGCACTTCACTTCCATGTACAAGGTGAAGACATGCTTGTAATTATTACATTTTCAACAACATTGAAAAACTGACCTTTGAAAATTAAGAAATAAGCACGAAACATCAATTAATTTTTCAACGCAACATCGAGGCACGGATGGGGGTTTAACCCGTGATCTTTGGTTTACGAGACCAACGCCTTACCACTTGGCCACCATGCCAAAGAGACACATAGACTTTTAAAATTGAATGACAAAAAACTACAACGATAAGTGAGGCATGATATATTTGCTGCTCATATTACAAAACGCGAAAGACAAGAAGAGACAGGACTAGAAACTTCGAGAAACGAATAGGCACGAACAGCGGTCGAACCCACGATCTTTGGTCTACAAGACCAACCCCTTACCACTCGGCCACCCCACCACCTGAACTGCATAAAAATGAGTGAATGAATGAACTATCATTATTAAGTCAATATCTTTGCAGCTGCCCACCGTCCCACGGCCGAGCTGTACAAATTATTATGTGAATTAAACAGACCAGCAATCAAGAAAAGGGCACATTACGTAAATTGATGTAAACATTATCTGTCCATTGACCTCAAACTAAAATGATTAATTTGGATTCACATAATCTTTGTAAATTAAAGAAGCACATTCATCTACAAAAAGAATGGTTGATCCTGCGTGCGTTAGGATGGCATAATGCTCAACTTTCAATCGTTGATAAAATTGTCACTTTGGCCACAGTTAGCTTGGTTAATTAAAAAGGGTCCTTTTATCTGTCTGGGGTATGACTTGTTGGGGAGTAGTGGCATGTTCACAAGAGAGGTGGAAAGATTCTCTGGAATGACCTTAGGTTTCAAAAGGAAACACTTCAAGTTCACCAGACAGAGGTATTTGGTTAATTGTTCTGAGTATACCAGCACACATTGCAAACATCCCATTGATCAAGGAGGATCACACCTCAACAGAATCTAGAAATGTGATTAATGTGGAAGCCTTTTGGAATTTCAGGATTAGCATGGGACAACTCGGTCAATATGTTTTACAAAGCTAGCTGGAAATTATGGACAGCAAAAACAATCAATAAAAAAGCTATGTTTGGGAAAACAGTTCTGCTATAATTTTCTGTAAATTAGAGAAGCACTTCACTTCCATGTACAAGGTGAAGACATGCTTGTAATTATTACATTTTCAACAACATTGAAAAACTGACCTTTGAAAATTAAGAAATAAGCACGAAACATCAATGAATTTTTCAACGCAACATCGAGGCACGGATGGGGGTTGAACCCATGATCTTTGGTTTACGAGACCAACGCCTTACCACTTGGCCACCATGCCAAAGAGACACATGGCCTTTTAAAATTGAATGACAAAAAACTACAACGATAAGTGAGGCATGATATAGTTGCTGCTCATATTACAAAACGCGAAAGACAAGAAGAGACAGGACTAGAAACTTCGAGAAACGAATAGGCACGAACAGCGGTCGAACCCACGATCTTTGGTCTACAAGACCAACCCCTTACCACTCGGCCACCCCACCACCTTAACTGCATAAAAATGAGTGAATGAATGAACTATCATTATTAAGTCAATATCTTTGCAGCTGCCCACCGTCCCACGGCCGAGCTGTACAAATTATTATGTGAATTAAACAGACCAGCAATCAAGAAAAGGGCACATTACGTAAATTGATGTAAACATTATCTGTCCATTGACCTCAAACTAAAATGATTAATTTGGATTCACATAATCTTTGTAAATTAAAGAAGCACATTCATCTACAAAAAGAATGGTTGATTCTGCGTGCGTTAGGATGGCATAATGCTCAACTTTCAATCGTTGATAAAATTGTCACTTTGGCCACAGTTAGCTTGGTTAATTAAAAAGGGTCCTTTTATCTGTCTGGGGTATGACTTGTTGGGAAGTAGTGGCATGTTCACAAGAGAGGTGGAAAGATTCTCTGGAATGACCTTAGGTTTCAAAAGGAAACACTTCAAGTTCACCAGACAGAGGTATTTGGTTAATTGTTCTGAGTATACCAGCACACATTGCAAACATCCCATTGATCAAGGAGGATCACACCTCAACAGAATCTAGAAATGTGATTAATGTGGAAGCCTTTTGGAATTTCAGGATTAGCATGGGACAACTCGGTCAATATGTTTTACAAAGCTAGCTTGAAATTATGGACAGCAAAAACAATCAATAAAAAAGCTATGTTTGGGAAAACAGTTCTGCTATAATTTTCTGTAAATTAGAGAAGCACTTCACTTCCATGTACAAGGTGAAGACATGCTTGTAATTATTACATTTTCAACAACATTGAAAAACTGACCTTTGAAAATGAGGAAAGAAACATGATAGAATTCCGCAATCCAACATCGAGGCACGGATGGGGGTTGAACGCATGACCTTTGGTTTACGAGACCAACGCCTTACCACTTGGCCACCATGCCAAAGAGACGCACGAGATTAAAAAATTGAATGACAAAAAACTACAATGATAAGTGAGGCATGATATGTCTGCTGCGCGGATTACAAAAC
This sequence comes from Conger conger, assembly GCF_963514075.1. Lineage (NCBI taxonomy): Eukaryota > Metazoa > Chordata > Actinopteri > Anguilliformes > Congridae > Conger > Conger conger. The sequence continues at coordinate 25,489,302 of NC_083764.1, forward strand.
GCGAAAGACAAGAAGAGACAGGACTAGAAACTTCGAGAAACGAATAGGCACGGACAGCGGTCGAACCCACGATCTTTGGTCTACAAGACCAACCCCTTACCACTCGGCCACCCCACCACCTGAACTGCATAAAAATGAGTGAATGAATGAACTATCATTATTAAGTCAATATCTTTGCAGCTGCCCACCGTCCCACGGCCGAGCTGTACAAATTATTATGTGAATTAAACAGACCAGCAATCAAGAAAAGGGCACATTACGTAAATTGATGTAAACGTTATCTGTCCATTGACCTCAAACTAAAATGATTAATTTGGATTCACATAATCTTTGTCAATTAAAGAAGCACATTCATCTACAAAAAGAATGGTTGATTCTGCGTGCGTTAGGATGGCATAATGCTCAACTTTCAATCGTTGATAAAATTGTCACTTTGGCCACAGTTAGCTTGGTTAATTAAAAAGGGTCCTTTTATCTGTCTGGGGTATGACTTGTTGGGGAGTAGTGGCATGTTCACAAGAGAGGTGGAAAGATTCTCTGGAATGACCTTAGGTTTCAAAAGGAAACACTTCAAGTTCACCAGACAGAGGTATTTGGTTAATTGTTCTGAGTATACCAGCACACATTGCAAACATCCCATTGATCAAGGAGGATCACACCTCAACAGAATCTAGAAATGTGATTAATGTGGAAGCCTTTTGGAAATTCAGGATTAGCATGGGACAACTCGGTCAATAATGTTTTACAAAGGTAGCTGGAAATTATGTACAGCAAAAACAATCAATAAAAAAGCTATGTTTGGGAAAACAGTTCTGCTATAATTTTCTGTAAATTAGAGAAGCACTTCACTTCCATGTACAAGGTGAAGACATGCTTGTAATTATTACATTTTCAACAACATTGAAAAACTGACCTTTGAAAATAAAGAAAGAAGCACGAAACATCAGTGAATTTTTTTTATTTTTATAGTATAAATCACCTAACTGGCAATTGGGTAACAATGAAGGCTGCTGATGGCAGATTTTGCACAGGGTTTTTTTGTTGTCACAATTTGAACCCCCATGGTGATGTCTGTGTATAGGACGGTGAGTGGTGAGATTCACATTCATGTAGACAGTCACTGTTTCTGGGCTCAGGATTTGCGTAAGTAACCAATTCATGCCCATACACTCAGTGATTACTTTATTAGGTAGACATGTACACCAGCTTGTTAAACGAAATATTTGATCAGCCAATCATGTCGCAGCAAGTAAATGCATAAAAGCATGCAGACCTGGTCAAGAGGTTCAGCTGTTTTTCAGACCAAATGTCAGAATGGGGTCACCTATGGTGCTGACCCATCTACACACAAACATAGCCAGACACCTATGTGCATATGCCCATACATACACACACAAACACATATAGACATGCACAAAACACAAAAACCATTAAAACTAAAGACTCCCATACCATGAATTCACTTCAAGTTCAAAACTTGGAACATTCTTGGAATTGGTGGACAGTCAAAAAGACTTAAGGTACTTAATCACACAAACAAATTACAAGCAGATATATGCCTTCTACAAGAAACTCATTTATCAGAATCTGACTTCCATAAATTAAGAACACCAAAATTTAATAAAATATTCTCCACCCATTTCAACTCTAGGCAAATGGCCTCGCCATTTTAATACACAAAAGGACGATAATAAATATCACAATACATAACAACCCAATCACTATTGCATGTATCCATGGCCCAAATAATGATGACCAATCCTTTTTCCACAGCCTTTTCACCTCTCTCTCTCCAATCTTTCTGGCTCCCCAATAATCACCAGAGGAGATTTCAATGCAGTCAGGAGCCCATCATGAGACAGGTCTAACAATTCAAACAGCACATGTAATTGCCAAACCACAGAAATAATGAAACAGTTCATGAGTGAGTTTGGTCTTGCCGATGTCGGTGATTAAAACACCCAACTGCTAGAGAATTTTTCATTCTTTTCACCAGTTCATCACTCCTACTCTCGTATTGACTTATTTTTAACCAGTAACTCAATTATTCCCCAAATCTCAGACATGCTAATACACCCTCCTACAATTAGTGATCATGCTCATAGTCTCCCTCACTTGGAATATTAACCATTCACATCCTATAGATGGCACTTTAATACTTTAATACTTTACTTGATGACCCCAACTTTGATCATTATATTAAGAGAGAGTGGGCTTCCTTCCTTGAAATGAATGATTTTCCAGAAATAGCATTATCACTACTTTGGGAAACGGGGTAAAATCATATCATATTCCACACATTAAAAAAAGAAAGACAACAAACAGGAAATGTACTTAGAACAAAAGATTATAGAATTTGAGACCATCAACGCAAATAATCCCACAGCACAAATGCAAAATGATTTACGGAAATACAAATTACAACTGAATGAACACACAAATCGGAAAACTCAATTCCACCCATAAAATTTTGAATACAGTAATAAATCTGCAAAATACCTGGCCAACCAAATCAAGGGAAACAAATAAAAAACAACAATTACAAACTCAGCAGGGTATATTGTACAGACACCTGAGGAAATAAACAAGACTTTTCAAGATTTGCATACCAATCTCTGTTCATCAATACGTAAACCAAGCCAAGAAGACATTGACACATTCCTATGCAATATTGATTTACCACAACTTACTGAAGACCAAGTGAATACCGTTTACAATTACAGAATTCCACAATGCCCAAAAACGAATGCCTAACAGTAAATCAGCAGAAATTGATGGCTTCCCTGTTGAGTTCTCTAAACACTTTTTGAATGCTCTAGCCCCCATTTTCAACAGATTAACAGCTGACATCAAACAAAAATCCAAACTTCCCAGAGACATGAATACTGCCACAATCTCTCTTTTACTAAAACCTGATAAAGACCCCACCTCCCCTTCACGCTATCGCCCCTGTCCTCTCATCAACAGACACGAAAATCCTTAGCAAGGCCCGAGCATCACAGATTGAAACAGTCACTCCATCTATCATCCACTCAGACCAAACTGGCTTTATGAAAGGAAGACACTCACCTAATAACCTACGTAGACTATTTAACTTAATTCATTACATATCTCACACAAACTCACCAATACCTATAGTCTCACTGGATGCAGAAAAGGCATTTGATAAAGTAAATTGGGAACTTGTATAATTCTACACTGAAGAAATTTGGTTTTGGTGAATCATTTTCTACACATCACCAATGGCCACGATGACCACCAATACCACAATGCTTCACTATGCACAGGGGTACTAGTCAAAGATGCCCGTTCTCTCCATCAGCAGTCATCCTTCAAAAAATAAACATCACAGGAATCCAAACAAATCAAAATCCTTCCTCTTCATTACCTGAAATCATCCGCCTCATAAACACTTTCTCTAAAATCTCAGACTTTACTATCACTATCAACTGGTCTAAATCCACAATTCTCCCACTCAACCCTATTAACTGGGATGTGGCGGCTCAAACATCACCCCACTCTCTGCGCAACTGGTAATATCACATAATTAGGAATCAACATTTCCTCTAGGCTCTCAGAGTTAGTCCATCTCAACTTCAACCCACTTCCCAAAACAGTAGAGGACAATCTTCAATGTTGGATGAATCTACCAATATCCCTCATCAGGGCCAAAATGACCATACTGCCCTTGATAAATTACCTATTCTCAATGATCCTGATCAAGCCCCCACCCTCATTGTTCAAATCCTTATACTCTATCACCTCAAAATTCTACGGGAAAAACAAGACCTAGAATCAAACTGATGACATATAGTAGGTATTATACATTGCTGTAGTCAGAGATCTGTGCTGATACCTTGATGGAGAGCAGGCTGATGTTAGCGTTAGGGCTGATCAATTTAATTTCCTGTCTTTCAAGGCAAATATTTCACTCAAACCTTGCCTTCTGGTCCTCTTGGTTGGCTCTATTTCGCCAGACAATCATGGACAGAAAAGTATTAAAAATCCAAAACAGGTGTTTGACCCAGGTCTGGTTGCTAGTGAGTGATCCCTGGGTGGCATTACAGCTAATTGTGCATCTCCCAGCTCGGACACTGGCTGCAGTCGGCACTGAAAGTCCAAATCTGAAAAAGATATTGTGCGGCCCATCAATGCACATGAACAGTGCCACCAAGAAGCCCCCTAGAATTCAATTCTCACTTTTTATGGATACCTAAGTCATTTTTCTGGATGCTTTTTAAGAAGTTCACAAAACATTCTTGTAGAGAATGAAGATTGTTTTGGTCAAGTAAATATGTCACTGTAATTTGAGGCAGAGGCAATGTTGTAAGAATACACTCATGATGGGAACAAAACTGTCCCTGTGTATTTATATGGGCAGAGAGAACAAAGTTACCATTTTCCTCCAAAGCCCATGTTTCCGTAAGCCACAAGCAAAGACCTTAAATGAACCAGAAATAATACTAAAATACCGTTATTATGTTAGATCTGTCAAAACACAGAGCCGCATAATTCTGTTTAGCTGAATACTAGAACACTGTGTTCCACAAATACTGTGGAGTGAGTAATCACCATCAGTGTTCCTTTTATCTAAATAATGCAAGTGTGCCAAGATTAAGTCATTTGAAAGTAGTTTAACAATGCAATGCACATGTTGCGTACTTTATTAGCTGCCTGCTTGCCAAACACTCAGCTCTTCACTGCTGATCAAGTAGGACAAACCGTTTAGAAAAAGACAGCCTACGGATGACCTGAAATGGCCAGAAAAATTTAAGACCATTGTGGACACAGGCAAAACATGAAAGTAAAAGCTTGACCTCACACATCCATTCATTCAGTTTCACATAGCTTTTCCTTAAGAATGGTCTGTGCAAAAATGAGCAGAATGAAAAGATAAATATATACTTAAGTGGCAGCTGATTGGTAACTTATACTTGCCTTATTACTGTTGAAATGCAAAAAAAAGAAAAGAAAAAAGAAATTACATAGACATTCACATTGACAGTGGCAAGCACTCAATTTCTGAAAACGTGTCGGAAACAGTAAAACGAGTGCAGCCAAAAAAAGACCAGCTTGGTCGGCGTATATAAACAAAGTGATCCTAGGAACACCCCTGGCAGTGGCCAGCATCAACTGTCTGATCCGGGAGTCCTGCCTGCTGCAGTGCAGGAGCATTACAACATTGAACTTGGGAATTTTCCAGTAAATAAATTGTGATTCCCTTATTTCACTCCTTTGTGGCTTCTGATTTTGAAAGAATTCAATTTGCTGTCTTGGTAAATTCATTACACCATGACATTCACTGAATTTCCTAACTTTAGCTCTTCAGCTGACCCACAGTGCAGTTGCAGTACCAATCATAATTTCTTTACTTAAGCAGGTTTTATAGTAGATGGATTGATATATTAGGAATAATCTGCATGAAGCCTTATGATGGCACAACCATGTCATGACCACCTCAACTATATCAACACTGCTGGTGTACTGTCATGCCAACATTAATGCTTTATTGAAGTTCCTAGGACTGACATGTGTCCCAGGTCAACAGCCATTTAATGATTGTGGAGAGATCAAACTAACTGTAGCTATGCAAAACTCTAACATGCATGCAGTAACTTTGAGCAATACTTCACTGTAGCATTGGGAGCGACTGTCAAATTTCAAAGGTATGGCATTGTAGGGGTCCTCGCACGGGCTACCAAAATATGTAGGGGTCCTCGCACGGGGCTCCAAATTATGTAGGGTCCTCGCACGGGCCGCCAAATAATGTAGGGATTTTACTCTCTACGAAACCGGGGCGCCAGTTAATGTTATGTAGCAGTATAACTGCAAAAAGTAATCAGTCTCATGACATTACTGTTATCAGAAATATCTAACCACAAATTTAGTATTTTAATTGATAATTAAAATAACCAATATTAATGATTAAACATACCGATAACCTGAAGGTTGGAAGTTCTTCGAAAGACTGCTTTAACTCGGCTCTCATGTCTATGGGATTCCAAAACGGACACCGTATATAATATATATTTATTAAACAAACATACAAACACATAACAGATAAACTAACGGAAATTTAGTTGGGTAAACTAGTAGGTTATGTAGGGCGTGTATATGTGTGTGTCAGCGCGCGTGTCGCTTGAACAAAGGAAAGGTGGGAGTAGCTAGCTTGAGTAAGCTAGAGTTCTGGGTGTGGTAATGAGTTAGAGTTAGCTGTGAGAAGGGACTACTTACGTAGTTTTACTCTATATATGCGCAAAAGACGGCGAATCAATTCACATACATATATATGTAGCTAACCAAACACATTACAATGGTAGGATGGTAAATATTGAAACACAGATTCACAAAAACAGTTAAGACTAAACTAAACACTGGCTATGCCTGAATGTTTGTTCTCTTACTGAGTCCATACGCATTGGATCCAAAAGACGTGCTGTCCTTATAGGAGCCGCGATGGTGCTGTGAATGCGTGTCCTGGAGAGATGCGCAGGCTGGGGCATCTTAGCCGCGCGTTATCGTCTGGTCCACTCGGTTGCTGGAAGGATGTTCGTTGCAGTTGTTTTTTGGTGAGCTTTGCAGGGGTAAACTGATGTACCGTTTCGCGTACACCAGTTTCCACTCGCTATAGGCCACAAAGTTACCGCGAGGTAACTAGGTGTGTCCGTAGGCCTGGTAGTGCGCTGTGCAGCATTCAGCCTCTGTCCGAGTCTCGGAGCAGATGAGCCGAAGCGAATGGCCAAAAAGGGTGCGTCGAGGAAGGGAATGAAGAAAGGGAAAAGAAGAGACAGAAGCAGAAGAGAAGAGAGAGATCCCAAGAACGTGTTTTGCTCTTATACGGGAAAGTTTATTGCTCCCACCATTACGGGATTGGCTGAACCAAGTTAGACGTCATTCGTGGTGGACGTCGCGGAATTTTCCTGTGGGAATGTGGAAGTTGTAGTCCCTACAGCATCAACTGGAAGAATACAGCATGACCACTGATTTGAGCAGTCAAAATTAGTTTGACAGCTCTGTAAGTGTCTCAGTTATGTGTCTGACTTAAATTACAGAGAATAAGAACACACACAGGCACACACACATAGAATAAATGATATGTTTTCATTAAAAGGAAGATTTAAATAAAAGAAACCAATATGCATTTGCATATCAAAAATAAAAAATAACATCAAGAATAATCTTTACTGTCAGGTTTGGGGGACAGAGGAACCAAGCGCAGACTCAGGGGTAACAGGAAAATAGCAGGTTTAATGACACAGGGAAGATCCAAAATGCAATCCAGAAACAGGCAATGGTCAAAATCCGGGCAGACGGGTCCATACAGGGCACACAGAAGAGTGGTCAGATGACAGGCAGAATTAAAAAACAGGAAGGCAGTCCACACAGACGAAGACACAAAAAACAGAATCCAAAAACACAATGTCGAAAGCCAGGCACGGATCAAACCAGGAATATCTAAAAACAGAACAGACCAGACAGAATGCAGGGGTGAGGGCACATGGTACAGGAGGCTAGAACCAGGCACAGAAAAATACAGGGACAGACTCAGGATACAAGGTATGACAAACTAGCGTTGAGCAAACAAAACAGACCGGTATATGTGCCACAGATAACAAGAAGAAACAAGAATCAGGTGTGTGAACTGGAGAACAGATAAGGAACAGGAAAAATTAATGACAGGAAGGAAGTACATATAAGTACATAAAGTGGGAGGCAGAGACAACAAATGGAGCACAGGTGAAACAAATGAATGAGAGTGAATGGAGCAGAAAACAGAATATGGTGGTCACAGAAAACATTTACTCTATTTTATTAACTAATCTTTCAAATAAGTAAACACTCAGTCTGTTCCTCGGCCCTCTGAGCTCAGACCTCCTCCCTAGCAGAATCCTCCCTCAGGAACACCTTGGACTCTTTCTTCTGTTGGGTGCGGATATCCTGAGTAGGATGGGCCAGGGGAAGAAAGGGAGCAGGACTGGGGTGAGAACTGCAGGGTGTAGGGGGACATGGCTAAAGGGTGGGTCCAGATGGACCCGGGGTAGGGAAAAATGCGGTACCAGGAGCAGTGGTGGGGACCTGTTCTAAAGTTACAGCAGTGGGCAATGGCTCAGCAGCCTGCCTAGTGGTACAATTTTGAAGTAGACCACCATAGTCACAGTACCCAGAGGAGGAATTAATGCATTGTGTGTTGGAAGCCTTGTCAGTGCATAGATCAAGATAATGTTCTAGGTGCTTCTGTGAATTTCCTGTCGTTTTAGGCTTTTGAAAATAATTATCTCTTCTTTAAAACATAGTTTTTCGGTTGAATTTCCTATCTTATTTTACTTTTTCCAACCATTATAACATTATAACGTTTTTTGTGTTGAATTTTGACTTTTTTTACAGGAAGGTAATGTAATCATAGGGTGGCCTTTAGCGTAATGGTTAAGGTACATTATTGGGACTCGCAAGGTCGGTAGTTTGATCCCCGGTGTAACCACAATAAGATCCGCACAGCTGTTGGGCTCTTAACCCTGCGTTTCTGTAGGGGAGGATTGTCTCCTGCTTTGTCTAATCAACTGTAAGTTGCTTTGCATAAAAGCATCAGCCAAATGACATGTAATGTAATATCTATATAAACAGTGGTTGCCCCAACCGATGATATCTTTTGTTATCAGAAAGTAAACCATTTCAAAATCTACATTTTACAATATTCCACTTGCGTTCTGAATAAACTCAGCTATATTTGCCATAATAACTTGAACTATTAATATAATTTGTATTTGACCATTTAGAAAGAAAAGAGTACCGCAAGGAGTATAAGTCACAGCAGCAAGAGCTTCAGTGAGGTAGCCAACAAGCCTGAACCCCTTGGACCACATTCTTTTCTGACTTTTCCAGACGAGTCAAAACTGAAATAGTTGAACTTACGGTAATTGTCCGGAAGCATTGCAATGGCTGATTTTGCAATACTTTCAGCAACTGTTTGGCCTGCGCCATTGCAATTGAATTTTTGAAAGTTAGTTTTAAACCAACTAGTTAGCTAGGTCACTAAGCAAGTGCAAAAAGGGAAGAGATGAAAGAGATGCATGCGCTATACTTTCTATAACTTGCTACCCAGGATCATGTAAATATTATGAGACTAACTACAACACATACTAGATGCCAAAAGCTGATCAGCTTAGAAACACATTCAGTTATTTCCACAGGGTCAGTCTGTGTGTGTGTGACAGCAATTATTTCCACAGGGTCAGTCTGTGTGTGTGTGACAGCAATTATTTCCACAGGGTCAGTTGCAGTTGCTGTAGCTTCTCAAATCAGCACCTTTTAACACGACAAAGTTATCCAGAAAATATCTGCTTGTTTGGAAGATAAATTTGAATCTACTTTTTTATTTTTGCCCTACTTATATAATGCAGAATACTGCATTAGTGTGACCACTGATATAAAGATGTCTGTAATCAGTACATATAGTGTGTTACATACACCAATTAGCCACAACCTTAAACCCACCTGCTTAAACCAGTTTTTTCATGATTGCTGCATAAACTGCATAAACTTGTCTATAAACACTTACTATTTCATTATATGATATGTGTACTTTTGAATTGCATTCAAAAGTTACATTTTTAAACAAAAATGGAAATCTTGTAAGCACATTGGGCCGGGGGTGCATTGTTTTGTTATTTAAATATCTTGGTATGTAGTGGTGTTCATGATCATGTCTAGTCCAGGACATGTAGTATCTTTAAAAAATAAAGACCACCCGCCATATTTAAAAATGCTTCCATCTAATCCTACATCAGTTTTACCCTTCTTCTCTACATTGGAATAACATGGCACTGCATGTGATGAAACTTCTCAAGGGTTGCGTGACCATATTAAGTTTTTTCTTTCCAGCTTGCCATAGCAACATTGCCCAAAGTTAAAAAAACAAGGATAAAAACTAGAAAGTCAGACTTCCTTTCATTGTGATCGAGGGTCTGTTGGTTTTTTCATTTATTTTGAAAAAAACTTTGGGGAGCTCCATCACAAGATCATTTCAATGTCTGACTACACAGGTTACCTAAATATAATATATGTTCAAACTAGCTAACGTTACAGCATGATCGAAGACAGTTACTAGCTAGCTCTGCCTATATTGCTAGCTATGCTAGCTATCCATGTAATTAATGTAGTGGCGGGCAGTGAAAGAGAATGAACAGAGAAGATGTCATGCCTCATGCCAGAATGTGTTAGCTGTTGATGGCGGCAAATCTGGAGATAACGTCACATTAAGGCAATTTCGTTTTGTAAGCTTGGCGGTGACAACTAGTCTGCTGTTGTCGGTTTAATGTATATGCTTTACAGGACTTAATAACTTAGCTAGCTAGAAGTTGCCATTATAGCGAAATTGTCCCATTTAACGTTACACAGGTAGCTAGCTAACGCAATTAGCAAGTAATGTTAACGTTACCACCAAGCCAATATAGACTAGCTAGTTAAGCATAGAAGCATAGAGCTTGGTAGCTGTTCCAACAAGACACACCGATAAACATTCGATGACTATGATAGCTACAGACTTACTACAGATGCTGTTTTTTGTAGTGTAAAGTATGTTACCCATTGATCCAGGGTCAGACATCATGTTCCTTAGTTATTTTGCGAAATCAGATCCTAGAAAAGCAGGGCAACATAAGCCTGAAGTATAGATAAATAGATAGCTAGGTAAGTAACACATAAGTTTTACTTATTTAACATTTTTTGATTTAAGCTGACTAGCTTAATCATAGCTTTGTACAGTTGTATCGCTAGCTACTAGTAACTAACAATATAGTTAGTTATCAATAGCTAATGTTAGCTGAGCTAACTGCCATCTTGAAAGCGGTGAGAACATGACATGCCAAAGAAGGCGTATTGCCAGGTGGCATTGCGGGACGAGGTGCGATACGACAATCTGAAGTGCCAGGTTCTTGCACCCATTTGCCAAAAATTGTGAGGTACTGTTCAGAGGACCCAAACGCAGACCAGGGAGTGTGCCAAAACGTTATCTTTAATCAGTCCAATCAGTCAAGGCAGGTAATCAGAGATCAACAATGCCAGAATCGAGATGCAAAAGAGTTCATCAATAAACAAAGCAGGGGCCAAAAAATCTGTGAAATCAAAAGCTGAGGTAAAGAAGGGCTAGGCAAAAACAAAGCTGATGAAGGCCAGTCAAAAGAAGTCAAAAACCAAATAATTAGATGTTCAAACAAATCCGAAAAGGGTAAGGCAAACTGAACATTGATCAACGTTCTGACAAGAAATAAAGCAGAGACTGGGGTTTAAATACATGAGGGGAAGTGACATAATAGGCGGGGCATGGGAGTGAGGAGGGCTAAACAAATAAACAACAGGTGAAGAACATAACTGGATAATGAAAGAATAACGAGGGGGAAACGAAAACGCGGACTGGATACACATAGACCCACACGTAAAACGGCTCCAGATTAGGGAGTGGACAATTGCATAGAGTTAAGGAACATAGTGATAGTGAGAGGCAGGTGTGAACACTTCGCTGAATCAAAGCAACCTCACCTGGTTTCTTGGGTCTGAATCGGTTGCTTATTTTAAGGCGGAGACGAAAGCCAGCACACCCTGCGGTTCTCCAGGACCAGGGTTGCCGACCCCTGTCCTAAGGGATAGTTTGGGAAACATGCCTAGAAAAGTAAACAACTTTAGTAAGGTATACCTTTATCAGGACATTGTTATTGGGAAACACGGCCCTGTTTATTTTTACAAGTAGTGTTGCCACTTTATCCTTCTCTGTTGCTTTGTCGGTCTCAAAAGCTGAATTTACAATGATTTATTAACATAATTGAGGTGAATTACATTGCTAACATATCAACCAAGTTTTTTTTGGTTTGCAGCTGCACTGTATGTTTAGCTGAAGCTTAAGCCTTTCTCCTAAACTCCACTTCTACGCTGACTTATGATTCTTTCACATGGCTCTCACCTCTCTATAGGTTGACTACATTGAGTTGAGAAAAAAAGTATATCGCCGAGTACAAAACTCATTCACTAAGCAAACATATCTGCCATGAAGTAAGACAGGGCATCCTCAGTTGGCATTTTGCATGAATTAATGTGAATCCTGGATTGGCATTATGAATGTATTTCCCTCTTCTTCTGTGAGATTATTATAGAATGATACACTGTGCCCTGGGGCACTTTTGGTCTCCTTTTTATTATTTTGACTATTGGGTCTACTGAAGCATGTCCACTTAAGAGGTTTGATGCGTTGTGTTTTCAGAGATGCTCTTTTGCATACCATTGTTGTGGTCTTTCATGTGTGGTTATTTAGTTACTGTCACCTTCCTGTCAGCTTTCGCTAGTCTGGACATTCTCCTTGGACCTCTCCCATTAACAACACGTTTTTCCCCACAGAACTGCTGCTCACTGGATGTTTTTTGTTTTTCACACAAACTAGAGAATGTTGTGTGTGAAAATCCCAGGAGATCAGCTGTTTCTGAGATACTCAGACCACCCTGTCTGGCACCAACAATCATTCCACGGTCAAAGTCACTTTTTCCCCATTCAGATGGTTGATGTGAACATTAACTGAAGCTCCTGACCCGTATCTGCATGATTGTAAGCATTGTACTGCTGCCACACAATTGGCTGATTAGATAATCACATGAATAAGTAGGTGTATATAAAGTGCTCAGTGAGTGTATATATGAACATGTTAAGAAAGGTCGCATGATGTTCCTCATATTAAAATATATTCTATTTGGATAATGAAATGTGAGCTATATAAAAATGCTTTATTCACAAATATTATGCAAGTATTAGTTCATTTGATTCCCCTCATGAATAAATATTTTGGAAAAGCACTGACTCTATTGATAAATGCAATACTTTTTTTTCACTCAACTGACTGTTTACTCCTGAAATGGAATGAATGCTGAATATACTGATTTCACCTTTCACATTTTGTTCTGCAGGGCGAGTGGTCTGTAAAAAAAAAATACTTTGACATCTTCTTGAGGAGATTATTTTCAAGGCCTTGTGTTTTGATATAGCACCTGATGACAGAACATATTCTGCAGGGAAGTGTTCAGATCACGTCTTGAAAATGTTGAAAGGGTTCCTGTAAACATTTGTTCTGCCTCACTGCAAACACCTTAAATTATTGTTATAAAATACATTTGAAAGAAATGACTTAATTCCTCATGGAAATAGAAGCATAGGGAAAAAATGTTTGTGTGTGTGGATGTTCATGGTTACTTGCCAGTGTGTGCATACATATAAGAAAAACCAAACATAACATACCTATATGATTACCGTGACTACTTAACAGACTGTTACTAACTAGTAAAAAAGGGCAATAAGCAATGATAACTGCCATACTCTTGAATATAGGATGGCAACAAATGTCACAAAGAAGCATCAAATCAAAAGACACATCACTGTTATTTTTGGTAGATTTACAATAAGAAAAATGTAGATAATAAAAAGCGATACATTAACATCAATAAGCTGCTTAGATTAAAGCCTTAATATGTGCTAAGAACTACTATAGATTCAGGCATATAAGCTGAATGGCAACAAAGCTCCTTTTCTGGGTATGAAAAGCCTTTAATTCTGAGTGTTCTTTCCTTATGTGTCCTATTTATACAGTATTATATATTGTAGCATTCACCTCGAGTAACCTTAAAAAATCTAAACCTGCAGACGTTAAATAAGCTTTGGCTGTTATGACCCAGACAGTGCTCACTGTTTTTTTTCTTTTTTTTTCTTAATTAAAGTTTGAAACAGAACAAGATTAACGGCCTTTTGGCTGTTATGAAATTGAATTTTGTCTTAAAATTCCGGCCTTCACAGGAAACATTAAATCAGGACAGTTATGACTAAGGCCTTGGAAATCTTTCGTGAAAGAACAATTTCAACATAAATATGGCCCTACTTTTTATCGCCACCATGTGGGGTATGTACATGTAATGTATTAGACCTTACTGCACTTGTGATTTGAGAGCCATGTGACTCGTGTTTCAACCCTTTTTCTTGAGACCTCACATTTAGACCATTCATCAGACCCCCGTTCCTGAACTCCATTCCTCACATTTAGACCATTCATCAGACCCCCGTTCCACCCTCCCTTTACGTTGGAGTCAGGTGTGAAGAGAATCTGTAGCACTAATTTTTCAGTTAATTACCCAGGAGAAAAGAAAACCTGTGCTGGATTTGGATTTGTGGGCCAGAGCCCGAGGATCCCTGCATTAGACTATACCAAAGATTTTGAGATATCCTCTCTGAATAAGCAAAAGAGAAATTATTGTACAGAGAGCAAGCATAATGTTCTTTACAATTTGACAGAGGCATTTATCAAGTGCAAACGTTTATTTGTGGGATGCCTGAGAAGAGGATAGCAACCCTGTAGTGCTGTAAGTAGGGGACTGCAGGTAATAAACAAGTAATTTCAGTGTTCCCTACTAATAAATTAAGAATCCTCCCTCTGCACAACTGTGCTCTTAAAGTTGTTTTAATTGTTTATTAACTGTAAACAATTATATTCTAAAATATTCTGTTTTACTGTAGGAGCTGCCAGCATTACCCTAACCATATCCCATATGTTCACTATGTTAGTAGTGTGCTGCAAAATTGTATCCTGTATTTTTTATTACCATATTTTCATGTTTTCTATTCCTACTTCCAACTGCTGCTGTACTATTGTTTTAACAGTGATAGCATTACAGTACTAGAAGTATTACTCTCACTACTGTGGGGAACTTTTCTTGTATAGACAGGAATATTTTAGATATTTCAGATATTTATTGAATGGGCGTCTAAATGGGTGCCAGTGAAAAACACAGTGAAGCCTCATAAACACATGGGTTTCTGTAAAGACGTGTGTTTTCACTGAGCCATGAAGGTCTTGTGTAATCTCTAAATCCTTTGACCGTGTGAGGGTCAGTTCAGAATTTTTTCCATGGTACCAAGAAACACTTGACTACACACCAGGAGGCAGAAGCAGGAAGCAAAATAAGGAACTTACATAATGGAGCACAGCAGTATGGCCATGACTTGACATACTACTACAGTCTGAGCAACACTACAAGAACATTGCTATGTGGTTGGGCAAGACTACACAGCTGGAACATGGTTGTCAGGGACAGTTCTAGGATTTTTTTACTGGGGTGGCCAAGGGAGGTCCAAGGGTTGTCTGGTGGTGGCCACCATATCCTGGTTTTGCATGCACAAAACTGTCACAATTGCGGGGCAGAGGAACCATGCACAGTCGTAGTGAAATGGCAAGTTTAATCAGCAGGTGGATAAGGGGCAGACGGAACGTACTCGAAACAGGCAAGAGTTCAAAACCGGGTAGGCAGCAGAGGTACAGAATCCACAAAACAAGAGTCCAGAGAAGAGCCAGGCAGGAGTCAAAAACTAGAAATATCCAAAACTAAAAAAAAAATAAAAAAACAGACAGAATGCCACAAGGGCAAAGGTACAGGGACAAGGAGGCTAGAACAAGGGGGAAGGAATAGGGGCTTGTAACTCTGAATCAGGACAAGACAAACTAGAAAAGTGCAACTGAAAAGGGCAGGTATAAATACACAGGGGAATGGGACAACCTAGGCGGGGCATGGGGTGAGGGCGGTCTAACAAATAAACATCAGGTGAGACACATTAAAGGGCAATCATACAATGACGCGGGAGGAACAAAAACGTGGGACTGGATTCGCATAGACACACATGTAATGCAAACGGGAGTAGACAATTGCACAGAGTTAAGGAATGTAGAGATAGTGGAGAGCAGGTGTGAACACTTCGCTGAATTAAGGCAGGTAATTAGAGATAGGACAGGGAGGTGGAGTTATAGAGCAGTATAGAAGAGAGTTAGTCTGTTAGTTATGTGATTAAACTATAAATACCCAAAACAAGTGAATGTTAGTTTGTTAGTTAGACAAACATATTAGTGTGTTAATATAATTACTACTGTACAAATTCTATGTTAGTTGGGATTAGTATATTAGTGCTATCTACAAACATGAAATGGAGAGAAAGCAGGAAGTAAGGAAAAGCAAGACTGGGAAGGAATCGTGGGAAACTGGAAAATTACGAAACCATCCGAGTTGTGAAGTACGCAGACAGGGAAGTGACTCGGGCTTGACTTGTGGAATGAATTATTTTCTTGAGTACTTGCATCAGTCAAAGTGTCACACAAAATGTCTAAATACTATAAGAATTATGTCCCAGCACCAACATAGTGGGTACAATAATATTATGTAAATACACATTATTTCTATTACAAGTTACGTTAGCTATCTAACTAAACAAGTTAGCGATTTGGCTATATAGATTTAGCTGATTTAGCTAGTTGTACACAAGGGGGCCATATTATATGAAATAAATATAGCATCCAAGTAATTAATTCTTGTTGAGACTAACATTCGTTAGCTAGCTAGTTAGTCACTAGTCTTTATTCAGATAACATTTGCTAACGTCAGCTGGCTAACTAGTTTGATGTTATGTAATGATGACATTTAAATGATATTTCAACAATTCAATATATTCAATATTTCAACCTGTCACACTGACAAAATAACATTTAGAGGTTTATAAACTGCACCATACAAGCTTGCAAGCTGTCCTTTGTTGCCGCACATTTGGCAGTCTTGCAAGCGGAAAATACGGTGTCTTTGTAAAAACAGATTGACAGACAAAACAGCCAATAACATGCTAATCAGATTGGTGCTTCTGACAGGTGTGCTTTTGATGCAAAAACGGGAAAGACAGTGTCTTGATAAAAACAGTATCTTGGTAAAAGCAGACTGACTACCCTGGCCACCCTTTTAGAACCGCCCTTGATGGTTGTTCAGTCACTTTAATTCTGCTATTTAAGCTCTAGAAAGAGTTTAGATTTCATTGCATCTCAACCCAAATTAAATCAATTACTGTACTTCATTACCTGGATTCCGTTCAACTGTTTTTTTTTTACCTTAGTTTGAAATAAAGGAACCTGGGAACATTGCTGGCTGTTTGAAAATTCAATTTAAAAATCCCTGGGCAAAACATTTATCCAATATTTCCTTTCACTTCATTTACAAATATTAGTTACATTTTACATACACAAAACTCATTCATTTGTTCATACCCATTCATATCAATATCCAATGTCGACATAGCATGAGCAAAGATTTTTCACTAGAATGGTGTGCTCCAAGTGTATGTCATTTTAGAATTGATTAGTCAGGAAATTACAGTGAAGTGGCAGCCAAGTACCCTTTGAGTAGTTGAATCTTAACGGGTAAAAGTGCATCCAAACTCAAAACCATGGATCATGACACAAATAAGACACAGCCTGAAAGAGAAGCAGCTTGTCTTCCAAATGTAAGGCACATGAAATTAACAAAGCAAAACCGACTGTATAGTATACCGAGACAAACTCAAAAACCATTTCAGCTGTATGAATACTAAGCAGGTTTTTCAATATACCAAACCACTAGCAGGATATGCCAACATACCCAGCACTCTGAGTCCCCCTTATTTTCCACACAGTTGAACTTTTTTTTTGCGTTTGATACCATCTTATCAGATGAATGTAACAACCTACTTCAAACTTTGCCAAAGCTGATACCAACACACTCCCTGAACAAAATGTCCATCTGCAGGAGTTGATGGCATTCCAGAGCATGCCCATGCCACTGAGCTTAGTCTAGCCTTTCACCCTCTTTCTCAAACCCATTTGCTCAGAAGTAGTTCCTGTCCTGTGAAAAACCTCAACCATTGTGCATAGTTCCTGTTGTGTGAAAAACCTCAACCATTGTGCGTGTGCCCAAATGGCCTGCCAATCTGAACTCAACCACTTCAGACTTGTGGAATTGAAACCCACAGCCATGAAATGCCTGGAGAGGTTGGTGTTCAATTCAGTTCAATTCACTTTTATTTGTATAGAGCTTTTCACAGAGACTGTGACAAAGATGCTTTACAGAGGAAACAGAAAGGAAAATTGGCCAAAATCCAGGCCTGAGGTTAAGTGCTAAGCCTGCTAATGGATTCCTTCCAAATCCCTATAAGCAGGGTCACAGGGAAACAGAGGATCTGTCTCATCCACAATTTCATAGAGCCTGGGTTTTCAACAAAGCTTTTGGGCTGAAATTAGCTGGTTCATATTTTTTCCATTGATTTTGATATTAAGACTGATTTAACTATTTAACATTTAGAAATTCATGTATATATTGACTGAAACAAATGGATTTTGATATTCCTCTATAACTTGATTTCTAGAAATTAATCAACTCCTGCGTTGCTCTGAAAATAATTTATTTGGTTGTTGATTCAAAGAGAATATTTGATTGAATCCTCAGCAGCCTGCCCAGTGGTAAAAGTTGTTTGAAGTAGACCACCATAGATACAGTACCCATAGCAGGTATTAATGCATTGTGTTGGAAGCCTTGTTAGTGCATTGGGCAAGATAATGTTCTTGGTGCTTCCTGTCTGTGAATTTTCTGTCTTTTTCGGCTTTTGCCAATCATTATCTCTCACTTTAAACGTAGTTTTTGTGTTGAATTTCCAGACGGATTACCGGAAGGCAATGTAATCATATCTATATAAACAGTGACCCTGACCGTTGATATCTTGTGTTATCAGAAAATAGAACATTTCAAAATCTGCATTTTACAATATTCCACTTGCGTTCTGAATAAACTCTGCTAAATTGCCATAATAACTTGAACTATTAATGACTAATATAATTTGCATTTTTGAACATTTAAAAAGAATGGAGAACCGTAGGTAGTTTAGACTGTTACCTATCAAATACATAATGGCCCTTACACGTAAATGTCACAGCAGCAAGACCTTCAGTGAAGTAGCCAAAAAGCCTTGAACCCCTTGAACCAATTATTTTCCACCTTTTCCGGACCAAGTCAAAAATGAAATAGTTGAAGTTACGGTAATTGTCTGGAAGCATTGTGATGGCTGATTTTGCAAAACTATCAGCTACACTATCAGCTACTGTTTGGCTTGTGCCATTGCAAGCGGAAGTTTGTTTTAAACTAGTTAGCTAGGTCACTAAGCAAGCACAAAAATAGAAGAGATGCATGCGCTTTACTTCCTATAACTTACTACCCAAGACCATGTAAATATTATGATACTAATGACAACACATGCTAGATGCCAAAAGCTGATCAGCTGAGAAACACATTCAGATATTTCCACAGGGTCAGTCGCAGTTGCTGTAGCTTCTCAAATCAGCACCTTTTAATACAACAAAGTTATCCTCAAAATATCTGCTTGTTTGGAATGCCTAGATAAAGTGACCACTGATATAAAGTAAATATAGTGTGCTACATACACCAATCAGTCACTGGCTAACAGACAAGCAAACTTTTCACCATTCATTTTCAACGGGGTCTCGTTCTCAAAATATCAATTTTAATAACAACCGTCGCACATGAAAACCCGGTTTTAGGAAAAGGCACTAGTCCGTTTAAAAGTAGGACATGTTCCAATTGGGTGAAAAACTGTAAAACGCTTTAAAAAGTGTGTAGAAGAGCGCAAATAAACCATATGAAAATGCTAATATTTTCACTCATCTTTTTAATAAAAAGTAACAAACAGATTTTTATGAGATTTTCTGAATTCATTGGAATAGCTTGCCTTACCAAAATATTTTTCATGTATATTGGTCCCAGAACAGCGAAATGACGAGGCTGGCAATTTTCATTTTTTGCATGCAAGTGTGGCTCTTTTAATAACACAGTGGGTAAAGGCAAATAATAGAACAGTCTGATAAGTTACATAACTTTCCTGTAATGCAGCCTTTAAAATCAGGAAAAGACAACACTTATGCTATATCACAATATTATGATATCCAAGATCTAAGACAATATCTAGATTCATGTCATAATATCAATATGATATCAATATATTGCCCAGCCCTACTGCTTTATTGAGAGTTTTACCAGGGAGGAGGTTATAGGCCGGAAGGCATGTTCAATACTCTGAATGTCTTAGCCGATATTGAGATAGACATGAACTAAAGACAAATAAGGCAGAAGGCGCCAATGGCATATTCCCAAGGGTATCTAAGGTATACTCACCTTCAACAATACCCTTGTTAGACCACACTGTGTGCAATTCTGGGGACCGCACTATAAGAATGATATAGAGGTGCTGGAAATGGTTCAGAGAAGGGCAACCATGTTGATTCTATGTATAAAAGATAAACGTTATGAGGGAAGACTTTACATGCTTAATCCCTTTAAGCTTAGTAAGAGGAGACTGAGGGAGGATTCGATTGAGGCTGAGGTGAACTACTGAGGTGAAATACAGTCAATTCTTCAGGGTGAGTTTGGTTAGCAGAACGAGAGAGATAATTTGTCATGGCAAATGATACATTCCCTGCAGATATTAGGAAGTATTTTTTTAACACAGAGAGTGGCTACTGTGTGAAATAGCTTGCCAGGACATGTAGTGGAGGCAGAAACACTGGGAGTTTTCAAAACCAGGCTTCAAACAGTGCTAGATACCTTGTAGCCACACTAAGCAGTTGGTACACTTTAGTGGAAGGAAAAGGTGAGCATTGCTGGGCTGAATGGCCTGTTTTGCCAGTATGTTATGTTATGTTACTAACTCTGAAGCCCCAACCCTTTCTTCAACATATTCTACACCAATGACATTCAGAGCACATCCCCTACTAACTTTAAATACTCCAGCCATAGTGACAGAAAACAATCACACATTTCACACAATGTTTAAAGACAAGGAACATTTCAGCAGACCCTTATTGATGGTCAAGGCCACCTTTTAGCAAGTGAAAAGCATGTCCATTGTTTCTTCATCATATGCTCCTTGGTTAAGTTTGCTGTATTTCTTATACACTTTTGCCATTTGTGGCATTTCTCTAAATGTTGATGGACTATGGTGGTTTCTGTATACTTCAGCTGTCAAGGATTATGTGTGTGAGTGTGTGCATGCATGTGCATGCTTGTGTGTGCGTGCACGCTAGCATGTGTGTGCATGCTGGGGGGGCTGATTTGTTTTAGATTTGATCCAATTATAAATGACAAAACCATAACCTCCAAGTTCATAGGCCAGTTCTTCTGAAACTATTTCAAACCAGTTGTCATACACTGCCTTTTTGTTTGGGAACCATAGGCAGACAATTGAGACTGAGAGTCTTGAAGAAGGTTAAGTTGACCAAAACATCAGTCATATCCTGAATGAAAGTATTTTGGAGAGTCGTGCTAATGTGGTAGTTACTTATCTTTTATCCAAGTCTTTGTTTGGGGATTATTTCTCCTAATGTGTGTTTTCCCTTTTCCTAAAAATCTAACCCAAAACACTTAGTTTTTTCAATTTTTTCAATTTTTCTGAGAACAAAACATCTAATTAAAACTTGAAAATGGTTTCAGGGCAAAAGTGGGAGTGGGAGTGCAGCGAAAAACAAGCAAATGATTATTCGGCTGAGCACTTTCCAACTGCATACTGTAAGTAATTATTTTGGTGTTCTGACTGTAGGAAAGACCCATTTTAAAATACTTTTTTTTAAAGAATCCTGTCTGTGATACGTGTCTCTGAGCTTCCAATCCTAATGGGGAAAATGCAGGATTCCTTATAATTTTCACTCCTCAAGAATTAGCAAAGTCACTCCATAACAAATCCAAAAGTGAAAGCTCAATTTATGGCACGTTTACAACAAGGGGTGGGTGATTTGTGGTTTTCCGTGGGCACCGTGCCCAAGGATACCAGAGGAGTTCCCCCTTGAAGCGTAGCCAAATGAAGTGAGTTATGCCAAGTCACCTTATTGAACAATGGCATGTGCTGTATATCTGTGTGTAAATAAAAGCTGGTTGTGTCTGAAAGGGCACACGTGTTTTCTCTGAAAAAAATTTAATTGGGTACATAATCAGGGTTTGAGTCAATACCATATTCTAGGGGTGGGTTAGACAAAAAGGACAGTACGTTTTGAAATGTCAATAAGCATTTTTTCAGCATACACACCTGTGCGTCATTTACTAGGCTTGTGTCACTACACTTCCTTCAGTGTTATTTTCCCATGGTTCCACCCTTTTAGCAAGTTCAAACAGCACACATTGCATATCTGTAAGAACATTATGCAATGGGTGGAGGAAATCTTGAGGATGAATAATTCGTAATGCTTTCACAGAAGTCTGATACGCACACAATGAATTACTTCATGGGGAAATAGAAGTTCCGCTTGTTCTGCTGGTTCTGGAAGTCTGAGAAACTGTCATTGGCAGGTGATACTGAATTTGAAGGAATTCCTGGACAGGGAAGAGAGTGGAGTATGTGGTAAAACCTGGAAGTGTGCAGGAATGAGACGGTGTGTCACTGATTCAAAGGGGTGAGCCCAGGTGTGGGTGTGGTTTCTTCACCTCACACTGTATGATTATACACTGATCTTTCCACTGTATGTCTGCGACTGGAGATGGGGTGCCACGCTCTAAAGACGAAGAATTTTTTTGCCCTTTAAATCTGCAGGGAATATGCTTTTTCTATCCATTGTTAAATGTTTAAACATTAGGTGGGAGCACACATAACAACCTCATCCACTTAATAGGCATGTGGAAGATTCCGAATTAAGTGTTTACATGCACACTGAATAAATTGGATCCAATTACGATGTGTGTTTACATGCCAACATTTTGATATGTGGGGAATGATCTTGCACAGCTACACAATACATGTTTCTCGCACATCTCCAAAATTTGTGTTGTGTATTAGATACAATAATTGCATTTCTGCATTATCTTGCAACTAAAGGAGAGAAGGTGAGCACAAGAGCAGCTTTACTGCAATGTCCAATTAGTTAATCTGTAAGTTCATGAAATAGAAAATTGGCTGGGTCGGAACAACTTTTTTTATTTAGGCTTTTAGCCCTTTAAGTAGTCTTTAAACTTTTCCAAAAAATTTTTTTATTTGGTTGATATTTCTGTGGATTCCACGTTCGTTCATGTTTTAGAACGCCTGTTTGAATAACTTATTCTTTCAAGCCTTTTGACCTTCGAAGCATTTCATGATTTTTACTTCTTTTAATGTTTAATGTTGTTTTCAAAAGATAAAAGGGGGTCTCCCAGAGACATTTGACAATTGATTTATCGATTTATTTCTGTTCATTTTAATCAGCATAGCGTTCTCCATCGCATAGTGAGTCACGGATAGCTTGTTCTTCCTGCATGGATTGCAAGAAATTACTCAATCACAAACTACCGTTACAAACTGTTACAACTGTAGTGTTATGACTAATACTGCATACAGATGATGTGAGTGACGGAAAAACACATACAATAATTAAACAGCTAATAAAAATGATTAATGAGCTCGCATATTTATTGGAAAGATACGGTTCTTTTAGCAGTAAAAGTGTGCACGTGATACTGTGTATAAACACTTCTATGGTACACCAAGTTTGTGTACCTTTTTTTAGGGTGCAGATATTTAAAAAATCTTCCTACAAAATTGATTTTTTAGCACTTATAAATAAAGGAAACACCTCCAGTGTGGCAGTTGATGGCTTCATACCATGTTATAAAGGGAAACCTAATTATTTAAATGAGGTAATCTGCCAATTTCTGAGGTGGCAAGGGAAGGAAACATTTTGAATCGACAAGCATTTGCATTTAACATCTATTTTCCTGATCCTCTGGAGCAGGAAAATATATGTTTTGCCTTTTATTCCATGTCCCTCAATGAGTAACATAGGCATGCACATAATATGTAAACACTCCAGTTGGTAAAGACAAGACTTGCATCACATTGTGGAAATCAGTAATAGTCATTGATTGGTGCTATTTGCTGAAAGAGATCTGTAAAAAGGTCAGAAAATACAGCAAAAACATGTATCATGCAACAGTAGATGACTAAGTTATTGCAGCAATGGACAGGATCTATGGTGGGTGCAATAAGGGGCCATTCAGTATGTTACCACAACATGCTGTCCCCTTCAAAAACACAACAATAACAAAATAATATACGTAATTGTGTAACATCAGATGATACCATTCTCAGCATCATAATTGCACCCTTGACTTTCATTAACTCTGGTCCTTGTACTGACAAATGCCAGTAACAGACTCCAAAAGCAATCAAAAGCCTGGAATCAAAACTAGATAGTGAACGTTTTAGTATACCTGCACTTAAGAAGTAATTGAATATACCAGTCTAATCAGAAAGAACTGAGTAGGCAACTGTCCAGTTCTTTTTGGTTACCTAAAATGGGGGACAGACCTTCATGGATTACCTGATAAGTATAGATGATAGTCTGCACTTTAACCTCATTATTCATTGTGCTATTTCAAATCAAATGTGCTGGAGTACAGAGCCAAAAGAACCAAAATTGTACCACTGTCCAAATACCTAAGGACTGCACTGTACAATTACTGTGTGTTTAAATCTTCTTGAGACTTATTTCCTTACACAATTCTTGCTGTGTAAGGAAGAACATTATTTCCTGTGGTTTAGATTCCTGTGGACCTATAAACACCTGCCAGGGTCTTTAACCTCTCCTTGCATGCCCAGTGGGGTGAGAATGAGGAGAAAGTCCAATAGCACCCATTGTGTGTTTACTGGTGCATGCCTTTACTGCTCACTAGAGGAAAACAGAGATCTTCAGATCAGTGGGAGGAAGAGAACATGTCTGAGAAGAGGGAGGCAGCAGGAGCAGGGGGAGAAGGAGGGGCGGGGGCAGGCCCAGGGGTTTCCGTGGCATCTTAGGCACCAGGAGCTGCAAGTGGCCCAGTTAAGTTTCTTATCATGTCCTCACACTGCTCTGTTCTCTTCTGGCCAAGGTTGCCTCCTGGTGTAAATCTTTAACATCTGTTCATCACACCCCACAGCAACCCCTATTGATCTTTGCTGTGTTTCCATTCTTTTTTTTTTGGAGCGGGATTGCAATCAGGGTCAGTCAATAACTGGCACAAGACCAAGTACTTACAGGAAGACAAAGTACAGAGTGACAACTCAGGGAAGATCAAAGCTCATAATGATTTACTTGGGCGTTACAGACAGATTTTCTTTTACTTCACAGGATAAACACACTGGGAACAAAAAAAAGCTGAAAACAATTTGATGGTTTTGTAAACAGAACTTCCTCTATAATACATTTATATTTATATATTATATATAGTATATTATATTTTTATAATCTAAGGTTGTGACGTGTATGGATTATGACCTTTTAAGGTTTCTTTACTGTACAGGTCAGCACTGCTAGACATACTCTTCTACATGAGATTAATCTTTGATTACTTTGGACAGATACAGTGCACATCCACCAATCATACTGAATGTAGTATTTCCACCTGATATTTAGTAAGACTTTGGAACACATTACACGGCAAAAAATTAAAGTCCCTCATTCCACATCAAGTGTATTAATTGACAGCATCTTTTTTGTTGATTTGTTGCTCTCAAGTGCTATAATTGTCACACTCTGTGAGGTTTTCTGTTTTTGGTGTTTTCTGTCACCTGTGGCCATCAGCTCATTCCATAGTCCTCCCGTTCATTAATTAATTTCACCTGTTTGTCATTTTAGTTAATTCACCTGTATATTTATACCCCTCTGTTTCCTGTATTCCTTTGCCAGATTTGTATGTACTTACCTCTGACTTCCCAGCATTTGCCTGACCCGTATTTCGACCCGTTTTGTGTACCCCAACTTTTGTTTTCTGGTTTCTGATTCTGTCATTGTCTTTGTACTGTTGCCGGCACTGACTGATTTCTGGTTAACAAACTTTTGCCTGTGACATCAACTCTGTTTTGGATTATCCTTATTGCATCCGTTTGCTGGCGATTGACCTGTGCCTGTTTTACCTGCTTGGAATTGAATAAAATCTGCTATTCTACACATATCATGGTTGCAAATGGTTCTTCAGCCCTGCTCCCTGACAATAACAACATTCTAAATTAATATAAGTAATATATGCTGAAACCAGTGCAATGCATCTCAGATGTGACTGAAGTTTTAAATGAAACATCAAAAATAATAAATATAAATGCAGTTGCTTGTTAAAAAAAATATGCAAAAAGATGAATATTCCATTTCATTTGAAACTTGCAGACAAATCTCACATTGCACAAAGCACAATTGTTAAAGCATGGTTACATTTAAAAACTGTAATATTACCAGTACCAGCTTTTGTGCTTGAAATTATGGGCATGGTAATCCTATCTTCAAATGTATCATTAGCCTCAGCATGATTTGAATTTACTTTGCTTGATTAACGATCTGCCAATGTAGTTGCTGTGTGGCTAATCCTGGTATGGCACTGTTATGGGCACCATGGCCAGGTTTAGAAACCAAACAGTGATAGAGCCAAATGTGAGCTGTGGCCACAAGCCCGACATCTCCCAGGGATGGGAGTTTTTCAGTTCATCGAGATGACAGTGATGACTGCTGATCGATTGGGTACATGCACGGCTGTAACACACAATGGGCAAAGCAAATGTGTGATCGGTAACAAACTAGAGGATGGCACGGATGGTGCAGTGGGTAGCACTGCTGCCTCACAGCAAGGAGGTTCTGGGTTTGAATCCTGGTCGGCCGGGGCCTTTCTGTGTGGAGTTTGCATGTTCTCCCCATGTTTGTGTGGGTTTAGGCTGATTGGAGAGTCTAAATTTCCCATGGGTATGAGTGTGTGAGAGAATGGTGTGTGTATCCTGATGGACTGGCGACCTGTTGCCTTTCGCCCAATGTATTCTGGGATATGCTCCAGCCCCCCTATGACCCTGTTCAGGATAAGCGGGCTACAATAATGGATGGATATTAACTAGTGTGAACTTGAACTTTAATTTGCCGTTATTGTCCGTTGTTTATTCTGTTCAAAGATGAACGAGCCAATTAAGCTGATTGTCCTTGTGGAGAAACAAAGTGATGTGCCAAAACTGACGAAGATCAACTGGGATCGAAGCATTTTCTACAATAAAGGTGCATATCAGTATGCAGGCTTCCTTTTCATCCAAACTATCATCTAAACTTTAGTAATTAGGCTACTTTATATAGGCTACATAAACTACGGATGCGCCACATAGGACTGGAATAAAAACAGTGTAAAATGTGGAACAGGTGAAACGAAATTGGTTTGACATAAAACTGGAGGCAAAGTTATACAATTTTAGGAGAGACATTACTGTCTGGGATTATCATGGAGCGATATATTTTCACTGTCCTGTGCCAGTCCACAAAAAGCTGAGGACGGAAAGCACCTGATCATTTTCTGGAAGTAAGCCATACTTCAATCTTCTATTCAAGCAATACATTTAAATGTAATGTAAAGAGAGTCTAATGCTGCCTTCACATCATATTGGAATGATCAAATTTGTTATGCCGGGGGGAACAGAGGAACCAAAAGCAGACAGTGGTGCAGAAAAATGGCAGGTTTAATTTCAAAAGGGGCAGACAGAGCGGGGGGTCAGTCCAAGAAGGCAGAGGTACAAATATCCAACAAGCAAAGAAGAGTCCAGGGAAGCAGGCAGGGGTCAAAACCGGACATTCTGAAAAAACAAGGGCAAGGACTCAGGAACAAGGAGGCTAGAACCAGGGGAAGGAATACAGGGCTCGGGACTTAAAAGACAGGACAAGATGAACTGAAAAGGACAGGTATAAATACACAGGGGAATGAGACAAACTAGGCAGGGCATGGGAGTGGGGGCGGTCTAACAAATAAACATCAGGTGAGACACATGAAAGGGTAATAGGATAATAATGAGGGGGAAACAAAAACGCGGACTGGATTCACAAAGACACACATGTAATACAAACGGCTCCGGACTAGAGAGTAGACAATTGCAGAGAATCAGGAGATGCAGAGATACAGAGAGACAGGTGCGAATACTTCGCTGAAACTAAGCAAGTAATCAGTGATAGAATAGGGAGGCGGAGTTACAGAACAGAATTGAAACTGGAGATGCGTTAGTAAGTTAGTTAAGTGATTTAAATTACAAATACCCAAAACTAGTGAATGTTAGTTTGTTAGTTTGACAAACATATTAGTGTGTTAGTATAATTAGTACTGTACAAATTCTATGTTAGTTGGGATTAGTATATTATTACATATTATATGTACAAACATGAAATGGAGAGGAAGCAGGAAGTAAGGAATGCAAGATTGGAAGGAAGATTGAACCCCGGAACTACCGTAAACACCCGAATAGTGGGGCACGCAGACAAGGGAGTGACTGGGCTAGTAAACATTCAGACTCAGACATCACAGGGGAAGACGAGTGCAAAGACGAATGAATATAAACAGAAAACCAGACATGAATATGAAAAATAATAAATTACAAGACTAAAGATAATAAACAATGATAAACTAACACACAGAACACAGGAACCCTAAGAAACACCTCTTGGCATTTCATCAGATACCCATGGGGAGGAGGAGCAGGGAGGGTGGGAGGAACAAGAGAGAAACGGAGAGCACAAAGGAAAGGGAATGATGAGGGCCAGCAGTGAGGGGAACTGGGTAGGGTCTCGGATGGGAATGGGGGTCTCGGAAGGGAGCTTGGGGTCTCGGACAGCAACGGGGGTCTCGGACGGAAAAACGGGGTTCTCGGAACGGAGCTTGAGTCTCGGATAGCAACGGGGGTCTCGGACGGCAACGGGGGTCTCGGAAGGGAGCTCGGGGTCTCGGACGGAAACGGGGGTCTCAGACGGCAACGGGGGTCTCGGACGGCAACGAGGGTCTCGGACAGAAAAACAGGGGTTTCAGAAGGGAGTTTGAATCTCGGACGGCAACGGGGGTCACGGACGGCAATGGGGGTCTTGGAGGGAAGGAAGGGAGATCGGGGGGGTCTCAGAGGGAAGGTAGGGAGATCGGGGGGTCTCGGAGGGAAGGGAGATCGGGGGGTCTCGGAGGGAAGGGAGATCGGGGGGTCTCGAAGGGAAGGGAGATCGGGGGGGTCTCAGAGGGAAGGTAGGGAGATCGGGGGGTCTCGGAGGGAAGGGAGATCGGGGGGTCTCGGAGGGAAGGGAGATCGGGGGGTCTCGGAGGGAAGGAAGGGAGATCGGAGGGTTCTCGGAGGGAAGGAAGGGAGATCGGAGGGTTCTCGGAGGGAAGGAAGGGAGATCGGAGGGTTCTCGGAGGGAAGGAAGGGGTCTCTGAGGGTTCTCGGGGGGAACATGGGGTCTCGGAGGGTTCTCGAGGGGAACATGGGGTCTCAGGCGGGCACGGGCCCGGGGTGTCTTTCTTCTTGACCTGGAGGGGTCAGTGCATCAGCCGGGGCCAGAGCCTGGGACTGGGCCAGACATGGTGCAGGGGCCAGACCAAGGTCATGGAGTGGAAGCGGCTCGGGGGCCCGAGACGGGGCTCGGGACCCGGAGACGGGCAGTCCTCGGGCAGACGGGGCTCGGAACCTGGAGACGGGCAGTCCTTGGGCAGATGGGGCTCGGAAACCGGAGACGGGTACTGGGGTAGAACTGGAAGCTGGAACTGGTGTGGTTCTGGAAGCCAGGTCAGGAGTGAAGTGGGAGGGTGGATGAGTGATGGGAAAGGAAGTTGGATATAGCCGGGTCCAAGGAGCTTGGCCTGCATTGCTGTGAGTTTGGCAGTGATCTGCTCCAGCCTCCACATGCGGGCCAAGTCAATGGAAGAGTCGTGCACCATATCCCAGGGGGTGGGGTCAGCTGGTTCCATGTTGGCTAGTTCGTTCTGTTATGCCGGGGAGAACAGAGGAACCAAAAGCAGACAGTGGTGCAGAAATGATTATTGCACATTATTTGCGATGGATTTATGGTTAACTTTGTTCGGCTCACATTTGATAAATGTGGCCCATTGCGTGTTCATCAAATTCATTTCTTAGGGGGCCCAATTTGGAGACAGCAGTATAATAAGAAGCAGCTTTGAAGAAGACATCCTTGTCTGCATTCTATTAAATCAGGATTGGATATTGCTCCAGTGAGCAAAAGCTGATGATTAAAAGCAATTAATCTTTAGCTTTGAATGTACAGTAAAATCAAGCAATTTAACTGAATTAAATCTCTATTTTACCATTGAATAAAGACCTTGGACAGATCAGATTAACTATCTTCAGAGCCTTGAAACTGAACTTAGAGAATGAAGAGGAGGCTGCATTTTCAAATTCAAATACAGATGTTCCAATCTGCAGTTGTAAGAAAATGTAGCCATTTTTAAGTAAAATCATGAAAGGGAATACGGATTAATTAATTATATCTATTGGTGTTTTTTATTCAAACTGCATACACAACCAGAGTGAGAAGAATAACCAAATGAGGCAAACATACCAAAAGGACAATCAGCCTGAAATCTCCTTTACGGTTTTTGGCAGCAACAAGAGTGAGAAAATAGCTTATATTTCTCGTCATTAAAAAAAGCTTGTGAAACTTATTTTATTTGGGCATGCCAGGTTCATCAACCAACAGTTCTGTAAGCAGACATTAGTGTGTTATGAAATGAAGAAATAACACAGATAATATTGGGTAATTGCAATTTGAAATGAAAAGAAGAACACAGATAGAATCTTGCTGTTTTTCAGCATGTTGGTTGTGTTTTCTGAGGCTATGCCCCAGAAGAACCTAGCACCTGCTGCTAGGTGATGTGACAGTTTCTGTTATGATGTGTAGTACCGTTCACACAATGTTAACTGACAGTATGACAAATCTATGAAGATCCCTGTGGACTTAAAAGTAGTGGTACACATTGGCCTAAGTTCTGACAGCCCCCTGACTGTGAACTGAACATTGGTGTGCAGTGCAGTGTATTAATGTGTTTTTTAAACAGCTTTCAACTAATCAAATAACTCACCAAACAGTGTTAATATTATTACAGCCTCCACTGCCCACAGTATCGGTTCCATATTTCTTAAGACAAAATATGAGATGCTGACATAACAGCCAAGTTTTAGCAGCCTTAATAGTCTTTAAACACAATAAAGGCCAGGCCAGTCACAGGTGAGCTGCTGAAGTCCAGGCCATTTCTTTTCCTCTGTGTAATAACTGGATTTCAAGTTGCCACCCAGCCCCCAGCAAATTCTTTTTGCCCTCCTTGGAAAATTGCTGTGAAAGTAAAAAGAACATTGAAAGCACTCCCTTCAATCTGTTCACCAGAGTTCAAGTCAGGCGGCAAAGCTGAGGAGAGCATTTTTTCCCCCCACATTGTTAACCCTATAAACGCTGCCCCTTATGCTGTCTAGTGAGAACAATAGTTTAGAGGCTTATCAGCCTCTTGTTGCAAAACAGGAGAATAAAACTCCAGCTTCCCTCTTGTCGAGGACCCGGCCCTAGGCCCCCCTGATGAGAGATTGACGGGGGATGGGTTAGGAAGGAATGCATTGTTAACCCCTCGCACACGCCATCGAGGTGGTAGTAAGCACGCCCGTAAGAGGAAAAATGTGTGGTTCAGAGATAATGAGCAGCCCTACTTGTCAGAAGAGGAGTCTGAAGTCGGGGGACTTAGATTTAGAGTACTAAGGAGCAAGGTTAAAGTTCTGACTGAGGCCATGCATAGAATGAGTTCCAGCACTCTCGCCACACTCACAGCTTACAACCCTCACCTCGCCACAGACAATAAAGGAATAAAAGCTAGGGGTGTGCATCTCTCTCTATAAGACAGTCCGATATGCATCTAGATACATGGGCTACGATATGATTCAGGGGCGATACATTTCAATACGGAACGATTTGGTGCGATACGATTCAATGCAATTCGATGCGATACAATGCGATACACATTCATTTTCCATTATAAATGAAAATAAGCCAATTCTATAAAAGTGGCATTGCTCACCTTCAAACAGATAGGCCGTCATTGTAAATTGTTCTTAATTTACCTGCCTAATTAAATAAAGATTAAATAAATCAAATTAGAAGATATATTTCATAAAAGTAGTAGAATCAGACAAATGCATGCCAGAGTTTTATATCAAAGTAAAGAACAAAGTTATAACAGAATTGTCAAATGCAGAGTGAGTGCCTATAACAACTGAAATGCTGTCTATCTTGTACCTTGGCTCCAACATATTTACCATGTCACGAAAGCCATCACTCTCCACTACACTGTAAGGTCGTAAGTCCTTAACAATAAAACGGGCTATAGATGCTGTGATTACCTTAGACCTTGCTGAGTTGTGGCTAAGTTGTGGCTGGAAAAAGTCCATAGAAAAAAATCCATAGATTCCTCGTCACCCGCATAGGTTTCACTGTGCCGTCTCACCAGGTGAGTGCTGAGATTTGTTGTGCTACCGCTGTACTTAATCGCTGTTCTACACACCTAACTTTTGTCCAATTTTCCTTCCTTCTTATAAAATCCAAATGTCTTCCAATCTTTATATTGTAAATTTGGTGGTGCACTGTAACGTTGGTTTTCCCATGGTTTTTCCTCGCAAGCCAATAGCATCCAGCACTACTCTCGTAAAAGGTAAAAGGTCAACGCGAGACGCTGTGCAGATTTACTATTAGCCAACAAGAGGCGGACATTATTATTTTTTATTTGCTCACTTTTATTGCATGTCCGGCCAACAAATTTCCGGTTTGGTTGAAAGGGTGAGCGAGGGTCGGGTCCGAGGTAGAGCGGAGGAACAGGCAGATGGCAAGAAGGGAAACCAAAACATGCAGAGTAACCGAACAGTAATATCCTGTATTCTGTGTGTTAGTTTATTCTATGTTTTTGTAACTATATTATTTTTCATAATCATGTCTGGTTTCTGTTTACATTCATTGTTCATTGCACTCGTCTTCCCCTTTGATGTCTGTGTCTTTACGTAGTTCTGAGCCGAAGTCACTACCCTGTCTGCATGCTTCACTATTCGGAATTTTGGAATTTTCCGGTTTCCCACGATTCCTTCTCTGTCCCGTCTTACTTGCTTCCCGCTTTCTCACCATTCATGTTTGTAGATACAGGAGACTAACTTAGAATTTGTACAGTACTAATTATATTAACACACAAATATGTTCATCTAACTAATTCACTGACATTCACTAGTTTTGAGTATTTATAGTTTAATCACGTAACTAACATATTAACATTCTCCCTATTTCTGCACCACTATGTAGCTCCACCTCCATGTTTTATCTCTGATTGCCTGCCTTAATTCTGTAAAGTGTTCGCACCTGTTCTCTAACTATCACTGCATTCCTTAAGTCTGTGAAATTGTCTACTCCCTAATCCAGAGCTGTTTGTATTACATGTGAGTCTATGTGAATCCAGTCCCACATCTTCGTTCCTCCCTCATTATTGCATGATTGCTCTTTTATGTGTCTCTACTGATGTCTATTTGCTTCACTGCCCTCACTCTCATGCCCTAGGTTGTCTCATTCCTCTGTGTATATAAGCCCCAGAAGACGCAAAAGGGAAATCAGAAAGAAACTGTCCACAGGTCAAAATCCAGGAGATCAGAATGGCAGAGGTACAGAGGAGAAGCCCCCCCCCCCCCCCCCCCGGGATTTCCCTTTTGCTTCTTGATTTGGCACTGTGTCAGACAGTTGCTAAGAGGGACATCAAAGCGGAGCAGGAGCAGGGTGGGTAGAATCAGGGGACGCTAGGGAAACACGGAACATAGGGGTGACATAATAGGATCAGGCAACTGGAGTGGGCTTGGGAAGCTGGGGAGACTGGGGTGACTCGGAGGCGCTGGAGATACTGGGGTGATTTGGAGGGGCTGGAGATACTGGGGTGATTCGGAGGTGCTGTAGAGACTGGGTGACTCAGAGGTGCTGTAGAGACTGGGGTGACTCAGAGGTGCTGTAGAGACTGGGTGACTCAGAGGTGCTGTAGAGACTGGGGTGACTCAGAGGTGCTGTAGAGACAGGGTGACTCAGAGGTGCTGTAGAGACTGGGGTGACTCAGAGGTGCTGTAGAGACAGGGTGACTCAGAGGTGCTGTAGAGACAGGGTGACTCAGAGGTGCTGTAGAGACTGGGGTGACTCAGAGGTGCTGTAGAGACTGGGGTGATTCGGAGGCGCTGTAGAGACAGGGTGACTCAGAGATGCTGGAGAGACATAAAATAACAGTTTTGTGAACTCATGTGGAATTTCAATGCCTGTTTATATTTTTACTATATTTCAATTGTGTGCACAAAAATAAAGTAGTTCTTGGCTGGTTCTTGACTTGAAATTGGATATCAAGTGCTAAACAATGAAAACATGAATTTCTTTGTATTTCTTTGTATTCTGTACTGTGTACACAGTATGTATATGCTCTGACATACATTTGTTCTCTTCCATGGTTTAAGTCTCCAACCATGTGAGTGCAGTAAAGTTTTTGAAATATTAACACGTTATAGGTGGAAATTGCCCTCTGGGCGGGAGGGGAGTAGAAAGGGTAAAAAAAAAAGATTTTACCCTTGATTTTGGTTATGTAAATTACCATTTTTCACTATTTAGCATCAGATGCAGTCTGAAAGGCTATATGACTGATGTATCTTGACTATACAATAAATAATTAGTTTTCAATGAGGATAATGCACATGTAACAGGTTACCAGTTACAGATTACTAAACACCCGAACTAGCAAATAGGTTATGTGAATGTGCATTCCGGTATCTGGTTTGCTGACGCGCGTATTACTCATTTCTGGGGGCCTATAAATAGCCTGCAACAACCGGGTACAAGGAAATGCCTTACCTGTTGGGGTTCTTGTTCTTCCCTGCTTGTGTGCAGGTTCCTGTCTGGCTTCAAGGTATGTTGCAGTTTGCTCTGTTACTTGCAGCCACGTAACGTTCCATGTAAGCCTGATGAAAATTATTATTGTAGTTCGCCATAGACAAAGTGGTGGAGCTTGAGGCTCTGCACGCGCATAGCCTATTGAGGTATTTCTTTTAATCTTTTAATCATTTAGCTTCTGAGGTAATGTCATGGTTAAAATGCGCGACAATATCGCGTTTACAAGAAAGCCACATTGCATGTGCATTAACAAATTATACCATTATAGGACATTGCTAGCTGCTGTTTTGCCGAAATTAGAAATTTGCATTTATCACGTAGGCGGAACGTGGATAGCGGGGCACCAGTTCTATTAATACGCCGGTAACTGGCTGCGTGGAGCGTTTGTGTTTTTAAACTGTGTTGTATCTGCCTTCCCTGGGATTCCATATTCATTTCTAGTTTTAATACTCGTACTATTGACAAACCAACTGTTGATCGAGTTGGAGCTTTGGGGCAGCTTACTGTTTACGTTGCAGTGCGTGGTTTGGAATCTGGTTTGGCGTGGAGGTCGCTACGGCGCCGTCGGAAGTGGGGCCATTCTTTCACTGCATGTTATAGTGTGTGTGTGTGTGTAGAAGTAGAATATTTGATTCACCGTGTCCGTATCTCACCGATTCACATTGCGTGTGTGTATGTCTGCTGGCACCTTCATGAGTGAGTGACCTTTCGGTTCCACTTCCGGTAAGTCCTCCACCCTCCACGGACCCGTACCCGCATCCACCCAGTAGCGTCCCTAGCGGCGGGGAAGACCTATCGGCTCAGTTTATCATTTTGGGGATCCTGTGGGTTTTTGTGTGGGTTGTTTTTACTGTGTTTTTAGGATTGTAATGAATAAACTCTGTTTTATTATTGAATCCATGTCATGCTTGTTCATTTATCCCCACACCTATGTGGGGATTTATCACCAATCCTTGATTCTTACAAACTATTTCCTGTGGCGTAATTTCCAAGGTGGCGTAATCGAGTGGTGTTAGGCCAGGTCACACACAAATAACCAAGGTCAAATACAGATGCAAAATGCAAGAGATGGTAACTTTTTTGAGCCATGATTTGTAACTAAAATAAGTGATTAGTTAACTTGATATTTCGTTATCTAGCTTAATGAAACAAGTTAGCTTAATAAACAAGCAAATAGTAGGCTAAATGTGTAAGGGAGCAGGGTTGGTGGACCAAGCGCGACTGAGAGAGGTTCTAAAAGTTACCCACCAGACGTCAGATAGCCACTAATATTTTCTAGGGGTATCCCTAGAGACAAGGGATACACCCTAGAGGTGGAAGGGGAAAATACGAATAAATAACTCCCTGGCACTTAGCCAACCAAAAGAAAGACCGTTCAAAACGGTCAAGGCGTCTAATCTAAGGAATTTACAAACTAACAAAGATTCACCAAGGATGCTCACTTTCAGCTCCACTGACAATACAGGACACTTATGAGGGAGCTGGATAAATACATGCAACGCCACGAGGGTATCAGACACAGAACCCCAGGCTATCAAGAGTTTGCAAAGCTCTCCAATGAGAGAGGCGATAACTCAAACAACTGTGCATTTAGACTTAGTGAAATGCATAAAATAATAACAGACATACAGTAAGAAGAAAACGAAGACAGTGACCATCTCGGCTCCACTAACGATGCCAGAGACTTTGAAGAAAACAAGCTGAATACACGAGACGCCACAAGGGTGTTTGTGACACTGAGCTCTCCGCCGCGATAAGCAATCACAATGTATTTGGACTTAGTGTAACACATAAAACCGACATGCACTAAGAAGGAAACAAAAAGCATAAGCATCACGGCCAAGAGACTAATGTGGAAGTAACCTTAATACACAATCCACCTCCTACTTAGATCACCGGGTTATCGGAGGTGCGCAAAGCTCCCTCAGATAGGGATGCTACCTCTGAAAATGGTGTACAGCCTTCATGCAAAACGTACAATAACAGACACTAAACTATGACGAAAGCACAGTGTTTTGAATAAAGAAGAAACACCTTTCTATAAAGAAGCAAACTTAAAGCAGCTGTCAGCCTTGGAAACAGCATGCCATGGCAAAACGACACACAGCAGCGCCAAGAGAATGTTCAGTATATAAATAGGGCAAATACTGCCTTCTCCCTTACACAAGTTATAGGAAGACTGAGCCAGTCTTTTTAATTATACTTCAATTATACTTCAACTGTCCACCTTAAACTCAGCCTTACTTGACAAAGGTACCTTTTAAAACAAGCCGAAAAATTAACTTGGTGGATGCACAGTATATGAGAGCAAGTGTACAGCAAAAGGTGCAATAAACTCAAACCCTAACACTTTGCCTAGACAGAAGGAAGATTCTGATGAGGTCTCAATTTACTGAGGAGCCCTGTCTTCCAACTGTTGCGTGTCTGACATTTGTGCACAAAATAAAACATGAAGGTGAAAGTGTGATGGGCCATCCTCATTACCCTAAGATAATGAAGGGTTGCTACTCCGAGCTCCCTCCGGATGTCCAAGCTCCTCAACCTATCTCTAAGGCTGAGCCCGGCCACCCTACGGAGGAAACTCATTTTGGCCGCTTGTATACGCGATCTCGTTCTTTCGGTCACTACCCAAAGCTTGTGACCATAGGTGAGGGTTGGGACATAGATCGACCGGTAAATCGAGAGCTTCGCCTTCCGGCTCTGCTCCCTCTTCACCACGATGGTTCAGTGCAACACCCGCATTACTGCTGATGCTGCACCGATCCGCCTGTTGATCTCACGCTCCCTTCTACCCTCACTCGTGAACAAGACCCCGAGATACTTGAACTCCTTCACTTGGGGCAATGACTCATTCCCAACCCAGAGGGAGCAATCCACTGAGAGAACCATGGCCTTGGACTTGGAGGTGCTGACTCTCATCCCGGCCGCTTCACACTCGGCTGCAAACCGCTCCAGTGTGTGCTGAAGGTCACGGTCTGATGAAGCCTGCAGAACCACAAAAAAATCTGCAAAGGCTGCGCCTTGAGATCCTGTCCATATCACGAACAGGACCGGTGACAAGGGGCAACCTTGGCGGAGTCCAACACCCACTGGAAACGTGCTTGACTTTGTGCCGAGGATGCGGACACAGCTCTCACTTTGGTTATACAGGGACTGGATGGCCGGTATCCCATACTCCCGCAGTACCCCCCCCCCACAGGGTTCCCCGGGGGACACGGTTGAAAGCCTTCTCCAAGTCCACAAAGCACATGTGGACTGGATGGGCAAACTCCCATGACCCCGCCAGCAACCCCACCAAGGTAAAGAGCTGGTCCACTGTTCCACGACCAGGACGTTTTCCTCCTGAATCCGAGGTTCGACCGTCGGTCGGAGCCTCCTTTCCAGCACCCTAGAGTAAGCATTCCCGGGGAGGCTGAGGAGTGTGATACCCCGATAATTGGAGCACACCCTCCGGTCCCCCTTCTTGAAAATGGGGACCACCACCCCGGTCTGCCACTCTACAGGTACTGTCCCCGACCTCCACGCGACACTGAAGAGGCATGTCAGCCAAGACAGCCCAACAATGTCCAGAGCCTTCAGCATCTCAGGGCGAATCTCATCCACACCCGGCGACTTGCCACTGAGGAGCTTTTTGACTACCTCAGCAACTTCTGCCAGGGATATAGGTGCAGATTCCCCCGAGTCTTCCACAGAGGACATATTGTTCGGGTTCAGGAGCTCTTCAAAGTGCTCTTTCCACCGCCCGACAACATCCCCAGTCCGGGTCAGCAGTTCCCCTCCCCTGCTGAAAACAGCCTGAGACAAGCCCTGCTTTCCTTTTCTGAGTCGTCAGATGGTTTGCCAGAACTTCCTCAAGGCCAACCGAAAGTCCTTCTCCATAGCCTCCCCGAACTCCTCCCATACCCGGGTTTTTGCTTCAGCGACTGCCGAAGCCGCAGCCCTTCTGGCCACCTGGTACCTGTCTGCTGCTTCAGGGGACCCCCGGGCCAGCCAAACCCGAAAGGCCTCCAGTTTGACGGACACCAGCGGGTTCTTGGGTTGCTGCCCCGACAGGCACCAATGACCTTCTGGCCACAGCTCCTGCTTGCCGCCTCTTCAATGGAGGCTTTGAACATGGCCCACTCGGACTCCATGTCCCCAGCCTCCCCCGGGATGCGTGAGAAGTTCCTCCGGAGGTGGGAGTTGAAGACCTCGCGGACAGGGGCCTCCAGGGTTCCCAGTTCACCCTCACTACACGTTTGGGTTTACCAGGTCTGTCCGGCGGCCTCCCCAGCCACTTGATCCAAGTTGATCAGTTGACAGCTCTGCTCCTCTCTTCACCCGAGTGTCCAAGACATACGGCCGCAGGTCTGATGATATGACCACAAAGTCGTTCTCTCAGGTCCTCTTCGCACTTGTACTTGTGTTTGATCTGCACTTTGTTGTACGTCGCTCTGGATAAGAGCGTCTGCTAAATGCCATGTAATGTAATGTAAAAAAGTCGATCATCGAACTTTGGCCTAAGGTGCTCTGGTACCAAGTACACTTATGAGCTACCCTATGCTCGAACATGGTGTTTGTTATCGACAATCCATGACCAGCACAGAAGTGCAATAACAAGACACCACTCGGGTTAAGCTCAGGCAGGCCATTCCTCCCAATCACCCCCTTCCAGGTTTCTCCGTCATTGCCCATGTGAGTGTTGAAGTCGCCCAGCAGAACTATAGAGTCTCCGGGTGGCACCCTTTCCAGGATGCCACCCAGTGACTCCAAGAAGGCCGGATACTCTGAACTTCCGTTTGGTGCATAAGCACAAACGACAGTCAGAGCTTTCCCCCCAGTCAGAGAGTCCAGCCCCTCTCCAGGAGTTTGGTTCCGGAACCAGTGCTGTGCATGGAGATGAGCCCAACTATATCTAGTTGGTACCGCTCCGCCTCCCGCACTAGCTCCGGTTCCTTCCCCACCAGAGAGGTGACGTTCCATGTCCCCAGAACCAGTCTGCGACGCCGAGGATCAGCACGCCCGGATCCCCGCTTTTGCCTTCTGCCCGTTGGGCAAAGCACCCGACTCCGATGCCGACCCCTGCAGGTGGTGAGCCCACAGGGCGGCGACCCCACGTGACCAATTCGGGCTGTGCCCGGCCAGGCCCCATGGGATAAGGCCCGGCCACCAGACGCTCGCCGACGAGCTCCCCTCCCGGGTCTGGCTCCAGAAGGGGGCCCCGGTTTCCCTTTTCCGGGCAAGGTATCTTTGTCCTTGTGAGGCCGTATCATGGAGTCTTTGAATCGCTCTTAGTCTGGCCCCTCCCCTGGGACCAATTTGCCTTGGGAGACCCTACTGGGGGCTAACGCTAGTGCCCCCGACAACATAGCTCCCAGGATCACCGGGACACACAAACCACTCCACCACGTTAAGGTGGTGATTCCTTGGAGAGGTGCCATTGAAATGTGGGACTTAAATAGAAAGACACGCAGCTGACCTTCATCGGGAATCAAACTACACATGGAAGACAATTGGAATCAGTCCTCAGCATGAGGGTATTGATTACCGGAGTGCTGCTCATTGTCAAAGTGCAGTTGATTACCATGATAATTTTTTTATGCATATTATCTTAGCAGGGCGGCACGGATGGTGCAGTGGGTAGCACTGCCGCCTCACAGCAAGGAGGTCCTGGGTTCGAATCCCCGTCGGCCGGGGCCTCTCTGTGTGGAGTTTGCATGTCCTCCCTGTGTCTGTGTGGGTTTCCTCCCACAGTCCAAAAAACCTGCAGGTTAGGCTGATTGGAGAGTCTAAATTGCCCATAGGTATGAGTGTGTGTGTGCCCTGTGATGGACTGGCGACCTGTCCAGGGTGTATTCCTGCCTTTTGCCCAATGTATGCTGGGATAGGCTCCAGCGACCCTGTTCAGGATAAGCGGGTTAAGATAATGGATGGATGGATGTATGGATATTATCTTAGCTCCCACTTGGCTGAAGGGAAGGGCCAAAAAGATTATTTAAAAAATATTGTCAAAAAAGAATTTGAAAAATAACTTGCATTATGGATGTGAAGCAGAAAGACTATACGCTTTCAAAAAATTCTGTGAATTTTACAGTCTAATGCTGAAAGTCTGATATCCATGTAATGTATTTTAATTACATATTAGCATAACACATTTGTGAAATGGTTCTGCATGTCAGTTTTCACATTGAGAAAACCATCTGAAATGGTTTTGAATGTTCAATGGTAATGGGACTAATAAATCTATTTTTAAGCATTTTCCTGTTGTGAGCTTACGTTTATATCAGATTTCAAAGTGGTCACATAATTGTTAAAAATCGCAAAGGAAGTTGCAATGTATGAATAGAGACAAAGTTTTCAAATTCAAATCTGTAATTTATATTGGCAATAGATTTTCATCTGTACATCAATGGATGGGGCCCACCCATGCACTAGAACAGTGCAATAACAGGACGAGCCACCCAACAGCCTCAAAGCCTGTGATATTTGAATCATGTGTATCTACATACAGATGAATACATCATAATTTGTCAACACTGTAATAGTTCCCCTTGATGATATTGGATGATATTGGTGGTGGCACCATGAAGAATTTAAGCAGCTTGAATAGAAAAAACATCATCAAGATACATGTGTGTTTAATCATTCTGATTGTTTGTTTGGTAACAGAATATTTGCTTTCCTGAGGCTTGTTTTCTGTAATTCATTTTTCATTTGATTGCTGTATTTTTGGGTTTTCCC
This sequence comes from Conger conger, assembly GCF_963514075.1. Classification (NCBI taxonomy): domain Eukaryota; kingdom Metazoa; phylum Chordata; class Actinopteri; order Anguilliformes; family Congridae; genus Conger; species Conger conger. Next base: position 25,530,607 of record NC_083764.1, read on the forward strand.
CCAATGCTGACCTGCATATGAATTGCAAATGAAACCTGATTGATGCCATCAGGACATGTAATAATAAATAAGTATGGATAGCAAGGCGGATGTACACTGTGGTCCATGTATTGGATGTTGCTTTAATATATCCTTGTGAAGACAACACATTCTCAAAACAGTTTTTAGCATAACAAAACAATAAATCTGCTTAGAATTAACTTTCAAAATTTCAGAGGGCAGGTCAAGGCTGGGTGAATGAACTTGGAGGCCTCAAAGCTTGACTAGCTCTGGATTTTGGATCTTTTTGTAATTGCTGTTGGCAGGCACATCGTGGTTACAAAATAAAACTCCTGATGTGAGAAAATGCCAATTCGGCAAATTACCAACTGGGGAGATAATGGTACAGCAGAATAGAGTCAGGTCAGGACAACTGTTGAGTCCATTTATATTATTTCCTCTTGCTTGCTTATAAGCTTATCTTTCACTCTGTCTCTCACATACTGTATGTGTATAGAACATTTAAATATATGCTAATTGTTTCAAATATGAACAAATATTTTATAAATTTAGTAAAAGTTTGATTGAAATATTGGACAAATACTCTTCTCTTGTTTCCTTTGTGATCTTCCAAGCTAAAGTTTGGGTATTTGTACCAGAAGGCTTGCCACATGTCAGCTGAGATTGTTAATGGAGTGTACATTTTTTTTTGGCAATTAAACTGGGGGATGATTGGGGGTGGTGAAATGTATTAGCCAGAATCAACAAAGCCATTAAGATCCCAGTGTAATTTGACTGGTATTTCTTGTTATTATAATACAATTACTCTGAAACACTCTTATAAACAAGACTGCTGCTGTAGCCAGTACACTGCCACTCACTGCCTTTTCTTACATAAATACTTTTACAATTTAAGTAAAACTACTGTTGTACAAGAAGCAAAGTCCATGCAAGCAATATACTGTAAAATACCTATTAAGGTAGTCCAGAAATATATTTGCAGGTTTTTTCTGCATTGCTTGACAGACAAAGGCTGTGTTCAAAACAGCTCACTAAATAGTAAACTAGATTGACTCGCAGGCATCTTTTTCTAGTGTCCAAACTAAAAAAATCTAATTTTACTCACATTTTTGCGGGTATTAGAAATATCTAATTTTTTTATTCTTAATTTGATCTGAAACTAGAAGCTCAGAGCTACAAAATGAGGTATCACTTGTCGGGATTTGCCAATCCGTTTTGGAGATATAGTTTGTATGTATGTGTGTCTGACAGATGTGGTTTTGTGAAATAAGCCTTCAAAGCTTTTTGAGCGGCTGTCACAGTTTCTCATACACAAGTGACCTAGGTGTAAAAACCGGCCCATCCGGCACTACAGATCTACGGAAAACACAGGGAGAAACAAAAGGCGAAACGCTGGAGACAGAATACAGAGACAGAACATGACATACATGCCAAACTCGAGTTCTATGGTACAGTAGCTTTTAATGCTAACATCTATTACAAACAAGCTAGCTCTAAAATACATACAGTTCATATTTGTATGACTCAAAGCACAAGATAAAGCAGTCCCAAAACCTGAACATCACTCTGTGATGACCTATATGGGGGCGTGGTCACGCAACCAGACAGTAAGCACCAGTAAGATTTTGGTCATTCCGGCGTCTATACTGTTAGCTGTATTGCTGCCGCCAGTGCTTGGATCGCCCCGCTCTGGAAATCATGCGAGCTGACCTGCTGCCTGGCTATTATATATGCTGCTGCCATTGTACTGCCTGGCTGTGCTGCCTTTTTTTAAAATTATCCTGCTCATTCCTGAATCATGCCTTTCAGAAGGTTTCTACACTCCCACCATCACCCCAGCATCCACCTGTGGGCTTTGATTCTCAAGATCCACATAGGGGGTTTGTGGTCATTCCCTGTGGTTTGGCCGCCATGGAGTGATGAGAGGCAGATCCTTGATGCCAAACTTAAACATAAAATATTATTTATATATATTTGTAAGTTGTCAATTAATTGAAGAGACCATTTCAAATGGGCAGCTTCTTTACTGAATTTCTACATTTTGCATCCTAAGAAAATTAAATGTTAGAGAATTCAGAATTTGTATTTTGTTAAATAAAGTATATTAAAGTATACTAAGTAATTGACCACTTTTCAGATGAAAACTTAATCAAGGCTGTCTGAGATTACCTGGAGAGCCAGAAACAAACAAGACAGGCAATGGCTGCAGAAGAACTGTGGAAAGTGTACCAAAGAGAAATGATACAGTTTTAAAGGTGAAGGGTGGTCACAACAAAAATGTATTTCATTTGATCTTGGTTTAATGCTTACTGTATTATATAAAATATATAAAAAATAAAAGTATATAAAAGTTATATAAAAGTTTTCCAATAAGTATTTAAACTATTCATTTCATTACTTTTGAAAGAATCTTCGCTTTACAGAAGTCCTTGCTCGCATTGCTTTTATTTCTCATTTTTTCACGGATTACCCTACTATTAACTTATTTTAAAAATTAGGGGCTGTTTTAAAAGCCTTTAATAATTTTTTTATTTTATTTCCTAATCATTCCAAGAATTGATTAAAATGAAAACATGAATAATCATTCTTCACTTTCAAGTTATTTTATGAACATTTTGGGGTTCCTAATAGCCTCCATTATCGATGGGTTTGTATCTACAGAATTATACTGCAGTTGGTGGCTAAGCTGCAGCCGCTTCTCATTGGCCTCCACTGGCTTCCTATTGCCGCACGCATCCATTTCAAGGCCCTAGTGTTGGCATTTCAGGCTGCTAAGGGGACTGCCCCACCTTACATACAATCCCTGATCACTCCCTACTCCCCAGCTAGACCACTCCGGTCTGCCAGCTCTGGTCGCCTTACGGTTCCCTCTCTACGTGCACCTGGCGGTCGAGCTGCACGTTCACGCCTGTTTTCCGTTCTGGTTCCTCAGTGGTGGAATGACTTGCCTACCACTGTCAGAACAGCAGAATCCCTCCCCCTATTTCGAAATAGACTCAAAACCCACCTTTTCAAACTCTACCTTAGTCTTCCCTCCTGATTTCCCCTGCCCCTCCTTTCTGATATCCCTATCCTTGTCTAACCCCCCCAACCCCCCCCCCCCCCCCCAAAAAAAAAAAAAAAAAAAAAATGCACTGATGACAACTATGTTTAGAACAGCATTTCCTGTGTATTTTGCTAGTTTCTGGATGTCATGCTTTGACTTATGGTAGAACCTATGCACTTGTAAATCGCTTTGGATTAAAAGCGTCTGCCAAATGACTAAAATGTAAATGTAAATGTGGGTATGCGGTGAAGACACAGACACTGTTGATTAATAAAGCACAGCAGGGACTGTCATGTTAGCTATCTGCAGAAGCGGCTGTCTGATTAATGTCTCACCACAAACATTTCTCCTTGACATGCATGGCTTGAGATTCAACAGTGTTGCTGGCTTGTGTGTTTACAGGTCTATGCATTGATGACTTTTCTAGATTTACTGGAGCAACTGTGTAGTAGTGGAATATTTACACAGCCCATAATGGTTAAAGAAATCCTTGCTATCGAAACTTGCTATTAATACATTTTAAAAACCCACCAAAAAAACCCTCCATGATTTACTGTATTTCATACCAAAATATGGCATTACTAAGGATTCAGAATTCACAAAACATTATTTCTGTGTCTACTATAGCAGTAGCATGATCACCCTTTTGTTAAAAACATAATAATATAAAAAACTAATATTAGCTAATAAAAATATTATAACATTAATATAATAATATATAAGGTATTACTCATAAAACATACATTATTATGACTATTTAAGTCTTCAGACCCAAGCGCAGACCAAGGGATAATCAGAAACGTGGTTTATTCAGTCCAGTAGTCAAATCCAGTAAATCCAATACACAACAGATCCAAATCAAGTAGCCAAAAGAATAGTAGGTAAAACAGTCCAAGATCAAAATCCAAAAAGCAGAAGTGCAAAAGTACAAAAGGATAAGGCAAACGGGAAGTCAAAGAAACAAAACAAATAACAAAACCAAAAACCATGCTTTGCAGCATTATCCAATTATCCAATTATCCATTGTATAATAATACAATTTGACAGTTCACAATTGAGTTATTTAGCACCATCAAGGTGCATGTATCAAGTCAAGGTAGTATGGTTCTGGATGTAAATATTTCTTCTTTAAAGAAACATTAAATTCATATAATGGACACTCACACTCAGACACTTGACAAATGAGGGGACAATGCATGGTATAGTAAATGGAGTGCCTTTACGCGTATTCTGCATTTCATGTGGAGGGGGAGGGGGGCATATGCTACAGCCTGTCGAACAGGATGGCTTACCTCGTTTCCCCTCTGTGGGAGTGAACCATGATGGAGCACTCCCTGATATAGCCTGCAGGCGATGAGGCCTGCTGCCTGACTTTTTGGTTTGATTCTCATCCCCTCAGAATAATTTATGAGATCCTCTGTACAGGGGTATGGCCAATCAATCAGATAGTACACAGCTGTTTTCCTGAGTGAGGAATTGGGGTGTTGGTCTGGGTTGATACACAGAACCCAACGAAGCCAGTCTGGATGGGTAGCAGTCAGTGAAAATGTACAGTACTGACAGCTTAATTGGTTTGTAGAAATCGGTGTTCTAGTTGTGGCTTACTCGGAATTGTGGGAAAGAATGGTATTTCAAGCATGTTTGCCACTTTGTGTGTATAATTACTAATTTATCTTAAAAAAAGAATACCCCCATCATTGCTTAACTGTGGTAATTTGCAGTTCCCAGATTCCTTAACCAACTGCTGTCTTATGCGAACGTGTACTGGTTTTGTTATTGAGGTGGTACTTGTACAGTAGTTTATGCTCTTTTAGGCCACTTGTACTGAATACTGTTGAACTGTAGAATTTCTGGATTATATTTGCAGTTCCACGTTTTGCACTGAAACATAAGTATACAGTACTAGGCACCCGAGATACATTTTTTAATTATTATTTTATTGTTTTTTGTATTTTCTTAAATAAAGTAGCATTTTCAGATTAAAACTTGATCAAGGCTGTCTGAGATGACCTGGGGAGGCAGAAGCAAGCAAGAAAGCCAACGTCTGAAGAAATGGTGTTGCAAGTTTAACTTAGAGAATTCATACCATTTTAAAGGTGAAGGGTTGTCACAACAAATCAAAACAGATTTGATCTTGGCTTTTAACTGTTTACTGTTTACCTTTATATAAAGCTTTTCAATATTTATATAATATAAAAAGATTTTGAAATCATCTTTGCTTAAAATAATTTTTGTACTTGTCCCAAATACTTTTGCACTGTACTGTAAGTTCATACTCTGTTATCTCTACCTCATTGTATTGTGGTGCAATGACATGCACTCTGCTGAGAGAGCTCTCTGTCACTGGATGACACTGCCACCCTGTGGCGATGGCACAGGATTCAAAACCAGACCTCAAGGTGTCACAACCTTGAAGACCAGTGTTGTAGCAGGGCACTGCTTAACAACACCTTCATCAGGACTATGATTTCTAAAATGGGCTCTAGGAGTTTCAATGACTATACAGGCCAATGTGTTTGAGCATCCAAATATGGAGAAATATAAACTTGAGAATAAAATTTGGTCAAAAGGTCACCTGGGAGAAGTCAGGTGCACTCTGCATTTGACTTAAGCACACTATGGTTTACAGCATATTTCAGGGTAATGAACATTGTGTATTGTTGATGCCTGTGTTGGTTTATAATTATAACTGCTGCAATAGCAACTGCCCAGCTCCAGCTGTTCTTTATCTAGTTGTCATCACAATTCATTTAATTTAAGTGAATTGATATAACAGTGTAACAATCTGACCTTATTCACTTACCTGCAGGGTGAGTCTGTCAGGAGGGGGAGCAGTTGGGTTGAAACCAGGTGAGGGACATTACTTGCCGTGCGCTTATACTGTCCGTGGACTGTTTGGTAGGTATAGGTTCCAGATTTGGTTTTAGGGTTTTACTCACGTTGTCCAGCAAACTCAGTAATCCTGCGTTGTGAAATATTAAATTAAATTAAATTAAATTAATTGGTATAAGGCCTTGGTATAAATTAACATTTACTCCCCTGACTCGAGAAATTGATACTAAAAGGTAAAGGAAATTTGTCCCTAATATTAGATAATATCAGCTTTCAGGACAAGGTGGCATGATCAATGGCTATATAGCTACCTATTGTCAGGTTCTGTGTTTTCACTGTTTAGTCTTTTGTCTATGTGTGTTGCGTTTCTCTGTTTTAGTACCCTCTGTGCACACTGTAGTCATGGTTTCACCTGCACTTTCGCTTCCTGATTGTTTCCCACACCTGATTACCATTCCCTCTTGTTGTCTGTCTTAAGTAAACCCCTTTGTTTCGTCATTACGTCGCTAGATTGTTATGTGACTTGACCGTACTTTCCAGTGTTGAATTCTGATTGATTTCCCACGTTTTGTCCACGACTTCCACATTTAGCTTTACCCATCTGTCTTGTTTTGAACCGCAGTTTGTCGACCCATTTTGGCTTTTCGACTCTCGTTTTCAGATTGTTTTTGTCTGCTTTGCTCATTTGTTATCGACCTTTCGCCTGTGACCACGACCCCGTTTTGGATTATCCTCATTGTTCCTGTTTGCTGGTATATTGACCCAATAAATGTAATATTCAGTTGGCTCATTAAAATTATTTTGCCACTCTAAATCAAAATGAAATGTCAATAAAATGAATAAAAAAGCACAAAACAAGCTTTACAAACATGTGCTTTAATTTCTACAGACAATATGAACAGCTGTGATGACAATATGAAGAGCACTCAGATTCTACAAAAAACTGTGTAAAACTATTTGTGTAAATGCATTTCAGAATGATTTGCGGTCAAATGCGCTTGGCTCACGTTTAATAAATGAGGCCGAATGAGTTTAGAAATACACATTTCCAACACCTATACATGAAGTAAAATGGCAAAATAAACAAATATAGAAAGCATGTTATCTCATGTCTTTTACATACCACCTCTTCTTCCACCAGTCCACCTCACTCAAAGTCCCCCAAAACCATTGAAATCCACCATGTTCATAATGGGAGAAATGAAGGTTTGAGGAACCAATCGCAACCAGAGAATGCGTAGAATTGAAGTTGAATTGAAATGTATTAACTTCAGGGGTTATAAAACAAGCAGGGGTTGATAGCCAGAAGACAGATGCAATACAGAAAATCCAAAACAGAGTCGATGTCAAAGGCATGAGTTCATATACGAATAGGCAGTCTGACTAGGAAAAGGCATAAAGTAATCGTAATCCAAAATTTCAGTCCCAATTCGACACCAGCAGATCAAAACACAGACAGAATCAGAATACAAGAAACAAAAGTTGGGGTACACAAAAAGGATTGATACACTGAACAGACAATCCGGAAAATGCTGGAGAAAAGCACATTCTAATCTGGCAAAGAACTGATGCAAGCATTCAGGTACCCCATTGAATCATGTTCCGACTCAGTAGAGTCGCCGGACTCGCTGAGATGATTCCAGAGAAATAAAAGTCTGTTTTTTGGAATCAGCTCGCTCCCAAGAAAGCATATAGTGATGTATACAAATATTTTGGGATTTGCAGCGATTTGTCAATTGCCAATATGGGAATTTTTTGCTTGTCAACATCTTGCTTTTTGCTTGTCATAATCACATTAGCTGCGTTTGTGGCTGCAAACTATTCAGCAAGGGCGTATATTAATCTTCAGAAGTGATAGTGACATTTAAAGCAGGAGGTCAAGAGGTCCAGAAAAAAAAAAAGATCACACAATTTCCTGCATTTTTACAATATTTGGCTTAACTTCTGGCACTTATTCAAAATCTTGAAAGACACGTCTCTTATTTTCGTGTCCAACTAATTGCCTCAATTAAGCTGACCTGTTCCCGGCACCTTGATCCATCGGCTGCATTGGTTTGGCTCTGTCAAAAAATAGCAGTGTGTGTGCATTTATTAGTTAACTTTAGAAATTAGTCCAAGATCATGATACAAATGTAGCTAACTTTGTTGATTACTAATGTTACTGCGACATATAGAAACACTATCAAACAACGATGAACTACTCAAACAGGGCATATCGGATAGAGTTAACATTACAACATACAGGGAATTCATTATTCTTAATCTGTTGACACTAGCTTATTTTAGCTAATTTGGATAACGTTAACGTTAGCAAGCTGCACTTTAAGAAGACATCTCTCAGTAAACTAATGGTGACAAGCGGTGTACCTAGCTAATGTTAATTGGACAGATCATAACAATCACAAGAAAATCATCATATTGTTTCATTACTCATGGTATTTTGGAAATATGACTGAATGTCAATTTTCCTTTTTTTTACATCTTAACTGACCTAGGACTCCAGCTTCTTGCTCGCCAGCTAAATTATGACCACCATAAAACATGTAATAGCCGGGAGAACAGCGAGCAGAAGGGTGGCATTCTAACAACGCTGGACTCAAAAAGGCACATGTAACCTTTTCACCTTTTCAATAATAAAAAAAATACCCATTCTTAAAACTAAAAGTTGCACATTTTATTTTCAGGTAGGACACTGCCATTGTACTCTTGAGCAAAGTACAGTAGGTGTCTTACTGTCTGCTAAATTCCAGTAATGTTATATACTTTGGTCATGGTTCTTTTCATCTGTTCTAGCCAAATGTACATTTTGAAAGTATACATTGTTTAGTATTGTATGTCAGTCTTTCCCTACATTAGAATGGTGTCTTTTATTTTGTAAAATTCCTTTTATTTTCTAAAATGTATATAATGTGGTTTAAGTAACTGTGTGATGCAACCAGGAATGCATAAAAAGTGTTACATTTTGAAAGGTAAAGTATTTATACAAATATATATGTTTTGTAAATTACAAATCTTTTCATTTACCTTAATTTGTGCTTAATGCTGACATCATTATTTCTCATTTTCCAGAACAGCTGAACAATTCCCAATCCTGAGTACAAGTTAATCAGAATTTGGAATTGATATCTTAAGGATGCGTAAATGAATGTTAATTAAAACTTCTGTTCAGCACAGTCAGTGCTTTTCTCACTCAGAGGGAGTCATTATTTCACATTGTTTGTGCTTTTCTCTGAAAAATACTGTTGATTATGAAACATGTTGCGCAAACCTTGCAAGGGTTAAGCACACCACCTCTTTGAAAGGTCACTGGCCAGCAGTACGGTTGGAAAGTACTGTATCTGCACATGTGAGACCGTGACAAGCTACCATATACATTAACCCTTTAGTTATCAGTGCTAGCTCAGCACAGATAACAGAAATCTCCAAAGAGACTATAGTCTGTTTACAGTTGACATGTAGGAAGAGTTTTCAGTTTTCAGACCAAAAGCCAGCAGTGTGATACGAGTTAAACAGGGTTTTTTTTCATTAACCACGACTTGCAACTATAACTGTTCACATTTAAAAATTGTGAAATGGCATCTGATATAACAGTGAATGATTTTGTGAAGTACAGTTACATCGAGAAAGGAGGTAATAGCCTCTCTAATGTTTTGGTAGATTGCTAACATTACTAGCTACTATGTGATGTCCTGAAATGGTTGTTTGTTAACGGACAACTCTCAATGCGCTATAATCTTTTCCTTTTTTGGCTGTCACCAGCACATAATAGAGAAGCTGGCTATGTTGGTTAAATTTTGTGATGTTTGTGTAATGTGGGGCCCAAGACGATTCCAGTTTTTAAATACCTTGCTGTGAAATTGCGAACAGGCAGTTCTCACAGCATAGTAAAAAAATTAAGGTGGAGCGGGAATAATAAGTTGCTTATAAGAAACCAATTCAAGCCTTGTTTAAAACTAAAATTTAAGCAAGATAAAAAATTATCAAAACCCGACTTAGCCATCTGGCTAGCCTCTCCATTTTTAGTATAACGTAACCATAGCAACGTGCTGAAACAGTAGCCACCTTAACGGCTTGAATTCATTAGAGCCAGCAAAAAAAGTTTTATTTTGAGGTTGAATTGGCCAAACATATTAACAACCACTACTTATATTTTTATGTTTGGTAAACGACCATAGTATAAGCAAATAATCCACTCTGAGGTGGAGATTACACTGTTTTAAAGCATTCCGTGGGTGGTTCTTTGCCCAAGCATCGTGTGTTAAAACCATAAAATGACCACCTTGTTGTGGATTATCCCTTACATAATGGTATTTACTCAAGCAATTCAGGTTCAGAACTTTGCACAATGGTAGTTAAAAGTTTACCTGGGAAACTAATCTTCAAATGTAATGTTACAAAGCCATTTTGGTAGCCAGCTCATTATGGAACCATTGCTTTATCTGCAGCATACCAATGCCAGCTGATAAAACATTTGAAGATGAAAAGAATGTGCAATGGTGCCTTAGATTAAAAAGAGAAAATTAGAATAGCAGCGAGACAATTTCACCTAGGCCTTGTGAAAATGTGTGTACAATACCACGCACCTCTCTGTGATACTTAAGAGTATACAGATAGTTGCTACATTGTATTGTCATTTTGGCCATGACATTATATAGCCTAACTGACAGTGCTGTATCCTCCTTTGGCCCCCTTGCATTCAGACATTGATGTCCTCTGTTGTCATGGCGTGATCCAGGACATGTGATCAAGGTGTATTATAACCATTATTGCTGACTGCACATGTACACATGTCCTTGAATCCAAGTGAGAGCACTCCAGGCAAACACTTGGCTAACGTCATTGGAGGTTTTTTCTCCATTTTATGATGCTCCTGTGGCCTGACAAACGTTACTGAAATATGGTAAGAATGTAATACACTTGCTGCGTCATTGGGACCGCCCGTAAAAATGGGACTTGGAGACATCATGTCTTTCACCTTTCTAACAACTCTTTCTCAGTTTTTAAAACAATTCTCAAAGGAATGCATGAAGAAATGGATTAGTAGTTATCAGCATGAGAACCTGTTCAGTTGAGAAGGATTTCAGGGTGTTAGAAGCCATGGAGCAATGCAACTTGGCACTCTGAGGAGGTTTTTTGTTTTGTGTTCTATCTATCACTGAATAATACAACCATTTAAAAAAAGATTTTTATACAGTATGTAACCTTTGTTTAACAAGGTATAACAGCTGAGAAATTGCCCTCTTTTACATCACTGCTTCATGTCACAACAAACATGATGATACATACTGTAGATACATAGAACTCTTAGAGGTCTTAAATTTCAAATAAGAGCTGTGCAACTTATTCCCTAAGTCATCACTGACGCAGTAAACTATGTTGCTTGAAAATAGATCTCTACAATTTTCTACATGCTGACTAGCTCTGGAATCATGAACCAGCCAAGCAACATGCCGTCAAAATCTTTTCACAGCACTGATATTGAGGTAATCTTATCAATATCTTGCAGGAGGTATTCTGAACCCTGGACCTTGTTGGAAAGCCAAATTATGTATTGGTTTTTAGTTGTGAGCTTTTTTCAGGTGAACTATATGTAATAAACTACTTGACTTGATGGCCCAACCTACTTAATATAATAATATGTCTTGCAGTACTGGAAGCAGAGTTCCTAGGTTCAACTGCTTTATCATTTATTGCTTGGGGCCACTTCTCGTCACAGTTCATTAAAGTTTTTGTAACAGGCTCCTCCTGTTTCAAATTTGTCTTGTTAATGTCCATTTGAGTTCATATTCAGCTGTTTTATTCATTTCATTGGCCTCTTTTTTTGTTCTTCTGATGAGCAGATGTTTTCTATTAGTTTCTGCTTTGTGGGCATGCTCTTCTCCCAGTTATTTCCCCTGGTTAAAAAGCAATAGAAACAGCAGTGGGTGGCTGTGAGCACAGGAGCAGACATGCAACCACAAGTTCAGCCTTGTCGCACATCAGCTACATGTGAATGGAGTGTCCCAAATGAAAGCCAGCCAATTACAATACAGGGAATGTATATTTGGTAACTTCATGTTTTCTGTCCTCTATTGCAGGACCCTGACCTTAAGGACTTTCTCTACATGGGCAAGCTGTAGGATGATGTGCTGGATGTCTGAGACCGTGGTGGTCCTTGGCAGCTACCAATTATCCATGATCAATGATTTTTGTCAGGTTCTGTGTTTTCTGTTTTCTGTTTTTATCTAGGTTGTTAGCATTTTTGTTCCTTTTTGACCACCATGGTTTGCTTCCTGCTCCATTCACCTTCATGCATTTGTTTTAGCTGTGTCCCATTGCGTGTCTCCACCTCCCCACTCCTTATATGTACTTCCTTCAGGCTCCTGTCATTGATTCCACTTGTTTCCCATTTTGTGCTTGTTTGGTGGTGTATTTAAACTCCGTCTCTGGTTTACCATTTTGTTTTGATTTGACCAGTTTTTTGTTTCTTTGGACTGTTTGGCTATTCGGTTTTTGATTTTGGATTCCTTTTGTTTGGACTGCCCATGTGTTATCAACCCTTTGCTTATGACATCGGCCACATATTGGATTATCCCTGCTGAACCTGTTTGCTTCTGATCTGTCACAACTGTTTGCTGGATATCAACCCCTGCCTGTCTGATCTATTCTGAAGTTAATAAAGACTATAACATTAACTTCTGTGGTTTTGCTCTTGGGTTCAATGTTCTGATTCCTGACAGATTGTATTGTGTACACTTACACTTTCCAGTCTTACCGAGTGATAAGAAAGTCATTGAGAGCAGTAAAATGTCCACTGGTGCATCTTCAAGTAGGCTACATCATAATAAGCTTATGGCAATGTACAGTAGCTAATGCCACTGTAATTATTGCCCAGACCCCAATACCAATATACTTGTAGAACATTGTAAAATATATATTAAAGACTTTTAATGACAAACCAGCATTTGGATGTTGTATGCCACTTTCTCAATTGCCCATAGTGGAAGAATGCCTCCTCATAACTAGCTAGCGACTTACTGCAATGTTTTGTTCATTATGAAAGAACTACATATGTTTGCTTCAGGGGCAGAAATACATCTGCGAGTGAAAAGCTAACAATTTTCATAATGTACAATTTTTTAAATAAGAAATATAAAGGTAAATGTAACGGTGTCATCATTTTTTACATTATTGAAGATGGGCATCAATGCAAAAACACACTTTACCTTAACTCTCCAGTCCAGGTTTCAAGAAATGTGTGTTAACTGAACAAATCATAAGTGATTATGTCATCCTTAAAGGTACACTAGGTAAGATTCTTGCATTAAAACATTGTTACAAGACCATTGTAAATCCCTTCCTATTATTGTAAAAGGGTCACTCGGCGCTTTTATTGCTTATTACCCAAGCGAAGACTACAGATCTAGTTATAAACCAATACCAGTTCGCTTTCAGTAGCAACAAGCAAATTAGCTATAGTTAGCTTGACAAATTTACAAATATTCACTTACGATAAAATATAGACAATATGAACAAAGTAGTGATGCATAGTGAACAAGTAATAGCTCATTTGCTTGTTGTGACTGATATGAACTGGTATTGCTTTCTAACTAGATACAGAGTATACAGAGTTTCAGTGATCGCTTGTCTGGTGTGCAATTTAGGCAGCTACACATTCCTTTTATCTCTTAACGTGTTTAATCATCCATGTTTAGCTAAACCTTTATTTCTCTCAAACTGTAAGTTACAGTTGCATCATTTGTGGTAGACTATCATATCTTAGTTATATAGCCAGCTAGTTACAAAGCCGAATAACTTGCTTGCTCATAATATAGGTTAAAGTGAAAACTTAAAAAATATAAATAGTGTTGTGTAGCACACCAAAGTCAAGATTTCAGAAAGTCACCTGTTCGGCAAACATTTTCTTAATAGAACACTACGAAAAGGCTGGCTCTGTTACGTTTGTCATTGTCAGCTTTAGAACAGCTTCAGAACTGTATAATAACGATTTATATTACGCATTATATTCATAGACTGTGGGAACAGTGTTGTGGTTTGAAGTTGTTTGTTGCTGCAATTCTTCTCTTGACCATTAGGAGTCCAAAATTACCTATTGTATCCTTAAAGTTTCAGATGAAATTTTGCACCACAAAGACCTGTTTGATTGCCAAGGACAGTATTTCCAGCAGACAGACTTTGCTGTCAGGAACGGATAAACCAACTCATATATCCTCAGAATATTTCAGTAAGCTCGTGGAATTCATGGGCACATTATGTAATTTTGGCAGTAGTGGTGTTTGCTTTTCTTGTAAGATTACTCTGTTCTTTTCCGGGATGCTTTTTTTTTGGTCTGAAGCAGCCTGTTTTGCTCCAGCTTCATCCATCTTCAGCTCTGATCCAGGCTTCCTCTCTTCAGACATCTTCTTCCATCACCTTTCTGCTTTCTTCCCTAAAACTGCACTGATGCGTCGCACATGATTCTAAACTAAATACACCTGTTTGTGTTCATTTCTGTTGAATGTGTGACATTTTCAGAAATAATTTAAAGAAAACATATTTTCCTGTTTAACAACAAATATTTGTTGTTGGAAGAAAAGGTAATTTGAAATTACATCACATTGTTGTCCTGGCCGATGTTGCCAATAGCCTATGTTGATTGTACAGTCTACCTGAACTGAAAGGAGGGACTGCTAACTATCCATATGCCAGTTATAAATTGGTTTAATAATGCTGCGGCTGTTACTACCAGCAGAATTTAGAATATGCTGTAACTTGGAGTTTGTATGATGCTAGGGTGCACAGAATAAAGGAAATACTTGGATAAATATGTGACAACAAATATGTGTCAAGTGGAGGTTATAGTACAGGTGTGGCTCTTCCTTTAATTAAGAAAATAACATACCAGCTAAGGGTCCTGTATAAAACTGCAGAGCAGGCCTATAATTATGGCCAGACTGGCTGTAAGAGACCCAAGTGGTATTAAAAGAGGGGTGATTATTGGGGTGCAGTGGGCTCTGTAGGTGATGTCAGCATGGAACTCTCAGGGAAAAACATCATCAACAGTTGACAAACTCCAGGATGGCCATGCTTGTGTATTAATTAAAAGTGCAAGACAAAACAGGTGAGCAACATTGGGCAACGGAAGTCAATTTAATCACAAAAAGTGGTGGTCCAACAAGCAATTTAGCAACCTTTTGTTCACCTTAGTTTAATTTAGTTTTAGCCGACCAGCTCTTCAGGAGCATTTGGGGGTTAGGTGTCTTGCTCAGGGACACTTCGACACAGCCTGGGCGGGGGATCGAACCGTCAACCCTCCGACTGCCACACAACTGCTCTTACTGCCTGAGCCATGTCACCCCATTTTTGACCCAAATCAAAACATTGCATAACACGTCATAACACGTCACGTTGTAACTTTACACTGACACAAAAAGCAAAGCTGATCTGTAAAAAAAAAATAAAAAATAAAAAATAAAAAAAATAAAATAAAATAAAATGGCCCTTGTCCTTATCTTTGTTGTACAGGTAGCAGTTGAAATTGTACTTACCTCTAGGGTCTTTCAGCGAACTTATCCCTGGTTATGGGTATGCACTTTGTTGTACGTCGCTCTGGATAAGAGCGTCTGCCAAATGCCAATAATGTAATGTAATGTAATGTAAGTATTTTTTATTTATTCATCATGAAAGTTGCACTCTTCGGAACATAGTGAGCGAACTTGGTGTTTGAAACACGGTGAGTTGACATTGAGCTAACCAATATATTTTGCACTGTGCAAAAGTTTTAGGGAGGCATGAAAAAAAACTGTAAAGTAAGAATGCTTTCAAAAATAGAAATGTTATTAGTTTATTTTGATCAATTAACAAAATGCAAAGTGAGTAAAAAAAAATCTAAACAGAAGAAAAATCTAAATCAAATCAATATTTGGTGCGACCACCCTTTGCCATCAAACCAGCATCAATTCTTCTTGGTACACTTGCACAAAGCCAAAGGATTTTGTAGGCATATAGTCAGGTGTGTGATGAACCAATTACACCAAACGGTAGCTAATGATCATCAAATTAATTTGTAGGTTGAAACACAATCATTAACTGAAACAGAAACAACTCTGTAGGAGGGTTAAAACTGGGTGAGGAACAGCCAAACTCTGCTTGCTGAAGACAGTTTAATGTCAGAAGTCATACACCATGGCAAGACTGAACACAGCAACAAGACACAAGCTAGTTATACTGCATCAGCAAGGTCTCCCAGGCAGAAATTTCAAGGCAGACAGGGATTTCCAGATGTCCTGTCCAAGCTCTGTTGAAGAAGCACAAAGAAACGGGCAACATTGAGGACCATAGACGCAGTGGTCGGCCAAGGAAACTTAGTGCAGCAGATGAAAGACACATCATGCTTACTTCCCTTTGCAATCGGAAGATGTCCAGCAGTGTCATCAGCTCAGGATTGGCAAAAAACAGTGGGACCCAGGTACACCCATCTACTGTGCAGAGAAGTCTGGTCAGAAGTGGTCTTCATGGAAGAATTGCGGCCAAGCGACTCAACTAGGCACGAAAACACAGGAACTGGGTTGCAGAAAAATGGCAGCAGGTTCTCTGGACTGATGTGTGAAAATTTTAAATATTTGGCTGTAGCAGAAGGTAGTTTGTTCACCGAAGGGCTGAGCGCTACAAGAATGAGTGTCTGCAGGCAACAGTGAAGCATGGTGGAGGTTCCTTGCAAGTCTGGGGCTGCATTTCTGCAAATGGGGATAACCATGTCTGTTATTCATAGTTGTCCTGGGAACAATTTGGTTTCATTAATATTGTGAACATTGTAGTCTAAGTACTGCTTGACTTACACCAGTAAGTGATGAAAATGTATGTTATGGTGGTTGTGAAATGTATTGTAAAACCTTTTTTTGCTTTTTTCTTTTGTATTCTCGGGTTCAGTTGTTGAAGCATTTGAGCCTAAGGCATGGCCATTATGGCTGTAACCTTCACTATCCGTGAGCCTATACCTGTTGTCCATGTACATGTACATGCCAAACAACTATCACTGCAGCCTATAGAATTATCCACATTTCACTGTCATTTGTGTGCATGTAATTCAATTGCAATAGAGAAGGAATATTTCATTAATATAACACACATTTGAGGATACATGAAACAGTAACATGCATGTTTCTCGGTTATACGTTCCAAACAAATATTCTTGGTATATTCAATTCACATAATCCCCATATGCAATTTAGAAGATATTACATACCCATATATTGATTTCCTGCAAGTACTGAGACATGTCTTCATTGCACTCACTGAAACTGTTCTCTTTTCTCTTCAGGACAAAGGACCGATGGCTGAACCTTTGACACTGCTTGTTGTCTTTGGAGAGAATGACAAAGAAAACTTTCTTAAGGTTAGGAATGCCGGCTTCTCTGGAAGATTTTACTTTTGAGATAAAGATATTATTTGGGTTGACTGATGCACTAAGGGCGGCACGGATGGTGCAGTGGGTAGCACTGTCGCCTCACAGCAAGGAGGTCCTGGGTTCGAATCCCCGTCGGCCGGGGCCTCTCTGTGCGGAGTTTGCATGTTCTCCCCGTGTCTGCGTGGGTTTCCTCCGGGTACTCCGGTTTCCTCCCACAGTCCAAAGACATGCAGGTTAGGCTGATTGGAGAGTCTAAATTGCCCATAGGTATGAGTGTGTGAGTGAATGGTGTGTGAATGGTGTGTGTGCCCTGCGATGGACTGGTGACCTGTCCAGGGTGTATTCCTGCCTTTCGCCCAATGTATGCTGGGATAGGCTCCAGCCCCCCTGCGACCCTGTTCAGGATAAGCGGGTTCAGATAATGGATGGATGGATGGATGATGCACTAAGACACCACTACATGGATGTTGACTTTGGCAACCAGTATGTTAACCAAACATTAACAAGTTAAAAATACAAAAAGTATCGCTTTACCAAGGACAGACTGTCCTGTCACTTTGATCAACTTCACATCAGGAATCAGAGGACCCATTTCATCAGGTGGCAGCTATGATACTGTAATATTGTCATCCTCTCCCGAGTCAAGGTCATGCACCTGGCTGGATATCTGTGTTATTCCCTGCTTTTCATCTGATGCGGAGATGCAGCTTGAACAGGGACACAATGACTTCCAAGCAAATGGCATGCTACATATTCCTGGTCGTAAGCTGAAATCAGTCATTCTTGAAGGCATTGCAGAGGAATTGTTCAAGTATACAGAGCACCACAGCAATTTACAGATAAGCAATGTAGTTGAAGCTTTGGTCCAGACCCATCCATGTTTGACAGAGTGAGGGTCCCACACAGGCTATGAATTTTGGAAGTATAAAGCTATTGTGACAGGGCCAAATTTAAGTAGTTTGAATTCCCGGTTACCCAGTAAGCTTCCCGTAGCCAACCATAATAAATAGTCTGATGAATGGACGAAGACGTGAGGTTCAGTAGATACAAAAATATAATGATTTATTTATTTTCTCTTCCAGATAAAATATACAGGCCATAAGCAGCAACAATGTGGGCCTACCAATTGTACCTCATACAGTATGTAGCCTATTGCTAGCCAGGCTAACTTAGTTTATTAGGACAAATGGGGGATAGGATTTCTCTATAGAGCAGACAAAATATTTCACACAGCAAACGAAAATGTTTTATACAGCAAACCAAAATGTTTCACACAGCAAACCAACAAAAGTAAACTTAACCAAACTAAAGAAAATAACACAGCACCCCCATGCAAGTCAGAGAAATCAAACGCCACTAGAGCAGAGGGAAGCCAGCAAGCAAAAAGGCCACCAACAATTACCTACAGTCAAGCACTAATAACAAAAGAACATAGCGATGGCTATGTTCTTTTAGTAGCCACTTCCAGCTATCCGAGTTACGGCTAACAGGCAGGAAAGGGGAGATGCAACCTTTAGCCAGCGAGGAGAGTGGGCCGCACAGCGGACGATAGGAACAGAACAGCAACAGCCACAACCGCCACACAGACCCTGCAAAGGGTGCATAATCAGTACAACAATATTACACAGTACTTTAAGTAATTAACTGGATGGACGAAACACCTACCGTGTGACAGCTAGAGAGACGGCAGGAACCCAGACAGAGGACCACTGCGTACGAATACTGAACGTAATTTTAAGTCGAGTTACCTTGCACGGTAGAAAGGAGGAAAAGGTAAACAGCCTACCTGAATGCAAGATTGTCGAGCACACAAGCAACCAGTTGACGAACACAAAAGTAACGAGGCAACCCAGCAATAAGATCCCAGAAATGCAGCACGCCACGGCAGCTAGAATATAAATGGGAGATTCTAAATTTTCCGACTCAGAGAACCAAAAGCATTACAAGACGGATAAATGTGCATACCTGTAACCCGATGGCAACCCGTACGGAAGATTGAAAAGAGGGGCGAGAGGCCGCGACAAAGTCGTCCCGGAAAAAGGCGGATGTCTCCCGTGCAACCCTGCCCCCTATTTATGGAATAGGCGGGGCAGGGAAGAGAGATTCAACCCACTGGTGCAGGTGAGAACTCTTCCTGTTACACTATGAACTATGAAGATTGAAATATAAGATGGTATACTTGGCTGCCCTGAAATCCTTGTGAACTCCCTCAAGCACAAATCATAAGACCAGGGCAGGGCAGCCTTAAATGTGAAGGAACCTAAGAAGGCTGAAGTGAATTACTGTCCACTCCATCCGAAAATGAAAGTCTAAGGAGCTGCGGTGGCGCAAGATGCAGTGGACTTGCAGTTGGAGTTAGTTGTGGTTGCAAACCGAGGACCGGGGTTCAATTCCCGGTCCTGCCAAAAGCCCAGTTTGGCTGGCTCTTGTGAAGCGGCATAATTGGCTCGCTGCTCCAAAGGGAGGGACTGGGCAGGGTTAGCTGATCGCCGCACAAAAAAGCACCTCGAGCACCTCGGAATCACAATGAAGTGCACGAGACGAGACGGCTTGAAGAAGGTGTGTTGGTCTCCTTCGGGCTGCCAAGGGACGGGGTGTGGGTGGTGTATCTAACACTAACTCTATTTGGATTAGATGGGGTACAATTGGCTACCAAATTGGGAGAAAATTTAAAATAGCTTTTTTTAAAAGATAATGAAAGACTATCACTGTTGACAGGTACAGAAGAGAAACAAGATGGTTGTGAAGGAAAAAATGGAGCAGACCTTACTTAATTAATGAAATAAGTAATATGCTATTCAATTGTGCACCATATGTTCACAGTGGACATTTTGATTAAATGAGAAGGGCTGACCAATTTTCATGCAAGTTCACTTTCCCTCTGATGTCAAAATTCCTGTCTTAACTTGTTGAGCGCTCTGACAAGCTGACAAATCTTCACCAATAAAGGAGGTGCTGCAGGAAAGGAAATACAGAGCACCATTGCAGGTCTGTTAATAGAGCATATTACTGCTCTATTAATCTATCAAACTTCATCTACACTGTCAGAACAGTACAATTTCCTATGTATTTATCATGTGGTATGGGTTGTTATTTGTGAAATAGTGTCAGAGCCATTATCCATTCAGCTGTATGTGCTGTGCAATGGCAGAGGTTCAACACTAATTTCCAATTGATCTGTTCTGCCTTTCTGCTGAGTGATGACATTGAAATAAGACGGGAGTCAATTGTCTCTGTACATACCTCCATGAGGAGAGTAGAAAACTTGTTAACGGAGTTCATGCAATGTCTAATGTTCAAAGGTGTAGCTTGATCATCTTCTGTTTGAGTTCCAAAGAGCAGTAACATTGCTGAGGCCAAGAAGGAGATTGCGGAGACAGTGATCTCATCCGAAAAGAGGGAGTGGATACCACAGAAAAGCCAGGACATCGGAATTGCCATAGAGGGTGTAGAAGTTCTGAATGACCTGGGAAATGTGGCCTGTGCGGGTGCCTTGCTGTTTGGATTAATTTATGAATTTATGAAGTCTTCCCAAAGTTGTTGATGAACCTGGATGAAACAACCTTTCAACCAAAGTTCAAGCGCTCAAAATCAAAATGGTTCAATGAACAGCAGGAGAATTGGCTAAAAGTGGCTGGGACTGAAAGAAACAACCTTTTTTTGACTTAATTTGGTTTTCATCTTATAGTTACTTTCTCAAAGATTAGCTGTGTTGCTGTGTCTCAGGAGACTGCATTTTCAAGTTATGCTGTATTTTTTTTTAATGAGAGTGACCATGATTTAAGATACCAGATTTCATTACTTTGTAATTATGTTTACATTTGAAAGCCAGTTTAGTTTGTGAAAGTAACTGTCCAGTGTATACAAGACAATTCAGGGCCAATGGAACATTTGGCTTTGTACAGTTTCTCTAGACACTTTATTTGCAGGTTGAGTACGTCAAAGAACTCATTCAGTCTAAGGACGCTCTGTAATTAATTTCATTTTAGAACAAAAATCAATTTAGGCTTTAAAACAAAAATCTGTTTTGCACATTTATTTTACAACTTTCTCACTTTAGTATTACAACAGGATAAAAAAAGAAATATTGGCAATAGGTGGCACGGATGGTGCAGTGGGTAGCACTGCCGCCTCACAGCAAGGAGGTCCTGGGTTCGAATCCCAGTCGACCGGGGCCTTTCTGTGTGGAGTTTGCATGTTTTTGCGTGGGTTTCCTCTGGGTACTCCGGTGTCCTCCCACAGTCCAAAGACATGCAGGTTAGGCTGTTTGGAGAGTCTAAATTGCCCATAGGTATGAGTGTGTGAGTGAATGGTGTGTGTGCCCTGTGATGGACTGGCGCCCTGTCCAGGGTGTATTCCTGCCTTTTGCCCAATGTATGCTGGGAAAGGCTCCAGCCCCCCTGCGACCCTGTTCAGGATAAGCGGGTTAAGATAATGGATGGATGGATGGAGCCTGGCAATTGACTTGTAGTTCTCTGTACTCTAGTTAGGAATAGTTTTCACACATTTGCTGTTTTAAGGACATTTTTGATACCCTTTTAGGTTCTGTTTTATAATGTGTAGTGTTTTAATCCCTTGCACTTCCACGGTTTGTTTTTCAAATGTTTCATTTGTAGCAGTTTTGAATTAGAGAACTAAACATTGCAGCATGTCACTTCTTGGTAAATATATTTTTCAAAGATAAAGTTAATTACTGAAATTGGGGTAACAATTGATGTTTGTCGCCATCATCAGGACCATTGTTGCTAAATAGTACAATAGTGCACAAATAACCACGCATTACAACAGTTCTCTGCAAACTCTACAGAATGTTGTGTGTGACTTTTCACATAGATCACATTTCTTCCCCATTCTGACATTTAGTCTGAAACACAGCTGAACTTCTTGACCATGTCTGCATGCTTTTATACATATAGTTGCTGCCACAAATATTTGCATTAACAAGCTGGTGGAAAGGTTTACCTAATAAAGTGCTAAGTGAGTGTACATTAAATTATTTACAATGTAACCAACCAATGGAACCAGTTCAAAACAAAGCAATATTGTGAGCAGCTACATGAGCCTGTTCACAGGGATAAAGACTCCCTGGATTTCTGTGGAGTTAAATGACAAGCTAACAAGTTATTAATTAATAACTGGCATGGGCTTTGTTGGAGGCTATGAAGTTTGACTTTTACATGAGCCTAAAACTGGCTGTGCCATGGTTAATAGAATGCACTCATACTTAATAGACATTATGAGGTCAAAGTCACATGCAAGGAAATCTGATTTTCACTTCAGCTGCTGCACATTCATAGCATATCATCAATATGCAGAAAGCACTGTTTTAAAAGCTTGAGTCTATGAAGGGCTAGCTACTGACAACCAACAAAACCAGCTCTTTTGTTTAATCTTTGCAGTTTTTTGTACTGTAGCTGGCAATTTATTTTCTGACTCCTTCAATTTACCTTCTTTCAGTGCTTCTGAAGAAAGGGCACGCAAGCGAGTGACAGATTGGAAACATGCTCAGTGTGGCTCAAGACACTTGTTATGGGCACTTATTGTCCTTGACGTGACCTTATGCTCCAGTGCACCGATAAGTGAGGTGAGCCACTGTGGCTGCACTGGCTGTGTCTGTTCAGAGTGCGCTCAGGGACGCCTGCCTACGGCATTGGCCACGCACGCACTGGCCCAGCGGGCCTCCCAGAACATTGCCTTCTCGAGGCGATGACGTCATCACTCAGCTCTCAAGCTGAGATGGATCATCCCCACTCTGCCAAGTTCAAATTAAGCATAAAAGGTCGCGAGACCATGTTTCTCTGCGGAATGCGAACCAGCTGCAAAATATGCTTACAATAAAACTTCCCAGCTCAAATACAGGCTGTGGAGGCTTGGTGTATGACTCCTCAAGTTGCTTTTAGCAGGCAAATTGCAGTTTTGCAATTTCTGACTGCAAGAAGGAGAGGGTAGCGCTGAGGCTTAAGTAACCAGACTCAACATTGTGGCCCCTAAACAAGGTACTTAACCCCAACTTCTTCAGCAAATAACTGTGTAAGGCAGTATGCAGAAATGTCAGTTGTATTAAATAAGTCAGCATTTACCAACTTACCAAGCATACAAACAAGTCCATGCTGGCACATGGAGGGAATTAGCCCCCAAAAGGACATGTTGTGAGAAACCCTCTCTGAAATAAAGCTACAGTAGGATACATTTTGATCTTCAAGAGACAAATTTGCCAAATGTTCCCTGAAAGTAAAAATGTTCTATTTGGGAACAAATAGGTACCTTTTCCTATAGGGTACCGCCCCAGTGACAAGCATTTGTTCTTTCATAGGCCCTTTTTTAAAAACGTATTTTCTGAGATATATATCTGAATATTATTGCAACATAACTGATATTGCCTTTCAGAGGGTCTTTCCAGTCTGATGTCAGCCAAGACAGCACAGCATATTCAAACCGCTGCTTGCAAAGGAATGCGTGATCTAGTAACTCTATAGCTATGGCAAGGACAGGATAAATGTCTGGAAGCCCTGGAGCTTAAGTGGATTTTCTCCGGCAGCCAACATATTCCAGTTCTTCCTCTCCTGTAGTGGCTGTGTCACTCTGATGCCCTGAGAAAAAAAGGCAGGAGAAAAAAATGCCAAGCAAAAAGTGCGGGAATGTTCCTCAGCAGGTCCAGAAGGGGCACCTCCTACGTCTGTGATTTGCAAAGAATGTACAAAAGCTGTTGACACAGTAAGGCAGACTCTCACATGCGGTTCTGAGTTTAGGGCTCCAAGCAGGCATTACTGTTGTACCCTGGAGCACTGTGCCGATCCTCGAAGCCTCGAAGTGCAGGCGGGGGTCTACAGCTCCATACGCGTGACATTGTATAATAGGACCATGAATTTTTCACAACCTGTTTTAATCTGTTCATCCTATACTCTGAAATGCATAATTGATATGAACTATGATCTATAATTCAATGACTTTAGACTGCAGCAACATTATGAATTTAGATAGATTTGAAAATGCATACAGTTCCGTGCCCTGCCGTGCACTGCTTTGGGTCAGTAAAAAATGAAATTAGATGATGGTTGAGTGACAAAATTCAAAAGTAGTAACGAAAGAGTAACAAAAGTGAAAATCTTGTGTTGTTTTTCATCAAACAAGCATTGTGGCCATACATGTAGGAGACAAGGAGGCAACATTTTCATTGCAACTAATTGTTCCCTTCACTAAGTCTCTCCCCACACATTCACAACCCCCGCCACCCCTCACCCCCACCTAGTGTGCAATCAGGAACCACACACCAGCTCATACCCAGCTAGACCAGCGCTATGACCAATTTGGCTATGGTAGTTGACCAGCTCATACCCATCTAGTCCATCTGGTCAAGCTAAATTTTACAGCAGGGAAATTATCTCCCAACTTTGAATTTTGAATGCCTCTGTGATCATAGATATCTTACAGACGTCTCTTGTTATCTTGTCATTGTAGAAATAAATTACTTCCATACAAAACTTTGCCTTCAGCTTCTAGACTGTTTCACAATGCAATGTCACCTTGCGGTAGAGAACAACTATCTACTTAAGGGTCAATGCCCGATTGCATAAAAAACCTTAAGTGTTTCCCTTAACTCTGACACTTAAGGGTTGATTTCCCCTTAGCTAAGGGAATTACTTGAGGGTGTTGCATATAAACTCATAGTCGTTTTTCTTAGGTAAGAGAAACAGTTAAGTGCTTTACTTCAATGGTTGACATTTTACTGTAGCAAAATTTGACCATAACCATGGATGGGTTATCTCATTGGTTATGATCATTGACTGTAGGCTATACAATAAAATAAGGCTTTAACCACTAACCTGCTATATTTAAAAACGGAAAACAAAAAAGGAAACTAAATTCGATGGATGAGGGGAAGTGTATACTGTTGGAGGAATACGTGAAAATAAAAACCATTTTAAAAAGCAAACTCAATCCAACTGTGACAGCGACCAAAAACAGAAGATGTGGGAGGAAATAACGGAGTAGATTAACGCTAGAAATATAGCCGTGAAGACAATCCAGGAGGTCATTAAAAAATATGAGAATATGCGTATCTGCGAAAAAAGAATTGAGCTATAGGAGGGAATCCAGCAAGACCAGTGAGAACTAAAGTAACCGATTAGCTAGATAGTCAGCTACCCATAGATAACTATAGCAAGCCATATTCGATCAAGTAACATTCAAATTAATTTAATTAATTAAAAATTAATTGTAACATTTGAAGCCCAAATGATCGGCTACAATTTTACGGCGCTGTTGAAGCCAAACTAACATTGTTTGATAGGAAGTGGACCGCCCCCAGACGATTTATCAGAGTCCACAAAAACGGTCAAATACATTTTTTGTAAGGAGTCATCGGTTCTGGCTGATATACCAGGCGGTTTAGAGAGTGGACTCAGACCACCTGAGCCGATGGAGTAGCAGAGTGAGAGTCATTTAAAAAGTAGCTAACTATGACATATGAAATAAATGAATTTGCCTCGTATAATCACTCTCTTCTCTGTAGACCTACCACTGCTTTGAAAACCGCTGTGCAATTAAAAGTTGTAATATACACAGTATATTTTGTGATCTCGTAAATAGATTGACATGCAAATCTATGATCAAGAATGAACTTTTCATCTGTCATGTAGTCTAGAGCATTTTCTCAATCATATAATTTGCGGAGGAATATTTTCTTCCTCCAATGGCCTCCAAACAAAAACTTGTTTACCAAGACTTAAGGTAATCTGTAGCTAACCTTAAATTTTACTGAGGGAAATTGTCGTTAAGGTGTTTTATGCAACACTTACTTAAGGGAAAATGCTATACTTAAGGGTGTTTTTGAGGGTTTCTGACATTTCACTTTAGGAAAGCCTTAAGAGACACTTAAGGGTTTGTTGTGGAACTCTCTTAAATTTAAGGGAAACTTAAGGGAAACCTTAAGGGGAAATTACACTTAAGGTGTTTTATGCAACCAGGCACAGGATCTTACTGGAGTTTATCAATGTCAATCACTTTATTTATCCTCAAATAGGCCAGCAGGTCTGTAGATGATGCAGTAAACATGGCTCTCCACTTCATCCTACAGCACCTGGACTCCGCAGGAACCTACGCCAGGATCCAGTCTGTGGATTTCAGCTCTGCCTTCAACACAATAATGCCAACTCTGCTACAGGACGAGCTCTCCCATCCGCACCGGTTCCCCCAAGGCTGCGTTCATTCCCCTCTGCTCTTCTCACTGTACCCCAACAGCTGCACTTCCAGGCACCAGTCTGTCAAGCTCCTGAAGTTTGCCGACGACACCACCCTTATTGGACTCATCTCTGGTGGGGATGAGTCTGCCTACAGGTGGGAGATTGACCATCTGGTGACCTGGTGCAGTCAGAACAACTTGGAGCTCAACGCTGTGAAGACAGTGGAGATGGTTGTAGACTTCAGAAAGAACCCAGCCCCACCCGCCCCCATCATCTTGAGAGACTCCCCTGTCAACATTGTGGAGTCCTGCCGCTTTCTGGGGACCATCATCTCCCAGGACCTCAAGTGGGAGCTGAACATCAGCTTCCTCACCCAAAAAGCCCAGCAGAGGATGTTCTTCCTGCGGCAGTTGAAGAAGTTCAACCTGCCAAAGATAATGATGGTGCACTTCTACATTATTGAGTCCATCCTCACCTCCTCCATCACCATCTGGTATGCTGCTGCCACTGCCAAGGACAAGGGCAGACTGCAGCATATCATCCGCTCTGCCATGGCAAATCTGCCATCTCTTCAGGACCTGTACGCCTCCAGAACCCTGAGGCGTGCAGGAAGGATTGTGGCCAACCCCTCTCACCCCGGACACAGACTGTTAGAAACACTCCTCTCTGGCAGGAGGCTGCGGTCCATCAGGACCAAAACCTCTCACCACAAAAACAGTTTCTACCCATCTGCAGCTGGCTTCATCAACAAGGCCCGGGGGACCCCCCACTATCACAGAACCCTTACACCACCCCCATAGACACGTTACATCAATCTCCCTGTGATTATTTATGTTTCTATTTTTAGTATTATTCTTTATGTTGTCTGCATGCACCCACTAACCACAGCAAATTCCTTGTATGTGTAAACTACTTGGCCAATAAAGTGATTCTGATTCTGATTCTGAATATATGGAGAGAGCTCCTGGGCCCGGTTTCAAAGATTACGGAGTAAAACCCGGATCCTCCCAAATCTGGAACATGGCCTAAAGTAAAAAGAGCTTTTCCAGCTACTCGACCAGCAGATGGAAGTGTCATACCCATATTTTTGTATAATTAAAGACAAATGACACTTGATAGCCATCTGACTCCAGAGCAGCAGGCATAGGTAGTTTGGTTGCAACAAGACTTTACTGACATTTTCTCGACCCTACTAGAAAGAACCAACCTATAGAACACCACATACATACCCCTCCGGGGACTGTAGTTAGAAGTCACCCGTAATGATTACCTGAACCCAATAGTGGTACAGGAAGAATTAAAGGAAGAGAGGATTGGTGCAGTCCCATCGTGCTAGTTCCGAAGCCCGATGGGTCTGTTTGATTCTGCATGGATTACTGAAAGGTAAACGCAGTCTCAAAATTTGATGCCTATCCTATGTCTCCGGTGGTCAGGCTGCTGGATTGGATGGGCACTGCTCATTTTTTGGTAGATAAAACAGCAGCCCCAACCCAAGTTCAGAAAGCTGGTAAGGTCATTCCTAGGGCTAGCAAACTACTATTAACGGTCTCGCTAGTCCCTTGAGTGATCTCACTTGAAAGGGAGCCTGAGATCCGGTCCAGTGGATGGAGCAGTGCTAGCTAGGGTTTCTGAGAATTAAAGCATGCTTGAGTGCCAGTCCTCTCTTGATTAGCCTTGACTTCTCTATACCTTCTCTCCTGCAGACCGATGCCTCGGATAGAGGCCTGGGGGCGGTGTTGTCCCAGGAGGCGGATGGGGAGGAGCGACCAGTCCTCTACATCAGCCACAAGCTCAGCCCCAGGGAGAGCCAGTACAGTACCTTCAAGAAGTATCTCACTGTTAAATGGGCTGTATTGACTCTCCACTACTACCTCCTGGAATATTTAGTGGTATCTGGCTATTTTCCTTCTGGGTAATTAATTGGCCAGGGTCTTATAAAGATTGTGTTCCTCTCCTGGGAGGGGATGTGGTCAACCAAGCCGAATGCATCCTGGTCGCATTCTGAGAGTGCAGGTGTGTGGCGGCTGGGTTTGGTGTGAGGGAAGGAAGCAGGGCAATCCAAGGACCACACCTACTGGTTAAGTAGGCACACACACCTGGACAGCATTACAAATATGTCCAGGAGTTAAAAGTGTGTTTCCTTTTCACAGTAGGTGGCTGAGACCGGAGTTTTAGTTAATTATTTTTAGCCCGAATCCAGTATGGGTGGGAACTTTTGTTCATTTTCTATGAGGACACGCTCCCTTCCTCCAGCTGGCTTCACATAAAATCCAAGGACCACGCCTAATGGTTAAATAGGCAAGCACACCTGGACAGCATTACAAAGACCATGCAGGAGAGGAGAGACAGCCGAGACCAAAAGACATCTGAAAAGCTAAGCGAGTCAGGGTTTTTTTTCCATTTGGGCATGCTCTCTCCCTCAAATAAAATGCCGGTACTATCCGGAATTTCCGTATATCCCTGTGTCCAGCTCCTCTGTCCTCCCAAACATGCCTCGGCATGTGACATCCTCCAAGTACATTCTTATGTTTAGTTATTGAAACACTATATCTATTTGTGGAGTATACGGGCGCTCACCAGAGCGACGTACAGTTGATTAGACTAAGCAGGAGACAATTCTCCCCTGGAGCAATGCAGGGTTAAGGGCCTTGCTCAAGGGCCTAACAGCTGTGGCTATACCATATCTCATTTGCCTTGTGATAACACAATCACAATTTTCTGATAGCTTGCACACTCTGGAGCCACCTCTTCACTCTGTAAACCCAAGACTTCAAGTTGTGTGTGAAAATCCCAGGAGATACTCAAACCTCCCTGTCTGGCACCAATCATCATTCTATGGTCAAAGTCACTTTGATAACATTTCTTCCGCATTCTGATATTTGGTCTGAAAAACAGCTGACCTTCTTGACTGCATCTGCATGTTTTTCTGCATTTAGTTGCTGCCACATGATTGATGATTAATTAGCATTAACAAGCTGGTGTACAGGTCTACCTAATAAACTGATCACTGAGTGTACATCAAAGATGTAAAAAGATATACAGTAGGAGACTGTAATGTGTGTTGCCAAATTGTGGATATATTTTAGGTATACTCAGAGGTGTAACTAGGAATTCTGGGCCCCCTGAAAGGATATTCCTCTGGGCCCTCCTTCCTGCTGGAATCTTTGTGTGTCCTCAACAGCTGTGGACGCCCCAAGTTTGGGCCCCTAAAACCATTGGATGTATACATTGTACACTAAGAGAATTCGTAGAGCGCACAATGATATTTGAATCCATTTTTGCATTCAGTGCATGGCATGGTTTACAGTCATATTTCAGGTGTATCAGCAATGATAATGTATGTTGTGATACATAAATTAACTTTCTGTGTAGTTGCTGTGATACTATCATGGTTAATGGATTGATTATCATGGTTCTTTTCTTGCAATAATTCATTAGGATATATTGAGTGTGTGTATATGTGCTCATGTGTGTATGTGGGGGTGAAGGCATGTTAGTAGCAGCTTTGTTCAAATGAATTTAAAGCATCTGTTCTGATCTTCTGAAGAAAGATAGGGGCTTGGTCACTTGAAATTCTTGAAAGGTTGCACTTCAGGAAGGAAAAAACCCTGACAACTTGAGCAAGAACAGTGCATACTAATTCCCCCCTCCTCCATATTTTTAGGGATATTCACTATCAATGAATTGTGACTGCCTGTTTAAATCAACTAATGGAGTGTAATCAGGTGTGGTCTTCCTGTTCAAATTAAGCCAATTAACACAGATAAAGTGGGAAGGACAAGGAAAAAAGGAACCACAGGGAAAGAGGTCCCAGCCGTTTATTTCGAGAGAAAAGAATCCTTTCTGTCTGTGTCTCTATTCTCTCTCACACATTTCCTTAATTTTTATATCAAAAATTTATATAATTGATAAATTATACCTATTTTGAGGACATAGTCCTAGGTAGGAAGCAACTGAAGAGTTTGAAGTGGAGTAAAGTTGTAGTTGAGTGTTTCTTTACTTCAAAAGATACACATAGTATACTGTATGTATAGGTTTATGGTGGATAAATCTGCAATGAACCTGTGGACATCTTAACTCACAATTGTTTGGGCATTAACTTAGAATGTGATGTCAATGAATCTGTAAGAGACATGTAGCTATTTAGTGTAATATAAATATTTCATAAATACACAACCACAATAGTCATCGTATAACAACGTATGCGTAAAAAATATGGAAATGTATTACAGTTATTCACAAGGAATTTGGTTTGGTATGGGTTGCTGCTATTAACTCCTTGTCAATGTATTATGTCTAAAATGTACATCTCCACATGTACATTGGCAGCATAATAGTATGATGAGCTATGCTATTACTTCATAGGTCCTGGGGTTGTGCTCTGTTGGCTTTCTATGGGTAATGTGGTCTCTTCTTACCATACATGTGTGTGTGTGTGTGTGTGTGTATGTCTGTGAGTGAGAGAGAGACAGGGAGAGAGAGAGAGTGTGTGATGGACTTCTACCTTGTTTGCTTATCTCTGGTTCACCATAACTCTCTCCAGGGCATGGTTGTGGCCCTTAAAATCAATACATGTGTGGATATAATAATTGTTACTCTAATAATGTTACTGTGTTTTTGTATTTTTGGATGGCTGAAAGGAACGCAATCAGCAAAACACAGTGCCCCATCTGTATACAGTGGTGTTGCAACCAGGTCATAATCAATTTTTTATGTATGCACTGAAAAACATGGTCGAATGCGATGGATTCTTCCTAAGAAAATAACTAGCATCAGCAAAATACTCAATCCCTCCAGATACAGAGTAAAATCTATTGCATCTGGAGGGTCCATTGCAAGAGAGGCAGTAGATTGGTGGGCTAGAAACTGTTTCATCGATTAATTGATGGATTTGTTGATGGAGCTCATCACAAGAGTTATTGCAAAAGTCGAATTGGCAGTCGAACACAAAGACAAAGCCGGAATGAGCCAAACCTGGATTCAGTTAAAATGATTTTTAAGACAACCTTGTGGAAGCACTTGGACATATGTTTTAAGTTACCTTGACTGATTAAAAGTTTGTCTGGAATACAAATAAGTATAAACAAGATCTGCAAAGGAAATTTTAAGGTTGCCTTTTGCTAGGCAGTTTGACTATATCTTGGCAACTTGAGTTTTGGGATTCCAGGAAGCTTTGCACAGAAAATATATTTTCATGGTCTTTGCACCACACATCTGATACACAGTTGGACTAATTTTCTCTATGAATAATGAAGTTATACATACTATATTTAAAGTGTAAAAACAATAAAAATAATTTAATGCTGGTTTCAGCACATTTGCTTTGGTAACAAACTCTATTCCACAGTTTCATAGATCAGTGCTGACATCTACTGGAAAGAGGCTAAACCAAATTTTGTTTGGTTTTCAGTGTCCTCTTGAACATGATGTTTGTACAAAATTATTTTACAAGAAATCTTTTATTGAAACAGATATTTAATGTTTTCTTATTATATTCAACAAATGTATAAATAGCATTGTATTGTTTCTAAAATTGAACACTACGCAATGCTGATTCTCTTTTAATTTAAATAGACCAGTTAAATTTATCATGTTTGTCTGTGTTCATTTACATATTTATGTAATAGTGGACCAATTAAAAGAGCGGCAATTTACATTTTCTTGACTAGAGTCTTTAAGAGACAGGGCAATCTTTAATTCGTGGAAAGTTAATTTGTAGCTCACTTTGTGTTTAACATTTAGCAAAGAAATGAAGCAAGACTGAAGTCTTTCATGTTTTTGAGTATTTAATTCCAACGCAGTATGTCAAAGCACTTTACAGTAAAGAACAAACTCACCTCAGCCACCAGAAATGTGTAGCACCCACCTAAGTGACACACAACACCCATGTTTGTACTGAAACAGTCACCATACATTGGTTGAGGTGGAGAGAGAAGGATTATTAAACCAATTCAACTGGACACTTAATTAGATGGTCAGATTAAGAGAATTATAACCAGGATTTGGTTACCGGGACAGCAAAGATCCTGTTTGTGATATGAGTAATTAAAAGTGTACCATGGTGAGTTAGGACCCCCGCTTGACATCTCATTGGAAAAGACTGCATCTCTGTCAATGTCACTGCCTTGCCGTATTGGCTTAGTGGTTCATGTGAAAACCTGCCCCCTAATGGCTGACCGACCCTGCATGCAACCCTGCGTGCAAGCCTGGCCCTGGAGAGGTACTCTTAATTAATCAATTAGAGCACTTTATTGCACAGTTAACCAACTTAACCTGCTTACCTGGGTCGGAAATGAGTGCCGAGCTCTCCAGGACCAGGGAAACACTGTGATAGTGTTGGAGTTGGTATGATATAGGGCTCATTCCAAATGCTTCATTTTTCTCCTCTTTTCTTGTCCTTGCTCCTGGCCTCGAAATAGATCAAGGTCCGCCATCTTTAAGCACATTCTAACCCAAAATATATTCCTTCTAGGAGCTAGAAGTAGAAATTAGGAACTCCTGAACTTACCTTCCTTGTAAGGAAACATGAGCGCATCCTTTGCGGAAGTATTGTTTTTAAAGCATGACATGTAAATGATTGACCTCTGGGTTCACCTCTCCCCATCTTCTACGCATCTGACACATCCGTAACTGATGTGGCTTCAAACTAACGTGAAGGAGCAAGGACATTCCATTTGCCTAATTCATGTTCTCGATTTCCTCTTCTTCATCTTTTCTAGCCTCTTTGCCTAGCCTCTCCCAATGGGAGAAGCAAGGAGTAGAGAAAGGAGCAAGGGAAATAAAAAAGGATAAACATAAGCGATTGGAATGAGCTCAGTTTTTTTTGTAGTTCAGCCCTCATGCAAGGTACCGCCAGTATTGTAGATCAACTAATTTACTACTTTGTTAATTAGCTGAACATAAAATGTACAGTATTCATTAAGTACAAGATATACAGCATATTGGACTACACTACCTTGATGTTGTAAGGTTGAAAGTCTGCTAGCCTTTCTGATAACGATCTCTTAGTTTGTAATTAGCTATGTTAAGCTAATGATGTACTGTGGAAAATAATCAAAGTATAAACACATGTGTAACATTGTCCTCACCCTTGTACATTTATGAATGTGTTGTGAATTGTGTGCATGTGTATACCTGCATTGCTGCAGTAATGTTACAGTACCTCCATGAGACAATTCAATGGATGGCATTCATGCGTGCAATGAACAGACTGTCGAACTTAAGCAAAAAGGCCAAGTCTGTGGAAACTGCAGGCTTAGAGGCAGATTATGATTACGTATGCAGCAAAATGTCCAGTGTTAATTCAGCTCTAACAGCACATAAATGACTCTCAAAAAACTGAAATCCTCAAAAGACAGGAAAATATATTGATCAGCCCTAACGCTCTCCATCAATGCATCAGCACAGATCTCTGACAGCTGCTCACGGTCATGTATAATGCCTACAGTACATCAAACAACATGTGCTCGCCACTGGGCAGATTATTTAAGATTCAAACCTCTCCAAGAATTCACCACCTTAGAGTAGTGCACCGTAAAGTGTATTGGCAATTTTGCATTTAGAGGCAATATACTTATTTTACACTTCTCTAAAGCATGCTTTATTTATAACATGTACAATGTGTCTTATTTGCTACCACATATCTTGTATCACTCTTTCATCATAGCTTGCTCACATACTGTTGTCGAGGACCCAGCCCTAGGCCCCCCGACGAGAGATTGACAGGGATGGGTTAGGAAGGAATTGTTACGGCAGGGAGGACAGAGGAACCAGAAGCAGACACAGGGGTGTGGAAAATGGCAAGTTTACTCACAGGTGATGGGACAGACAGAGCGTAGACACAAAACAAGCCATGGTCAAAATCCAGGGGGTCAGTCCAAACAGGCAGAGGTACAGAAATCCACAAAACACAAAGAATAGTCCAGGGAAGCAGGCAGGGGTCAAAACAGGAAAACCAGATGGGCATGGGCATGGGCATGGGCAAGGGCAAGGGCAAGGGCAAGGGCAAGGGCAAGGACTCGGGGGGCAAGGGCAAGGACTCGGGAACAAGGGCAGGGGCAAGGGCAAGGAAACAAGGAGGCTAGAACTGGGGAAGGAATCAAGGGCTCGGGAACAGAAACAGGACAAGACAAACTAGCAGCGTGCAACTGAAAAGGACAGGTATAAATACACAGGGGAATGAGACAAACTAGGCGGGGCATGGGAGTGAGGGCGGTCTAACAAATAAACATCAGGTGAGACACATGAAAGGGTAATGGGACAATAACGAGGGGGAAACAAAAACGCGGACTGGAATCACAAAGACACACATGTAATACAAACGGCTCCGGACTAGGGAGTAGACAATTTGCAGAGAATCAGGAGATGCAGAGATACAGAGAGACAGGTGCGAATACTTCGCTGAAAACTAAGCAAGTAATCAGTGATAGAATAGGGAGGTGGAGTTACAGAACAGAATTGAAACTGGAGATGCATTAGTAAGTTAGTTAAGTGCTTTAAATTACAAATACCCAAAACTAGTGAATGTTAGTTTGACAAACATATTAGTGTGTTAGTATAATTAGTACTGTACAAATTCTATGTTAGTTGGGATTAGTATATTAGTGCTATGTACAAACATGAAATGGAGAGAAAGCAGGAAGTAAGTAATGTAAGATTGGAAGGAAGACTGAACCCCGGAACTACCGTAAACACCCGAATAGTGGGGCACGCAGACAAGGGAGTGACTGGACTAGAAAACATTCAGACTCAGACATCACAGGGGAAGACGAGTGCAATGAAATATGAAAAATAATAAATTACAAGAATAAATAATACTAAACAATGATACACTAACACACAGAACACAGGAACATAACAGGAATGCATTGTTAACCCCTCGCACACGCCATTGAGGTGGTAGCAAGAACGCCCGTAAGATGAAAAATATGTGGTTCAGAGATAATGAGCAGCCCTACTTGTCAGCGGAGGAGTCTGAAGTCGGGGGACTTAGATTTAGGATTCTAAGGAGCAAGGTTAAAGTTCTGACTGAGGCCATGCACTGTAATGGTATATAGCATACCATTTTTAAACTAGTGTAATTACATGAAGTGTATATTGTAGTGTATAGAGTGCATTATTGTATGTAGTTATGGATAAGAGCGTAGAAACAGATATATAGCCTACAGTATGTATGTATAAGTCATAGCTAAATACTGTGCACACAGTCATTCAATGATAGTGTCACAAAAAATCACTTTTATTATCACTGTAGGAATAAATGTTATAATGTTGTATGTAATATATGCTATTCATTTTATATCTGTTGAATTTATCAAAATAATAACATTCTGCCATGTTCGTGATATAATTGGGTATAAATTAGAAAGTCTTATTCTGGATAAACTGAATATAAGCTACAGCTACAGCAAATTGTCAAAGATATGTGCTGATACCTTGATGGAAAGCAGGCTGATGTTAGCATTAGGGCTGATCAATATATTTTCCTGTCTTTTGTGGCTTTAATCAAATACAAACATTTCACTTAAAACTTCTTTTTTTGTGATTCATTTCCTTAGTTTTTACACTGAGAGATTTAATGAATACTTGATAGGTAATTGTCAATATGCATAAAAAATAAAACTAAAGAACTTGCCTTAAATATTTATTTCTGTTGAATAGTTTTACTCTCAAACACGTCTGTGCGACTAATCTAGTCTTTATATGCAAAATGGTCCATCCAACCATCATAATAGTAGAAGTAGATACAATTTCTTGTCAGTTGAATCTTGGATTTGACTTACAAAGGGAAGTTTCAACATCTGAGATAAAAAATTACTGTAGGGCACAGGTGCAACACAATTGCAGTACAGCACTACACTGAACATGGAGGAACATGCTCAGGCAAACATTAAACAGGGGCAAGTGCCAGCTCATCCAAGAGGAAGTCGAAGAGGAGTAAGGGCATGTGGTGGTATGGTTCGGAGAAGACCACAAAACAGAGATAGAGGACAAAGGCACATGGTTGTCTGATGAAATGAGGGCCACCATTTTGGACCATGGTCTCACAATGGCAGAGGCTGGACGAAAAAAGTGCAACCTAATGTGGGCCGTTCCACGGTGTCATCAATCATAGAAACATTCCGAACAGAAAACAGGTGCTCAGTTGTGCAATATTGTAATTCTTCATGCTACTTCAGTTTACAGTAAATGCATGTGTGAAAACATGAACTGGGATGTATTGGTGATTTCCAACTGATTCCCCTGCATTGTTGTGTTTTCTGTCTATTGTAGTGCATTGTGTCACAGTATCAATAAAATAGATTCTCAAGAAGTAATATTGTTGAGTCTTTTACAAGTGGTCTGTGAAACATGTGGTACATGTGAAATGTTGTAGTGCAGAAAACACTCTTCCAGGGTTCTTTTTCAGAATGACAATATGTGTAACCATTTTGACTGTCTTGATTTTAAAAAATGATGACTTTTGATGACATTGCCTAATTCATTGAAACAATTATTTAATTTTGAAACATGAGTTAAAGATTTTGAGTGAGGTACGCACTGAGATGAACCATAATGTTTTTCTGTATGAATGAGATGTTTTGGCAAATGCCAATGTCAAGGTATGACTACTTTTAAAAGTCCAACTATAGACTAGCTAGCTAACTAGCTGATATTTACACTGTCACTGTCATTTGTCCAAGTAACTAGAGCTAGGTGTTTATGACTAGCCTAATAAACTAGCTAGCTAAAAATGCAGACAATTTAGCTGTAAGTTTTCTGTTTATATACACCGACCAATCTGGCTGCCCTTGCTGCACTGTATCAAGTGCTTGCTTTCCAGTTTGTACAGACAGTGCGACTGGCTGCTGTTAGCCAGTCCGTGACATCTAACAATGACCTGCACAAGATAACGTTACTGAAGATAACAGTCTCATGCTAACATAACGTTGATTTTTTTTCATTTTGAACAATTAGCCGCAATCAAGTTAGCATTGTGTTTCTCCATGCTTCAAGTCTATGTGTCGAAATTTAGAATGTTGAGGTCTAATTCAAATGTAATAAAATGGTGCAGAAATGGTGCAACATAGCAATACAAAAATTGGTATATACTGAGGATCAAAATTTGCTTTTGGGGTTTATTTCCCATTTAAAAAAAATAATTTCCAGGATGAATCTTTTATTTTAATTGTAAACCTTGTCCTTTCTTTTAACCATAGACTTCAATGGAACTGCTCATTTAATGATGTTTGCAGTGACATATACAAGAAATAGGCCTAACATTTCCGTAATAATTACATTATAATACAATATAGTTATGAATCCTGTTTAATCCCTCGCATGGCCAGAATACATTTATTTCCATTCAATCATTTTTAACAGTGAAAGCAATACAACTAATGATTGTAGCTAGTTAGTATACACTATTTTACAATACCATTAAACAATTGTGGTGACAAAACAAGCATGGGAGGACCTCAACTTCTATGAACTAAACAGATGACATGAATCAGTCTAAAATTGGTGTTACATTTTCCTGCTTCTGTCTCCAAACCATAGTTGGGCGACATAGGGGAACCAAACCACTATTCCTTTAGATTCCAGGGCCGAAGCTACTAATTATGTAACACCCAGCTTAACGACTTTTTCTGCTGCAAAAACGAAGAGTGCTTGGGCATTTGCTTCCTTTATTGCACTGAAGAAAATGACATCAACTCCCTTGTACTTTTTCTCTGCTACCACGCTCTCTTTCAAAACACCACACAACTGAAAACACCACTCATCCGCCTAGTGGCCTCGCATACACACACAGACCAATTGGAACACTCAAAACAGAAACAATCCCCATCATTCCCACACTTAAAGCTGCATAACTCCCATTTGCCAACAATGATCTAGAGATTTTCATTCCAAAAACATTTCAATTAGGAACACCAGTATGCAGACTTATTTATGAGATTATCTAATCACCCAAGTGGCAGCAGTGCAATGCATACAATCATGCAGACACAGGTCAGGAGTCAGATCAACCATCAGAGTAGGGAGAAAATGCAATATAAATGTGATATAGGTGACTTTGACTATGGATTGATTATTGGTGCCAGACAGGGTGCTTTGAGTATCTCAGAAACTGCTGATCTCCTGGGATTTTCACGCACAACATTCTCTAGAGTTTGTAGACAATGGTGCGAAAAACAAAAAACATTCAGGGAGCAGCAGAAAAGGCTTGGTAATGAGAGAGGTCCGAGGAGAATGGCCAGATGGGTCAAAGCTGACCGGAAGGTGACAGGAATGTTTGGTTTCGTGTTGTATTCTAAGTTGTTAGCGTTTCCGTGTTTTTGTTTCCTCTGTGCACACCGTAGCCACGCTGTCAGTTCGTTGACTTCATTAATTCGTTTCACTTCCTGATGTGTCAAATCCATAATCTCCAGTGTTACCTGATTGACTTCTGTTATGACCTGTTTCGTCCCCGACTTCCACACTTAGATTGTCCCATCTGTTTGATTTTGACCCGCAGTGTATCGACCCGTTTTTGTATATCGACTTTTGTTTCTGGATTCCGCTTTTGGCTGTTTAGCCTAGACTTTATTATAAATATATATGTTTTTTTTTTTGTGTCTGTTAGTATAAAAGAACACATTTGAGATTTCCAAATATTCATTTTCCAAAAGATTTAATTTTACAGAGACATTTTTGCATTTAATTTTAAAAAGTAACATATTACTGTAAGCAATTGACTACTTTTTAAGATCAGAAGCAAGGAGCCAACCAAAGTCTGCAGAAGAACTGTGGGAAGTTCTCCAACATGCATGAACAACCTTCCTACTGATTGTCCTCGCCAACGCTGTCCTGCAGTTCTATATCTCAGAGAAGTGATGCAGTTTTAACGCCGAAGAATGTTCACAAAAAAATATTGATTTGATTCAGTTTTTAACTATTCTGCCAAATTACTAAAATGTAATATAAAATGTATAGAATGTTTATTTAGGACCTTTCATTTAATTATTTTTGAAAGAATCTGTACATAATGTTATAGAGGTGCCTAAGACTTTTGCACAGTACTGTACCTGTTTGCTGGAGTTTTGACCCATTGCTTGGACTTTGTACTACAAACTACCTTATCCCTACTGAATCTGTTTGCTGGCTATTGACTCTTGCCTTTCTGACCTGCAGCTTTATAATATAGACTTTTATTATAAACTCTACGCCTTGGTCTCACATCTGGGTTGCTTGTTGTAAGGACCTGAAAAGTAATGCAAATAAACACACATTACAACAGTGCTTTGCAGAAGAGCATCTCTGAATATACAACACATCAAACTTTTAAGTGGATAGGCTACAGCAGCAGAAGACTTAAGTCTGAAAAATAAGTATAATAAATACCTAATAAATCAAGTCCGATCAAGACCATATGTACTCTGTAAGAAATGATTTAACACAGAAAATATATCTCTATGCCTGAACATTAACTACAAATTTCAATAGGTTTTGCAATTGCAAATTGCAATTTTGTGGACTGCATATTGAGGTTTTTTTTAACATTTCTGCATGGCTCTGTTGCAGGATGGGAGGAAAATACAAAACTGTAAATACCCTTGAAGGCTGTGAGTCAGAATGCCTGGCCTGTAAATAATTAAATTCAGGTCAAGCATAAAGGTTAATCTTGTTTTTCAAGCTAAAGAATTTTGCTGGGAAAAAAACCACAGGAAGGTACATAGTAGCACAGGGCTCATTTAAACCTGTCTTATACATACCATGCA
The DNA here is from genome assembly GCF_963514075.1 of Conger conger. Taxonomy (NCBI): domain Eukaryota; kingdom Metazoa; phylum Chordata; class Actinopteri; order Anguilliformes; family Congridae; genus Conger; species Conger conger. The sequence continues at coordinate 25,570,792 of NC_083764.1, forward strand.
GTCACATGTAGACAAACACATATTTGTAATAATTAGTGAACATAATCTAAAAAAACCTTATACTTATACCTCTGCAAAGAATCACATGGAGCAGTACAGCAATTATGATATACAGTATAAACATGAATATACAGTACATGTATACATGTATCTGTAGCCTTCTATATCTACTGCATCAGTAGCCTACCAAATACATTGTATCATTTGTGATAAAGGTTGTTTCATAAACTGGACTGGAAAGTCTGGGTATTATTCATGTAATATTGTATGTACATTTAAGATCAGTTCATCAGAAAATAACTGCACAATTTATTACAAAATTATTATTATTACAAAATTATTTTGCACTAGAATTCTACTAAGAACAGTAAAATGCTGGCATTACAGTCACTGAATTAGCTCAGATGTATTTCAGTTTCTTTAAACCATGACTTCTCAGAGAAAGACATTTACAACATCTGCCATGGTACCACGAAGGATATGTGGATATAATTGTGGGGCTCATCTGACATGTGCTGTGCAGTCATGGCTGCTCTCTATTTTCATGCTGTGTTAAAAGTTTTTTATTGGGTTGAGGAAACCCGACACATATTTAAACATCTATGTCCTGCACTGACAGCAGTATTGCAACTGTTAACACATTTGGTATGGTTTCAGAGATCATGTGAACCACAGCCATCCAAAATTGAGAAATAGCCGGATAATTTCAAAGGTTTGTATGTCTCATAATGACAACCCTAGCTTGCCAGCCTCAAAGATTTTTCTGGGTTATCATTGACACATTACTGTATCCAAAATTGTTTTATTTGGCTTTACTCATTAATTTGCGTAATTAAGCCTAATGTTAAAATTAAATGGGAAGGTAAAGCGGATGTCCTGCTGAATGTTATTTCCCAGATACTGCTACCCACAGAATTACAGGACTCTGTATCATCAGCAAATTATCAACCTTTTCCATTACTTTTTTTAGTTACATAGATATATCATATCTTAGTTATATAGCCAGCTAGCTACATAGCAAAATATGTCTATTGCTCATACTATAGTTTGTTGGCTAAAGTGAAAACCTCAAAAAGACAAAAAATATAAATAGTGTTGTATAGCACACTAAAGTCAACATTTTATAAAGTCCTCAATTACCTTATTGTACCTTTAAGAATCCTCTCGCAAAAAGTGATATCAAACTGCCATTGTCTGTTGTGTTGATACTGTCAATGCCTGCTAGTCCGTGGTATCATGTTCATGCTGGTATCATGACAAATGTTTGGAGGGAGAGAAAATGTCCTTACCATAATTGCACAACAACAATCATATTTCAGTCAGACAACTCACGATGAATTAAACAATATTTATTGAGGTTTAATGTAAATGCAAACTTTGGCATCAAGGCTCTGCCTCTCATCATCCCGTGTAAGCCAGCCAAAAGAGGAAGTGAGTACAAACCCCCCAAAACTGCTTGAGATGACAGAGCTTGAACCAACTGTGTAAAGTGGAGCACCCACTGTGCAACCAGGGCGATATCCCACTCGTCTGAGATGAAGTGAAGAAATACAAAACAATTGCATTTCTGGATCGACTTGGCTTATTCTAGCTTTACATTAGCCAATGTGAAGCCAGGCCACGCTAAAACTGTATGGCTTTACTTGAGATGTGACCTGTTGGTGTTGGTTTGGCAATTGATTGCTGTGGAAAGTTTAGCTACAAAGCCGTTGGAAATATTAACCGCAGAGAAAGCGGTTAAGTGCAGCAACCCATCAGAATGCATGACTAAGCACTGCAGAGTAGACTTCATTAGAATCCACCAGATAGGCATAGCCTACAAAGCAGCAGCAATAGAACTAACCCAGCAATCCACCAGATGCTTATGAAGTAGCAAGGCAGCATATATTGCATCAAGCTTTGCAGTGGATCGATCATGAGCCGTTGAGCATGCAATACTTTGTTTTGAGTAAGGATGTGACAAATCATCAGTTTTTGTAAACAGTTAACATCCCATTTTGAAAATGGTTAACCGTGTAACTGAAACTGCTAATGACTGCTCAGGGTCGTATCTTATTTATGAAAAGAAGTATCATAAGAAGTATACATTTTTATTAAAATTTTATTTTGGGCAATAATAAAATTGTTTAATTTAAATATCAATATTGTAAGTCAGATAATAGCCTAATTGCCAAATTCATTATTCGGGACTTATCGTCGTGGTATTTTAAGCAGGGACTCCAACGGAAGCGGAAAATACGATTTTGCACAGATACTGCAGTTGACTGGTCTAATGATTTTACTTTCATGCCAATGGTTTCTATCAATTTGGCTTATATTTTTATGTAACAGTAAACTTTGCCAATGCATTTGAAATCATACACTGCAGGGCAATCTTTGTGGTGATTAACAGGATAAATGTGGTCTTTTTAAAGCTGGGATTTTTCACTTTCAATGTGTAATGGATATGACAGGCTTATGGTTTTCAGATTGTTCATTTATGCCAACGATCTACTTGATTTTAGAAATAGTTAAACTATCTGGTCCTGGAAAATGTAGGTAAGATAGCTCTGGCCAACATTTGATTTTTTTCTGAACAGACAGGGTTCCCACTCTTAGCTAGAGATAATTTTCCAGGACATTTTCAGTGATGGTGTAACTGGTTTGACAGACAGGGATCGCGCCATACACTAATATTATTCCTCTCTGTGGAAGTCTGATGTGCAGTCTATAGCTATAACTTATCTATGAAATCATCTCTTACATGCTTAGAAATTATGGAAAATTGATCATAGAATAATGTACATCACTTCACTTTATTAGAATAACCAAGTTACTGGTTGATATGATGCTTTGGGCAACTCTCACCTCAGCTTTCTCTTTTCTCTCTTACCTTCTCTCCCGTCTCTTTCTCTAAAAAATAATATAGAAAATATAATTTCTCAATATAAAACAAAGCAAATGTCACATTCAAATAAAAATGTTCCGAATTAAGTTTAGTGTAGTAGAGTTTTTGCTAGAGCTGCCAGCTCTTCCCTTTCTCTGTAACTTTTGCGATAGGCATTTGATTTTGACAGTAATGCAAAGTCCTGTTTTTTCTTTGCCCTGATTCCTGTCTCAATGCTTTGCATTATACTTTGCTGCTACAAGCATATCCTTGCTGACAGAGTACCCTCTTTCTACTGCAGTACATGAGACCGTGTGGGGAGACATTTCATTATGTCCCACAGTGCTGTATATTCTGCTCTGCCATTGACAAATCTTCCAAGAAATTCATCAAGCATCTGTTACCATGGTCACAAAAAAAGGCTTCTGCTGTCTAGCAACAAATACAAAAAATTGGAGCTTAGCCTGGAAAAGAGGGTCATCATTGGCCTGTTTTACTGTACAGTAGGATGAAGGCGATGGCACTTTACGTTTGAGAAGTTTCTTGTGGCTGGGGAAGTTTTTTGTGGCTTAGCAGTTGCCTGCTTGGCAACTGCTAAGTCTTCCACCCATCGGTGGACACAGAACTTTAGAGGAAATGTTGTTGTTTTGGTCACCTCAATGAAGTCATCTCGCCTTGCTGGTGAGTCATGGAACAACGGCCAACTGAGCTGTCAGTCCAACTCCCACCTTCCAACCTGTCTCCATTTTGAAAGCTTCAATGCACAACATGCAAACCACAACTTCCCAGCTTGATAATCTTTGGCGCATCCCGGTTCACTTGGCTCTTGTCCACTTGGAATATCCTCAGGAACCTCCATTTGATCATAGGGCCATCCATTGAGACCTGCAAGAGCTTAATAGGATCAAGTGGTGACAGGGTTATCTTGATTTTCTCCAAAAGCTTCTCAGCTTGAGTGTGTCCATTAAAGAGAAATGTTTGCTGTAAACATGTTCAGCTGTTTGCTGAATTTGAACGTACCTCTGGTCAACGCTAATCTCATCTATAGGGTGTGATATCATTGGAATGACCCAGAGCAGTGACAATTAAAGGCAATTTAACCTACACCTTGCTACATTTATGTAATCAGTGCCCTATCGATGGTAACCTGCAACCTATGTCAAGCGCAGCTGGGGAAAAAAACCCAAGGGGCGCAAATGTGTTGGTATGTCCTGTGAGACTGGCCATCCCAGGATAGATAGCGTCATCTTTGTTGCGGCATTTGGTACACAAATCTGACCGTTCGCTCATAACAACCAAAAAAATGTCAAAGCAATGAAAAGCTGCCTACCAATAATTTGCTGATGATCTGGAGCCTTGTAATTTTTTTGTTGTAGAACAATTTAATACTTCATTTCCTCATATGAAGTTGTTGTTGTTGCCATCTATGAAGAAATCCGCTATCATAGCACAGAACAGTATACCAGAAATTCCATGCTATGGGACTTACCTCCCTATAGTCTAATGTTGACCTACCTATGGTTCTGTGAATTTTACTCACTCAAATTTGTACCCCATTCACCGGAATTAAACTTCTATTAGCAGTCTAGCACAGCAATAGCCAAAACAGGCAGTTGGCTTCTCTTAGTGTTATGTGGCAATTGCAGGATTCCGTTCTGATAAAAGGACCTTGGACTTAACTAAAAAGAGCAATAACTTGGAGCAATTCTTAACAAAGGCAATCGTTCAAGGGTGGGTCACACAGCGATTGGATAATTTATGGCAGCGCTGAAGGGCCTGAACAGGTAAGGTATGGTTGGTGGTTTCACAGTTATTAACAGTCATTTTCTACATCAACATAATATTTATCCCTTTGAAATGTGTCTTCAAAATTATAAGTCAGTGTTATGGAATTTTTCTATCAATTACCTGTCGCAATTGTTATGTCAGCATTAGAATGTTCCTTTAAGCACATTCTAATCACATATAGTCTTGCCTCTTAATGAGTTAATTGTGTTCCCATGGCAGAACATGATTGGATTCCAATAATAAATGGTTCATTGAAATAGAACAAATAATTACGGCAGTGTTGCTGTTCTACTCACAGAGTGAGAAAATTAAATTTACCTCTCTAATGGTCTGCATTCTTCTCTTTTGCACTGCACTATACAAGGAGTTTTGTTAAACAGCACATCTTATTCCAAATTCCCTCTATAGGTCTTGCCTGTATGCTAAATGTCTATGGATTCTATCTGTCAACATTATTCTGAAAAAATGTTTACCTGTATGCAGGGTTGAAGGGGGCCAAGCAGTCTAGCAGGGCAGGATCGCCATGGAAACTTGATTGAACCAAGTGTGGCTCTAAGCACGCACGAATGCAAGTTTTATGTCTATTAACCAAAGATTGGGTGTAAGTGAGATATGAGCTCACGTCCTGTTTAGGTTGTTTACCTTTGATTTGGCTGTAATAGATTAATGTTTTCGCAAATGAAAAATTCTGGTTTTTTGAGGGTTGGTCTGAAGATGATCTGTGCCAGGTTTGATGAGGATTGCATGAAATGTGTTGGCATTTAAATATTTTTAAACATTTTAATCAAGTCCAGTATGGCAGTCACATCAATTAAGTTGAGATAACAGGTTGTCATGTCTCAACTTTGGGATTTACCAAGGTATCAACATATATACAAACCATTTTTTTAAGCGAAATATATCAACAGTTATTAGCAGATACATTTTTTTGCTTATTGCAGTGTCTCCTAGTGGTCAAATGACACTAAATGTTTTCCACATCTATATACCAAGTTTGCCATCAAAGTGTTGCCGAGATATTCCCTCACGTCCAATTTCGTTACTGAACAAACAATTTCAAATATCATCTGATAACTTTTGTGAGGCTTGGTCCGAAACACAAACACAGTGTATGCCGACGCAACTAATGCTACACCTTTTAGAGGGGGTTGACTTGGCATATATGAATTAGGGCAGTGATGTTATTGTGAAAGTCTCCATTGATTCTTTTCAGACAGGAAAGGGGGCTTCAGAGGTTGTGAGGATGGCCTCAATGAATTAATTCTGGAATACATTTTATTATAGAGACAGGCTAAAAGAAATGTGTGTGTGTATTGGTATGTTAAAGAGATGTCAGTGTCTTATAGTTCTGGCTCCTTGTTGAAGAACCAAGAGAGATCTGCAAAGACATTCGTTGATGAATATTCACGAAAACTGGGGCTGTTGCTCGTTAAATCTAAATTCTGCTCTCTACAGATACATGCAGGATAGATACAGCAGCCAATCATTTGAACCAAAATGAGCTGGTTGCAAATCTGATAATGAATAGTTCATGATGATTAACAGTCTCCACCTTACCAGAGTAACTGAAACACTTGTTTTGTATCAGACATTTTGCAGCCATATTTGAATTGTTGCAGTTTGTCTTTGGTGGAAATTCATAAGCAAACAGATGCCCTTTTTGAAATATATCCTGTAGCAGGAACTATGGATCAGTGTAGGGCTGTAAACTTTTGACAAAAATAGTGTGTTTGTACTTTTTCTTATTATTAGGAGCCAAGCAGCGATGCTGCAAAGGCAACAGTGTGTTTCTACCTGTTATGTTCCTGTGTTCTGTCCTGTGTTAGTTCATTGTTTATTTTCATTATTCAAGTAATTTATTATTTTTCATATTTCATGTCTGGTGTTCTGTTTATATTCATTAGTCTTTGCACTCGTCTTCCCCTGTGATGTCTGAGTCTGAATGTTTACTAGCCCAGTCACTCCCCTGTCTGCGTGCCCCACTATTCGGGTGTTTACGGTAGTTCCAGGGTTCAACCTTCCTTCCAATCTAGCATTCCTTACTTCCTGCTTCCTCTCCATTTCATGTTTGTACATAGCACTAATATACTAATCCCAACTAACATAGAAGTTGTACAGTACTAATTATACTAACACACTAATATGTTTGTCAAACTGACAAACTAACATTCACTAGGTTTGGGTATTTGTAATTTAAATCACTTAACTAACTTACTAACGCATCTCAAGTTTCAATTCTGTTCTGTAACACCGCCTCCCTATTCTATCACTGATTACTTGCTTAGTTTCAGCGAAGTATTCACACCTGTCTCTCCGTATCTCTGCATCTCCTGATTCTCTGCAAATTGTCTACTCCCTAGTCCGGAGCCGTTTGTATTACATGTGTGTCTTTATGAATCCAGTCCGCGTTTTCTTTTCCCCCTCGTGATTGTCCTATTACCCTTTCATGTGTCTCACCTGATGTTTATTTGTTAGACCGCCCTCACTCCCATGCCCCGCCTAGTTTGTCTCATTCCCCTGTGTATTTATACCTGTCCTTTTCAGTTGCACCTGTGTCCTGTTTTTGTTCCCGAGCCCTTTATTCCTTCCCCTAGTTCTAGCCCCCTAGTTCTAACCCCTTTGTCCCCGAGCCCTTGTCCCCGAGTCCTTGCCCTTGTATTTTTTGGATTTCCTGTTTTGACCCCTGCCTGCTTCCTTGGGTTCTTCCTTGCTTGTTGTGGATATCTGTACCTCTGCTTTGTTGGACTAAGCAGAGGTTTTTGACCCTGGCCTGTTTTTTGACTATGCTCTGTCTGCCCCTCCATCTGCTAGTTAACCTGTCATTTTCCACACCCCTGTGTCTGCTTCTGGTTCGTCGTGACATAACATTTTCTTATTGTTATTATAATAATTCGTCAACATCTTTTTCTTCTTGCTATGGTGTCTACGAACTGTATGGTAAAACATTTAGAAATTTGGCATACTGACAGTTTTTTCACCCAGATTTGTGTGTCCAACTCGAGCGCTCTAGTGCCAGAATAAGATGATGAATAAGAAAAGGTTTTGATCATAGGGCCATCCATTGAGACCTGCAAGAGCTTAATAGGATCAAGTGGTGACAGGGTTATCTTGATTTTCTCCAAAAGCTTCTCAGCTTGAGTGTGTCCATTAAAGAGAAATGTTTGCTGTAAACATGTTCAGCTGTTTGCTGAATTTGAACGTACCTCTGGTCAACGCTAATTTCATCTATAGGGTGTGATATCATTGGAATGACCCAGAGCAGTGACAATTAAAGGCAATTTAACCTACACCTTGCTACATTTATGTAATCAGTGCCCTATCGATGGTAACCTGCAACCTATGTCAAGCGCAGCTGGGGAAAAAAACCCAAGGGGCGCAAATGTGTTGGTATGTCCTGTGAGACTGGCCATCCCAGGATAGATAGCGTCATCTTTGTTGCGGCATTTGGTACACAAATCTGACCGTTCGCTCATAACAACCAAAAAAATGTCAAAGCAATGAAAAGCTGCCTACCAATAATTTGCTGATGATCTGGAGCCTTGTAATTTTTTTGTTGTAGAACAATTTAATACTTCATTTCCTCATATGAAGTTGTTGTTGTTGCCATCTATGAAGAAATCCGCTATCATAGCACAGAACAGTATACCAGAAATTCCATGCTATGGGACTTACCTCCCTATAGTCTAATGTTGACCTACCTATGGTTCTGTGAATTTTACTCACTCAAATTTGTACCCCATTCACCGGAATTAAACTTCTATTAGCAGTCTAGCACAGCAATAGCCAAAACAGGCAGTTGGCTTCTCTTAGTGTTATGTGGCAATTGCAGGATTCCGTTCTGATAAAAGGACCTTGGACTTAACTAAAAAGAGCAATAACTTGGAGCAATTCTTAACAAAGGCAATCGTTCAAGGGTGGGTCACACAGCGATTGGATAATTTATGGCAGCGCTGAAGGGCCTGAACAGGTAAGGTATGGTTGGTGGTTTCACAGTTATTAACAGTCATTTTCTACATCAACATAGTATTTATCCCTTTGAAATGTGTCCCTAGTTCTAACCCCCTTGTCCCCGAGCCCTTGTCCCCGAGCCCTTGCCCTTGTATTTTTTGGATTTCCTGTTTTGACCCCTGCCTGCTTCCCTGGGTTCTTCCTTGCTTGTTGTGGATATCTGTACCTCTGCTTTGTTGGACTAACCCCCTGGTTTTTGACCCTGGCCTGTTTTTTGACTATGCTCTGTCTGCCCCTCCATCTGCTAGTTAACCTGTCATTTTCCACACCCCTGTGTCTGCTTCTGGTTCGTCGTGACATAACATTTTCTTATTGTTATTATAATAATTCGTCAACATCTTTTTCTTCTTGCTATGGTGTATACGAACTGTATGGTAAAACATTTAGAAATTTGGCATACTGACAGTCTTTTCACCCAGATTTGTGTGTCCAACTCGAGCGCTCTAGTGCCAGAATAAGATGATGAATAAGAAAAGGTAGAAACAAACTGTGTGCCAATGCATCTTTGCTGCTTGGCCCCATTTTGGGGGGGATTTAGAAATTTTACTTTAAAATAAAGATACATATTAAGTAATAGACCACTTTTCAGATACAATTTATTGAATCTGTAAGGGATTACCTGTAGAGCCGAAAGCGAGTCAGCCGAAGTCAGCAGAAGAACTGTGGCAAGATGTCCAATACGTTTTGAACGACCTACCAGCTTATTTTCTCATGAAAACTGCAGGACAGTGTACCTAAGCGAATTAAAGGCGACAGATGGTCAAAACCAATACTGATTCGATTTAATGAACTGTTCACTGCTCTTTATAGTAAATTTGTCAATATATAGAAACTTAATTTCATTATCTTCACATTACAGAATGTATTACATGTGCCTAAGACATTCGCACAGTACATACTGTAAATATGTCTCAGGTTAACTATGGTTGTCATAAATAATAAATCAGATTGGCCCATATAGGCTGCATGGAAAGATAATCTAAAATCATGCATGTTGTTGTAGGCATCAGCTTTTCACCGTTATTCAATGGCATGGTTGACTACTCAGTTCTCACTAGCTGGGATGGGCATTTTATTTTTCTATAATGGCAGGCTATGAAGTAGCACCATCAAAAGCTTAATCACGGTTGTAAATTAATGTGCATCAACATAATACTGTTACAATATCATTGGACTTGCAACAAACAATGTTGGAGCCCCTGCAAACTTGAGCTTTGTCTGCTTGTTGTCCATGAATGACTGTAGAGAGTAGCTAATCTAGCTTGATTTATTGTTGCCGTCAAGTAAAATATAGGATCATCCTCTCATTGGCAAGTAGCCTAAAAGACACCTTCTCTAGCATATTTAAGTCATACAGGATGGTTCAGGATGGTAGCCTATCTTTGAGAATTATTTGCTATATTTAAAGCAGTTTAGCCCCTGTTTGGTATTGCTTGTGAGCAATTGTAGGCCATTTAAATAGGCGTGTCAGAGCGACGCTAGCGTCGCTCCGTCCCCGTTTGTGATGTTATGTTTCTCCCCATCCCAGTCTGCTCTCTCCCTCGAAGACCCCCCCTGCGACGTGGGCCTCCACGGCGTCGGAACCCCTCAAACCTCAGCTATCCCCCGCTGACCCCCTGTGAGGACTTTGCTGTCACAGGGGGACTATGGAACTGCCAGTCTGCCACTCGGAAGGCTGACTTCATCCCTGCGTATGCCTCCCTCCAGTCCCTACAATTCCTTGCCCTCACGGAGACCTGGATCACACCTGACAACAACGCCACTCCCGCTGCCCTCTCATCCTCCTTCTCCTTCTCGCACACTCCCCGGCCTTCCGGCCGTGGCGGTGGTACTGGTCTTTTAATTTCCCCCTCGTGGAAATTCTCTGTTCTCCCCCTCTCTCACCTGTCCATATCCACTTTTGAATTCCATTCTGTTGCAGTATCCTACCCTACTAACCTTTTCATTGCAGTTATCTACCGTCCTCCAGGGCCCCTGGGAAACTTCCTTGATGAGCTAGACACCCTTCTCAGCTCCTTCCCTGAGGATGGCACCCCACTGATTCTCCTTGGAGACTTCAACATCCACCTAGAAGCCTCCCAGTCTGCTGCCTTCCTACCGCTAATCCACTCCTTCGGCATCTCCCTGCAACACTCTCCTCCAACCCACAAGGCGGGCAATGTCCTAGACCTTGTCTTTGTAAGGAACTGCTCATGCTCCAATTTCACGGTTACCCCTCTGCATACATCTGATCACCACTTCATCTCATTCTCCCTCCCTCTTCCTCCCCATCCTCCTCTCCCTCCTCCCTCCCACACTTCCTCAGCCCGCCGTAACCTCCGCTCCCTCTCACCCTCTTCCTTTGCCAGCACCGTCACCGCCTCACTCCCCCCTCTCGAATCCTTCTCCAAACTCCCCGCTGACTCTGCATCTGCCACCCTCCTTTCATCTCTCTCCTCCGCCTTTGACTCTCTCTGTCCCCCTGTCTCAAAGCCACCTCGCACATCCCCTCCCAGTCCTTGGATATCTGACACCCTCCGTACCTCCAGGGCCAGCCTCCGCGCAGCGGAGAGGAAGTGGGGGAAATCCAGAGACGCTTCCGACCTCATGACTTACCAGTCTCTCCTGGCGGCATTCTCTTCCGATGTCACTGCCGCCAAAGCAAAATACTATCAAACGCAAATTCAGAACTCTGCTTCTAACCCCCGGAAACTTTTCTCCATTTTCTCCTCTCTCCTCAACGCACCGCCTCCTCCTCCTCAGTCCTCCTTCGCTGCTGATGACTTTGCTGATTTCTTCGATGAGAAGGTCGCAGTCATCCGCAGATCCTTTACAACCACCGCCCCCCTCACTGTGCCCTTCCCCCCCTCTAGGCCCATCCCTTCCTTCTCAACTTTCTCCCCCCTTACAGACTCTGATGTTTCTCAACTCCTGCTCTGCCACCGCCCTACAACCTGTGCCCTTGACCCTATCCCCTCTTCTCTTCTCCAAACTATCACACCTGACATTCTCCCATTTGTCACCTCCCTTATCAACTCCTCCCTGTCTTCCGGCTGTTTTCCGGCATCCTCCAAGAGGGCCCACATCACTCCGCTGCTAAAAAAGCCTACTCTGGATCCCTCCATCATCCAGAACTACCGCCCGGTATCTCTTCTTCCTTTCCTTTCTAAAACTATAGAACGAGCCACTTCTACTCAACTTTCTTCCTTCTTTTCTAACAACAACCTGCTAGACCCCCATCAGTCTGGCTTCAGATCGGGCCACTCGACAGAGACTGCGCTCCTCTCCGTCAGTGAGTCACTTCATGCCGCACGAGCAGCCTCCCTCTCCTCTGTCCTCATTCTTCTAGATCTCTCTGCTGCCTTCGACACTGTGGATCACTCCATCCTCCTGTCTGCCCTGTCAGCAACGGGCATCTGTGGCACAGCCCTGGACTGGATTGAGTCCTACCTCTCTGGTCGCTCCTTCCAGGTTGCCTGGGCTGGTTCGGTATCGACACCTCGGCCCCTCGCCACAGGAGTTCCCCAGGGCTCAGTCCTTGGCCCGCTTCTTTTTTCTCTCTACACTCGCTCCCTTGGCCCTGTGATCACTGCACATGGGCTATCCTACCACTGCTATGCGGACGATACCCAACTCTTCGTCTCGTTCCCGCCGTCTGATACGCAGGTTTCAGCCCGTATCTCCGCTTGCCTGAGGGACATCCAGAGCTGGATGGACAACCACCATCTAAAGCTCAACTCAGGTAAAACTGAAATGATATTCATCCCTGCTAATGCCTCTCCCCATCTGGATCTCTCCATTTCCCTCGGGGATACCACACTCACGCCGTCACCCAGTGCAAGGAACCTCGGCGTGGTGATGGACAGCAGACTGTCCCTTTCCGAGAACATTGCGGCGGTGACCCGGTCTTGCAGGTTCTTCCTATACAACATACGGAGAATCCGCCCCTTTCTCACCCCCTACTCGACCCAGCTCCTGGTCCAAGCGATGGTTCTGTCCCGCCTGGACTACTGCAATTCCCTCTTGGCTGGCCTCCCAGCGTCTGCCATCAGACCCCTCCAACTCATCCAGAATGCAGCAGCTCGTCTGGTCTTCAACCTTCCCAAATACTCACACGTCACCCCCCTGCTTACTTCCCTCCACTGGCTGCCTGTCATGGCTCGCATCAAATTCAAAACATTGGTGCTAGCCTTCCAAGCAGTTAAAGGGTCTTCCCCAGCTTATCTGCAAAAAATCATCAGACCCTACACCCCTGCCAGACCTCTTCGTTCAGCCTCCACAGGCCGCTTGGCACCTCCCCCTCTCAGAACCTCCACCTCACGCTCACGACTACTGTCTGTTCTGGCTCCACGGTGGTGGAACGAACTCCCCGTTGAGGTCAGAACTATAGAATCCCTCCCCACCTTCAAGCGCAAGCTGAAGACACACCTCTTCAAACAGCACCTCTCCCCATCCCTCCCTACCTCCCTGTGAACCTTAATTGTTGTCTCTGTGACTTGTGTATCAGTATTTTAGTTGGCTAGGTAAGCAGTGTTTGGATAGTTAACTTTGGTGACTTTTGCTCTGTTTGTTTGTTTGTTCAAAAAAAAAAAAAAAAAAAAAAAATTGGCCCTTGCCCTTATCTTTGTTGTACAAGTAGCAGTTGAAATTGTACTTACCTCTAGGGTCTTTCAGCGAACTTATCCCTGGTTATGGGTATGCACTTTGTTGTACGTCGCTCTGGATAAGAGCGTCTGCCAAATGCCAATAATGTAATGTAATGTAATGTTTTGAATATAATTCAGTAGTTGGCTATCTGTGATAACAAACATGTCGTGATACCAGTTGATATAAAACCTGAATCTTAATGCTAGCTAGTAGGTAGCGTGAATGACAGCGATAAAGCTACTTTATAAAGCTGGGTTTGTCTAACCCAGTTGAGATAAGGTACTAGAAAGACGCATTTGTTGCTAAGTGTTATAGAGTTTGGGATAGGCTCTTTGCTGGAATACTTCAGGAATGTTTCTTCAGTACAGTAAGTTAGTGGTACACTCACTTATTACCAGTCCCACAGCTTATTGTGTTCTTATATATGATCTCATGAAAGCAGATAGAGAATGTAAAGGTATTAGTCCATTTTTTTGTCTGTTTATTTTGTTTTTTTGTGCCAACATATTTTGTTGAGCTGTGCATCTAATTTCCTCTTTTTTCAGTGCACTCATTTTTAGATTTGAAACATGATTCCTGGCAAGTTTTACAGAGAAAGTTTACGGAATTGGCCAATTTCCTGCCGAGGGATTGCCTACCATGACTCATAGCTTCCATTGCGTGTTGGGTCCAGTCCATTCCTCAGGGATACAGAGAGTTTCCATTTCATTTGTTTATAAGAGAACATTATGGTGTCACATTTAGGATGAGGAGTAGGATTCAAGTCTTGTGGCCAGAGAGAGTGCTCTATGCTCTCTTGTGCTGCTCTGTATTGCGACAAATGGCTTCCCTCAAGTGTTGTTCAGGGATTTCATTCTCCTACTCAGGTTGTTATCAGCAGTTGCGTGTCTCAAGCTTTAAATTCAAGCATCACTGCAGCAGAACTGCATGCACTCGATTGTGAACCTATCACTTTTTTCCCACACTACAGGGCATACAGTGCCACCGGACAGCTCACAGTGATCAGAAGAGAGATAGACCGGAAGAAACTAGAAGTTTGTGGGTGCCAGACATTGCTGTTTGGATGAAGCAATTCACTAGTAAATTTACAGGTTTTATATTTGAAGCGTCAAATGTGAATGTGTCATACACAGCAAGTTCGGTCAGGAAACTATTGGACCAGCCAGCCATTTCTCAGCCTCAATAACCATGTGTTCTCGTACTTTGCCTATACCATGTACACATTACCTGCTCCCTGTTAGGTTAGCGTATGCTGTTACGTACACAAGACGTACTTAAAACAAAATATTCATATTACATATAATTCAGTTATTTCATCTGAATGTGTGAGCTGTCCTTAGTGAAATAATCACTCAGTCACAATTCCCTTTTACACTGCCTTCATTTCCCTGTGCACTTATTTGCATTCCTTCCAGAGAATTTCAGGAAACCTGATTTGGTAAGTGTAGTGAATTTTCAGATGGAAGCTGTGATTTTAAGGTGAAGACATGGGACTGGGTTTTGGATGTTGGAACCAATGTGCAGATTAGTTTTTAGTCCTTTACACCACGAGAGGGCAGTGCTAAACATATGACCAATCCAAAACTAAAGGTAGCATTTATTTGATAATCCTTTATGATAAATGGGTTAATTAAATGTGTACCAATCTGCATACAGCAAAAGGGAGAGTTATTATCTCTTTCCTGCTGTAATCTAGGGAACTGCAGCCAGAAAAAATATATTCTGCTGTGTTAAAAGTAGAGCTCCCCAACTCAGGCAACTTATCATGTCTGATGTTTGCTATGGTTCTATTAGTTTCCGCAGATAAACCATGTCTATGTTGCTCTACAAGTGCAAATATGTAACCTAGACTTTACAAAAATCCTATTTATGTTATCTATTTCCTAATAGGGTAGCTTCGGTGACCAATGGGGTGTTTTTTTTTTGTAGTTCCAACTTGTGTGAGGGTATTGTGTCGTGAGACCCCTGTACAAATATATGTCATTCAAAATTGGTGAATAATAAAAAAAGATAAGATAAATTATGTTTAAAAATGACTGGTACAGCTACAATATGACCACACTTCATACCTAACCAGAAGTGGATCCTTTAGTGGTGGAGAAGATTGTTTCCAGTTCAATTGGGACATTAAACTGAGACACAAATTAATTGAAGTTTAAAATGACTGCCAGGCACTCAACGTGACATAACATTTGCAAGTGTTCTGTTTGTTGCTGAAGCAATACATAATAATACTCGGTTGTTAATGAGAATTTTGTATAAATACTATCTTTTCTTTCTTGAGGGTAATTCTCACTAAAGGGTAAGCACCAGATGAAAATAAACTATACCTGCCAAATGGCAGAAGTTTATTTTTATGATTCACAATGTTTAAAGGTATAATTTTCTTGACATAATGGCAAAAATAAGCCAGTTAATTTTCCCAGTCTGTATTTCCATTATAGGCTTCGGGCTCCAGTTGTTTGCCATGCAAATAGTCTGATCCATGCACCTCTGGCTATTGCAGTAATCTTCTGGAGTAACTTTGGGTGTTTCCATCAGCAGTGACAGAAAAACCCAAGTCACTCCAGAAAATTACTTCTCTGGTGTGTGACATCACATCATGAATGCTAGCAGCTCTGGTATTATACTTTAGGTTTAAAATATGACAGAAATGGACAACATCAATATATTTGATTCTGGATCAATGGACAGTATCAATAACCCTGATGGCTCTGATTCTGCATTGCTGCAGTTGCATCAGTGACTTCAGATTTGTTTTAGCCATACTAACAACAATTTAATGAAAAACCTCAAGAATAAAAATAATTGGTCTAATATCAGTGGGGTGTGTCATCATGTGGTGCTTACTCCTTAAACAGTGTTACTGCAAGACAATTATACTAAACCTGTTTCAATATTTTTTGTGCGCTACAGCTGACTTCTATGTTACCTGTAAGTGAAGCTAATCACTTTAATTAGCAATAACTATGAATTATAATGATTATAATAGCATACATTTGGGGTATGGCAAATGGCTTATCAGAACTGAATTCAGTATGACAGGCTTTGCTTATTATTTCTGGCATAGGAAAATTACATGTTATATATGTTACATATGTTAAACTGACATTCACATATTTTGGTGACAACGGAAGCATTGTAACCAGTTAGCTTCAACATAGTGGCCCCGTTCAATAAGAGGGTTGTTAAAAATGTTGGGCCCTGTGCAAGTTTGGGGTAAAATAATTAATTTGCGTTTTCAGCAACACAGACCATGTTTTAACTTAAAAAGTGCACTGTGCTATTGTCATGCTTTTACCACTGTGCAGGTATTAACAGTGAACATATAGGGCAGACAAGCAATTGCGCTTTGATGGATGTTAAGATGTGCAACTAGCAATTATGTTGCCCAGTGATGGGAGGGTTCAGTCAGTTACAGCCAGGGTCTGTGTTTTGTTGCTCTCTAGCGACATCTGTTGGTCACTTGGGCTCCCTGGGACTGCTTGCCAAAGCCGCACACACAATGTCTTCTTCTGACTCTGTGTGAGCTTGGCAGTGGACTGCAAAAAGAAGCAGGCTGGTGACACCACATGTTTTGGAGGAGAACCACAGATGTCTCCACTCTCTTGAATCTGCAGTGAGGATCACCGCATGAACAGGACTGCAGATAGCTGATGAGACCTTTCAAATTAGGTTGGGAATTGTACATCTCAAATTTAAATAAAAAAGAACAAAGAGCTCTTTATGCTTCAGAAATTGCCATTCACGTTGGAAAGAAAACCAGGATATATCGGTATTCTCCAAGACCACTGTCGGGAAATTATTCCAATCTGGGTAATTATTTATTTATGTTTTGTTCTGTTGCATGCATTCAAGTTCATTTCTTACTATTGTGTACTTATTGCTCACCCGGACCCTGTGCAATGTGGTGTCACTAATAACCTCTGTACTGTTTCTGCAGTAATACAGTCATCATGCTCTCATTGATACATTCTTTATCCCAAACACTTCCTAAAAGTTGTATTCTAGTATTGCTAGCATGTGTAATTTTGATAGTATTCAGCTTTCTCATGAATGTAAAGTGATACATTTATATTTAATCCTTGCTTTTCTGCTTCACAGCTTGATAAGGCATAATTGTGTATACTGCCTTTGATTTCATACCAGTTTGGTTGATTGTGATGTCCAGTGCCTGTTTGCTGTGAGAATCACAAGTGCATCAATGAACCATAAATTAAATCAATGCTTTAGGCCTCCTACCAGACTGGACATTGAAAGATCTACACACCACTTGCATACGAACCTTTGTGGAAGTGCCAAAAATGCACACATAGGTCTGTATGCTTTGGACAATTATAGCAGACATGATCAAACTGTCAGTTCCCATATGGCCTTGATACAGTGGTATAAAATGAATAAAAGCAGCCACACAAAATGACAGTCATTTAATTGAATTTGCCTTACCACAAAGGTAGTTGAGCATTAACTGCAAAGTTAGGGCCATGAACCTAAACATAAGAAAGGGACTGAAAAATGGATCTGACCTTGCCAAGTCTGTACTGTATTGTGATGTGTGAATTCAATCTAATTATTGTTTTAATGTTAAACAAAGACTAATCCACCACGTTAAAGGCATGATGGATGAATCAACCCCTGGTAGGTGGCCCTTTAACTGGAATTTTTTTCACACAAAATGAATCTCTCACACTTCCAATGAAAAAAAAAGTGTGACGTCAGTAGAAGAGGCCGAAGGCAAAATCATCTATGGCTGTGATGCAATATTCTAGCTGTTTCACACACACACGCACATATTTTTAACACACAAATAAACACTCCGACAGATGCAGATGTCTTGAAAATCATGTTGCTTTTGAAATAAAATTTGTGATCAATGGCTCATTTAATAGAATCTCTTCTCAGGGATTATTATACAAGGAATAGGAAGGGTGCTGCCAGAATTATCTGGAGAAAGGCCCGCAGGGGGCACTGTAGCTTCTTAATCATCTTTCCACATTTTTCACTGGGCAGCAGAGACTCATGTCTTCACAAAGACCAGCAAATCCACTAGTTGCCATGGAGACTTCAATGCTGACACCAGGGACTTGAGGAGGCACCGTTTGTGCAAGAGATAATTAACATCAAGCGATTACAAAAACAAAGTGTCCTGTTGCTCAGTAAAGAAGCATGGCAATACATACAGTGTAATGAGGGACATGAAAAGAGGAACTGTGTGTGCATATCCCATAGTCTGGACCAATTAATCAGTTTCATCATTGTGTATGTGTATGCTTGCATGTATATGTGTGTGTGTGTGTGTGTGTATGTGTGTGTGTGCATGCGTGTGTGTTTGTGAGAGAAAGAAAGAAGAGAGTGTGTGCATGTATATGGGCGTTTGTGTATGTGTGTGAGCATGTGTGTGTGTGTGTGTGAGATAGAATGAGTAGTGAGAATGTGTGTATGTGTATCAGTGTGCATATGCGCGTGTGCATGTGTTTTTGTTTGGATATGTATGTGTGAGAAAGCTGAGAGGGTGTGCGTGCATGTGTGGGTGTGTGTCTGTGCATGTATCTGTGTATGTGCATGTGTGTTAGTGTGGGTGTGTGAGTGTGCGTGCATGTGTGGGTGTGTGTCTGTGCATGTATCCATGTGTGTGCGTGTGAGTATGTGTGTGTCCATGTGCATGTGTTTGCGTGTGTGTGTGTGAAAAAGCAGAGAGTGTACATGTGTGTGTGTGGGTGTGTGTCTGTGCATATGTGTGTGTGCATGCTTACACACGTATATATGCCTACAGCAATGTGTAAATATGAATGTATAACTCAGTGGTTCTCACTGGCAGTGACTTGTTCCCTCAGTCAAAATAGATTAGGGTAATGTTGATCTTGCAATAGGGTCTCCTTCCTTGCAGCACCTCTGTAGACAGTAAAAAAAACTCTTAAACGAGATGTATTCAGGTCACGTTGCTGTGTACCTCACCTAAAGGAATTCCTGGCAAACAATTATCTTGTGTCAGGATTGTTGCAAAATGGAGACCAAATGCAGTCAGCAGTCCACCTTAGTAACTCTCAGTTCTTCCTTCCATCCTGTTTTCTGCCCCATTTAATTAGACTTTGCGGTGGAAACAAACATTTCCGAGCCCTGGCAAGCAACAAGCTATTAAGCGAGTTATTGATCAGCAGTTTCCCAACACATTGATGCTAATGGTTCCCCCCTCTGTCGAGACAGATAAACCATGGTATTGAAATGTGTCACCCCCGAGGGGGGAGGACATGGGGGGGGGGGGGGGGGGGATCTGGACAGGCAAGCTTCTGCTGTGGGGTGAATCAGACCAACTGTCGCAGGCATTTGTGCCTGTCAGAAGGAGGGTACAAGGGGATAGGTCTGATATCTGTCCCAGACACTTCCTGGGGCTGGCGGTGGGCTGGACAGAGGACATGGGACCATTCTATATTGAACCTTCTGCTCAGATAGATCACAGAGATTAGTGTACACCCTGCGCTGGAGCACACAGAACCAGAGATGCATTTTCAGAGCTGTGATGGTTAACCCTTGCATTCTGTTCACTTATTTGCACCTGGGAGACATTATTGGGATTCAATGCATTAATACAATGTATGCAAAAATGATATGTGAAAATTTAAAATGAAACAAGGTTTTCATGCAGTAGATTATTGATATTTATTGTTTTTTTCAATTATTTTATCTTTATTTTATATTCAAAGAAACCATACAGCTCAAAAGGTACAATAACCAAATCTATACTAGTGTATCTACTGAATAAAAACCGAGGTTAACCAACTAGACTGGTTACTGAAAATGTGATGGTTAGATTCCCCATGTGTTTTGCATGCCAGCTTGGACTCTCCATGGCGCTAGGAGTAGGGAATACCAGTGCCATAACCACCCTGAAGGTGCACGCTTGACTTGAAAAAGTCCTGGTGAAATGATCAGTTACACAAACTCCTCCAGCCACCCTAAAGTTTTAATGGCTTGTATCCTCATTAATGATGCTGTTAACTGTCATTAACCACAGACACACACACATAGACCCATCTCATGTTGCTAAATTATGGCAGTGATATTTAGTGTCATTCGTCTGTGGAAGACATAAAACGGTACTAATCCACATGCAAAATTACCTCATTTGGAGAAATAAAACACTTCATGTGTGAATATAGAATCTTATAGAATCGTCCAGTAAATCAGACATTAGTCACTAATTCAATCAACACATTCTTAACACACTTCAGCTAACAGCTAGGACAAAATGTCAGTTTCAAAGGTTATTTCTGTAAAACATTGGATATATTCACAATTATATATTTACCTTAAATTTATGACATAATCTAAAAATTAAACAACATTCCTAATTTTACTCATCTCAATCATCTCATCTCAATTTTATGGCATAAATAATTGTGACATTGGCATCTTTTTTGTTTAATATGGTGTGGGAATTGCATTCCAGCAACATTTTTGGAACTTTGGAGGCATTGAAGACAGCATGTGTGCCATTAGTTTCTATCCACGAAAGTTCCATTCACAATCACACAAATTTATACAAAGCATTTTTTGTTTGTTACGTACAGATAAAGGGACAACAGCAGTCTCCTCTCTATACCTGACCACAAAAGTCACAGGGACCATTTCACCCTTTATAAAAAGTGTACAGTGAAATTGTTGGAGCTGTGGTATTTGCACTTACTCTTCCGTGGAATGTAAACCTATGAGCTCCTAAGTGGACTGCCTCCTTACCTAAGTTAGGTTTTCAAACAGGTGGGATGATCAGCTCGTACCCAGTTAGACCAGCTCAATTTTCAAGCTGGTCAAACTGGCATTGCTGGATTTTACAGCAGGGTATACCTTTACACACCCATGCAATACCTGATCTGGTGCCTGGTGGTGCAATGGGCTTCCCACAGACATCAGAACAGCATTGACATTGGCCATCTTCTGATGCACTGAGAACCCACTTAATCAAACTATGCCTTGGCTCCTCCACTCTCAACTTGCACTATTACCAAGCCCAAATGCTTGATTAGATTAAAGATTTCAGGCTCTGTGGTTCTTTGTCACCCTTTGTTTACAATTGAATGTTCAGTAAGGCAGTTGACAATTGTGTCTGCACCTCTTGGACTAGGGCCTGCACTTTAATCCATGATCTTCGCAACTTGAGTTTGCATTATGCGGTAAGTCTCTCCAACCCTCCTTTAACACACTCTGCCTTCTTAGTATTTATTATACTGTACTGAAGCTCACTGATCAGAACTCTAACACCCTTTACTTTTTTTCCACACAGTTAAATGGTCCTTCAGGTATTTAGATAACTACAAGCCTGTAAAATGATATGTTATTATGCACCTAGCATTGCTTTCATTCATTGAAACGTAGCTGCTGTCATGGTCATTGCAGTTAATGGTGATGGGTGCTCATTGTGATGTCTTGTGCCATTTCTGGCTGAATGCAGTTTTCTTTGAGCACAGTGACCAAAATGGGACACGCTAGTGATTCTACCCTTAAGATGATTGAAAAAAAAACAGAGACTCCGTATCCGTAGTAACGAGGTGTTGATCACACTGTTCTATAAGTCCTGTCCCAGTGTTTCCGAACCCTAAAAGTTGCGACAACAGCAGCTGCTCATGAATATTCATTGGCAGCAAGGCAGCTTCTTGTTTGGTTTAGATTCTAATTACGGCAGATTTGCACTGAGCTGTTGTAGCTGCCAGTCATTCAGAACCAAATTATGGCCTTGGAATTCTGGATCCTGAATATTCACAGCCAGCATCCTAGCTGTTACATTGGGGCTGGAACTTTCATCAAGGAATAGGTGTGATTTAACCTGTTTAATCATGTCTGATGAAACAGGAACCATAACTTTACATATTTGTGATAAAAGGGAGAACTAGGTAGGTAAATGATGGAGGTGTTAACCTACCCATGTCCCTCTCCCACCCCCTCCCCCCATTAATCCTCCCTGTTGACCTGATGAGCATCAAGCTGGTCTTATTCAAGATTGCCATGCCAACACAGAAAAGTTGCTTTGCCATCTACAGTCTGCTGGCCATCAGTTTTAATCCATGACATCATAGATACTTGGACAGTGAATGAGAAATGGCAAGGCTGGCCATGTGGTCACTGCAGGACAGGTGAGGTTTCTCTTAGCTTTGAAAATGCACAAGAACCACATTGTGAATGATTTATGTTGTTATCACAGCAATATTACTATATAATGAACAAATCCTTACTTCAGAACCTGTATACAATATGTTGTTGTAGATCTGCAAAACATTCTGTTTAACTTTTGATCACAGGTGAAATTCACAGTAAACACATTTTGCTGTAAAAACGTTTTCAAAGTCCATTTGACTTTTCATTTTATATACTGTACATGACATAACCCTATCATAATTAAAATTATGATAAAACTGTACATTTGAAATAATATTCAATTCTTGTTACTGCATGATTTATAATTCTGTCTTTCCATGATGAAGGCCAACTAACATTCTCAAGGAACAAGGCTGACATAAAAGCAATTTCTCTGCAATTCTTCCATGTCCTATTTCACTTCTGTTTTGTTGAGCATATAATACCCCGTTGCTTTAGTAGGGGACACAAATTGTAAGTGTGAGTGAATGGTACTGTATGTGTGCCTTGCAATGGATTAATGACATGTCCAGAGTGTATTCTTGCCTCTTGGCCAATTCATTCTGGAATAGACTCCAGACCTCCCAGAATTAGCACGTTAGATAATGTATTTTAAGTAAATGTTAGGACGAGAAAAGTTCATTATAGCTATTTGTACTTGTAAGTAGTAAAATATCTTGGTACCTTAGATTTTGTTTTGGCACAACTTAATGCACCAAAATATTTGTCATCACAGCATCTACATGAAAGTGAGAGGAGAAGGCAAAGAGAGAGAAAAGGTAGAAAGGGAAAAAGAAACAATTGGTGGTGGCACAAAGATATTTTCACCCTTTATTGAAAGAGAAAACGAAACTATTCACCTGGCAGTCTGGAAGATAGCCACCTTCCACAACAAGGATGGGGAACAGACACTTAATACACAACTGTGACAAGGTGGGCAGGGAGAGAGGGATGGATACCTTTCATATAGCATTTAATGAAGATGACTGTATATATCTCGATCCTCTGAACTTAATTATTTGGTAGCAGGCAGTGAGAGAGAAAGGTATATAAGGAACATGTGACAACCAATGTTTAATAAGCTCCAGTTCCCATTAAAATGTTTGATGGCCATCAACAGCATAAGCAAGAATTTCAGCTTAAAGCTAAGTATGTATGCATATGTATGTGTGTGTAATTTTAGCATTTTCACGTCCATTGTTTTCTATGTTTGAATAAATTACACAAATAAAATTAAGTTAGTAAATTAGTTAGTAAATGGTACAAATGTCTTCCTTCATTTAAGCCATTTTTCAAGTCATTGTGATGTTAACCTCTAGATCCTCAAAGCAGAACACTGCAAGAACACAGGCAAGGGTCTAGGGGTCTAAAACTCTATCCAAACCACTCTGAAAATAAATAAAATGCTTTTTGTCCACTATAAAGTATAAAAACCTTCCTCTGGTGGTTTAAGATGAGACACTGATATCACATAGACAAATAATGTCAAAGAAATGTGACACACTGTGGTACACATATTTAAACATGTAATTATTCACTCTTGGAAGTTTTCTGTACTATAAAGTATGTAATCTTTTGTTGAATTCTTGAATTCAATATGAGAGTGGTATGAATTCTAACAAAGCATGCCACTATGAGCCAGGATACTTACTAGCACTGCCCTGGGTGTGCTACAGTGTGAAACATACCTAGCATTATTAGCAATGGCTAATAGTTGTTTATCATAATGCATATAAAACAATATCATTAAAAAAAAAAAAAAGTAAATAATTGAAATGTTACAAGCAGTAATCCGTACATATTCACTATGTTTGCATCATCCTTGAGTTCATAATTTCTCATGTGCTTCTGATTCACTCCCCAAATCAATTTTAATGTGGCTAGAATTTGATTGAGCCACGCAAATAACTGTGCAAAAATTGGTCAAAGCTTCTAATAACTGGAAGAAAGCAACAATTAATAACTCACATGCCTGTAATAATTTTGCATAATTTTATGGCCACGCTAAGAGCGCTACCCTGGAGATCACTGGTTCCAGCGGGTCGTTCTTGTCCCAGTGCTCCAAGGTTGCCTACATGATCACCCTGCTGGCTGGTAGAGCATGGAAGTGGGGTACTGCAGTTGGGGAATCGGATGCCCGGAGTGCCACAGCGTCCCCTTCTTCTCAGCTGCTAGGAAGAGGGTGTTTGATCACTCCTCTGCAGGCCCAGTCGCTACTCGACAGCTGTTCCATCTCTACGTCCAGACAATCACGTTTTGGATTATATGATTGAATTCCGGATTTTGACTGCCTCTGCTGGCTGGGGCCACGTAGCGTTACACAGTGTGTTTTACAATGGCGTTCTGACCAGATTCAAGACAAGCGAACTACCGGCTCCCTCCCTCCTACCCTTGATGGGCTGAATGACCTGGCTATCTGCTACCCGACTGAGAGAGAGTTGGGTCGAGAGAAGAGCATGGGAGTCTGCCCACCCAAGATTGACTCTCACCCCATGTGCCGGTAATCAACTCCTTCCGAACCCAAACCGATGCAAGGAAGACAGACCAGTTTGTCTGCATGAGAAAGAGGCGCATGAGAGAACAACTCTGTCTCTACTGTGCCGGACCTGGACATTGCGTCAGCAACTGTCCAGTAAAAGGAAATACCTGTCACTTCCATCCTGTTTGCTCTCGTCTCCTGGGAGGGGGTCCACCACAAGTACAGGATCTAATTGACTCAAGACATTAATTTCATGTGCCCTAAACTGGTCAACCGACTGAGGGTCCTCATGTCACACCTGACGACAGCTCTCTGGACCAATGCACTCACGGGCGTCCCTCTTGCCGAAGTCGACAATGTCACTGCCCCTGTAAGTTTCCTGATCTCCGGCAACCACTACGAAGAGATTGTGTTCGACATCTTAAAATCACACCACGTTTACCTGGTTCTGGGCAGACCCTAGCAGCTATAACCCACACAACCCGCTGTCATAACCTACAGATTGACTGGGTCCAAGGGAGTATAACTGGTTGGAGCCCAGGCTGTCCCATTTCCTGCCTCCACACTGCTTCCGGTTTGTCTGCTCCTGTGCTGCCCGTGGGGGAAATGCCTGCTGATCTGTCCTCGGTGCCATCTGTTTATCATGACTTATGCCAAGTATTCAGCTAATCTCAAGCTTGCTACATTTCTCTGCACCTTTTTTTATGACTGCACCATCAAGCTCCTTCATGGCACCACACCCCCCAGAGGACCTCTGTTCCTAGCTAACGGTCTGATCCGTCCTTCTTTCTCCACTGCTGGAGCTGGGTTCTTTTTTGTGGAGAAGAAGGACAAGTCACTAAACCGGGGATGTATTGACTACCAGGGATTGAATGATATCACAATGAAGAACTGCTATCCCATTATGCTTATCTCTTCGGTCTTTCCTCCCTGCAAGTTAAACTGGACTTTTACTAACGTTTGTATCCCTTGTTGTTATGGGAATGCCGACAACGCACAACAGCCGACCACAGGAATAAAAAGTAAAACACAAAAAATCCAAAGCTCAGAAGTTACAGGAAACGTGGAACAAAAATATTCTCCAAAATTCAGAACTAGTAGAACACAAAAATCCAAAGCTCAGAAGTTACAAGGAACGTGAACAAAAATATCCTCCAAAAATCAGGACAAGTAAAACACAAAAATCCAAAGCTCAGAAGTTACAGGGAACGTGAACAAAAATATTCTCCAAAAATTCAGAACTAAAAAATCCAACCAAAGAATCATTTACTAGGAACAAAAAGTAATACAAACAGAATGGCAAAAAGGTAAGCAGAGCAACAAGTTTAGACAGTGTATCTCACCAGGCTTACAGACACGGCTGGTACGATCTGACAAAGACTGAACAGAAGGAAAGAACTTAAATAACAGACGGAGGCTAATAATGGGCAGGAGACAACGAGGAACAGGGGGAACCAATCAGGGCAATGATTATGTAAATGAACCGAAGGGGGCGTGGCTAACAGAGGCAGGTGAGGGTGGGGTCAGGACAAGGAAAACAAGAGCACATGGTGAGGCAGACAATCACAGGCAATACTAAGACAGTCATGACAAACATGAATATGAAAAATAATAAATTACAAAAATAAAGGATAATAAACAATTAAATTAATTCACAGACCACAGATCATGACACTTGTGGCTTTCCATAGTTCTGTTTTCTGTTCATTATTTGTTGCACCCGTTCATTGTTTCCTGATTCTTAGTTACCCACCTGTTAATAATTCTGTCTGACTACATGTGTATTTAAGCCTACCCATTTGTTCAGTTCTTTGCCAGATCGTAATGTGCTTCAGCCATTCTTTCCAGCTTGATCTCTGTTTTGACCTGTTTTGTGTACCCCTACTTCTGCCTTTTGGATCTCCCCTTTTGCCTGTATTTGAGCTGCTGTTATTGGACTCGGATTGGTCTTTTGTTTTTACTTTTGGATTTCATTTTGTGCCTCTGCTGGATTGGTTTGCCTTTTCATTTACAAACTCTTGGTTGTGACCCTGTCTACATTTTGGATTTCATCTGCTGTGCCCGGTAACACATTAACAAACCTCTGCTTGAATTCTCGACTACAAACTTGCTCATCTGTGATACTCCTGTCTGCCTATATTTGATCATCGCCTGCCTGACATGCTGTTCATCTAAAAAAGACTAATTTGGATTAGTTTCTGGTCACTCTTGGTTTCCCTGTCCTGAGCCCTGAACCAATTCTTCACATAATACATTTTTCACTGTCATCAGGGTTATATTTTAAGATGGCTGAAATCAAGCCATTACTGAAGCCAAATTCTTGAGTAACCCACTGTCCTAGCCTATTTAAAACCTCCCTTTTATCAAAGAAATGTGTAGCTGATCAGCTTTCTTCTTTCCTACAGGCCAACAAGGTATGCAATAAGTTTCCATCTGGGTTCAGGAAGCACCATAGCACTGAAACAACCCTTGCCTCAGTAATGAATGATTTGTTTCTCTCCCAGGATTGTGGCTGTATCTCTATTCTTGTCCTACTGGACCTTGGTGCTGTCTTTGATACCATATACTACTACATTCTCCTCCCTAGACTGGCATAGCTGGACAAGTTAACTTATGTGGTTTAATACATTTCTGCAGTTTCCTTTGAAATTAGTTGGTTTTCCTTTTTCTGCCAATTGATGTAACAGTTGATTCAGAATTGTCTTTCCAGGCTCGTATTAATAATATCACCAGAGTAGCCTTCTTTCACCTGAGGAACATTCAAAATTAAGGAAGATGTTGTCCCTCCAGGACCCTGAACAGATGGCGCATGCATTTGTTACCTCACGGTTGGATTATTGTAATATTTTACTGTCTGGTTGTACTAACTCAACTGTGAAATGCCAACAACTTGTACAGAATGCAGCCGCTAGGGTTGTTACTAGAACTAAGAAACATGAGCATATCAGCTGGTGCTCAAAACCCTTCATTGGCTGCCTATTATATTTAGAATTGATTACAAGGTCCTGTTGTTTACCTACAAAGCTTTAAAAGGCTTGGCTCCAAAATATCTCAGGAAGCTACTCATTCCTTACTCTCCTCCAAGATTACTTCGTTTTCAATATGCTCAATATTCCAAGTATATCTAAAATTACGATGGGAGGAAGAGCCTTCTCTTAAAGAACTCTTCCAGGCATATTCTGGCTTCAGACACATTCTTTTTCTTTAAATGCGGGCTCAAAACTCATCTCTTTGGTGAATCCTATAGCTAAACAGTGTATAGGTCTGGAGATGGTTGGTACATTACATTACATTACAAGGCATTTAGCAGATTCTCTTATCCTGAGCGATGTACAACAAAATGCAGATCGAACACAGGGACAAGTGTGAAGAGGACCCTAGTGGACAGTACAGTTCCGAGTCCTAGCGTGACCATATAGATACAATTGGAACCCTTGAAGAATACATCAACTTACGAACTAGCATACCACGGTTGGCAGCTAGAATACACTGAGTACAACAATACAATATCTAATACAATACAACAATATCTATATATAACTATATATAACTTGGGTGTGCCATTTCAATCTATGGCATACACAAGGCTAATCATGGTGGTGAGGTCGAGAGGGAAAGGTGCAGCCTGCAGAGATGAGTCTTCAGTATGCGTTTGAAAGTGATCAGAGACTCTACTGTTCTGACATCCACAGGAAGGTTATTCCACCACCATGGGGCCAGAACAGACAGCAGCCGTGATCGAGAAGTGCAGGTGCGGCGAGGGGGAGGTGCCAGGTGTCCTAAAGTAGTGGAACGGAGGGGCCTAGCGGGTGTATATATCTTGATAAGTGATTGAATATATACAGGGGCTGATCCCTTAACTGCCTAAATTTGATTCGAGCCATAACAGGCCAATAGAGGTCGCTGAGCAGGAGGGTGACGTGAATGTTTGGGGACATTGAATACCAGACGGGCTGGGGCCTTCTGGATCGGTTGTAGGGGTCTGATGGCGGATGCTGGAAGGCCAGCCAGCAGTAGGTGCAATAGTGCATATTTAAAAATTGTGACCGGTGGCACTGAGCATCAACGGTGCCAGTGGCGTTAGTCACCAGGGAGGTTTGTGTGGTACTGCCATTTTGGGCATGGTTGGCAGGAGCATGAGCACATTTTACTCTGTCCTGATTTTCTTGTGCCTAACACCCTTCTTTCTTTTTTTCTTCCTGGATCATCTGCCCCCCACCCCCGCTTCCCTGAGCTCTTGGTCCATTTAACCACTCCAACTGCACCTCCGCCCTGAGGTCGTGGACTGCTGCAACCCTGCTCCTCTTCTAGTTAATGGGCACGCTTCGACACATCCTGGAGCTACAGATTCATCCCCCCCTCTGAACTCCATACTCAATCCATCCATTTGGACTTTCTAGATAACCTGCTAGCTCAAAACCTGATCCGATTCTAACCTATAGGCCAGAGGAGGATGGGCATCCCCGATAGCCGGGTTCTCCTCAAGATTTCTTCCCATCGGAGAGTTTTTTCTTGCCACTGTTTGAGGCTCTTTCTCCTACTAGGGAGTCATTTACCTCATATGCTATTTGGTGGCTTAGGGCTAATATTTCCCATGTTTCTTCTCTTCTGGGAAACGTCTTTGTCACAGTCTACTGTGAAAAGCGCTATACAAATAAAAATGAATGAAATTGAATTTTACTTTATACTTTACAATTAAAATCGCCATGGCCACTATGGAGCTTGCACAACAGGGTCCATTCACTATACTGTACATCACTTAATCCCTGCAGCTCCATTTGCTCATATTGATGCACCCCACTCAGACTCTACCCCATAATTCCCTTCCATTAGGTGTTCCATCAGTATGCCTGTTCCATCAATGTCCCTAGCCCTGGAGCTATTGCACCCGAAAAAACTCTCTTTTTCACATCCCATAAACAGGCCAGACAGCCAGTACATGTGGCCTACACGTCAATTTGTAGTCAATTGTTTTTTTGAATGAGGCTGTTGAATGAAAGTTGGTTTGGATGAGTGAGGGGTGGTCAAGAGCTTGGTTATGCCCGCGGGGGAGAGGTGTATCCAGGATGTAAGTGCAAAATTGGGGCTGAAAACTGCTTTTAAAAACACGCAGTGCTGTGCACAGTGGTTCAGTGGTAAATCTGGAACATTAGGGACCACACATCTCAGAACTACAGCATTGTCACAGAACAGCATCTATGAGGATGGCAGCCACCCACACCCCGTGCCTACAGGACTGTTGTCCTGTTCCTCGTGGAAGGGAAGCCCACTCTTCTACCATATCTGCATCATTCCCCATGTTTTCCAGGCACAGGGGAGACCAGGAGGCCCTGCCCCAGACTACCTGCCTCCTCTCGACTCCTATCCTCCGCAACACTCGAGAATGGTTACAGAGGGTCAGTGTAGGCCGGAGGAGAAGTCTGGAGGAGACAAAAGGTTCTTGCAGGTCTGGCAAGGGTACCCAAAGCTCAGGGGCAACTTCATTACTGCTGAAAGAGGAGAGAGAGAGCCAGCGCATGTGTCTGCAGTACCAGGGTTGGAGCCGAGGTTTCACACCGAGCCCAACACCCAGCGAAGCAACATCTGAAGGAGAGCCGCAGTCACTGGAGCAGGAGATCGAAGATATGCTTAGGTTCTCACAGTTCCTGGATGAGGTGACCTATAGCATCTTGGACCCTGACAGCCTGCAATCCTTTCGCACACCCACACAGATGGGTGTGGCTCACCACAGGAGCAGCCAGAATGGGGGCCCGTCCAAGGTCCGGTCAGTTCAGGTCCTGCACTCCTCCTTGGTGCGGGACAGTAACAAGACTGTAGTTAGGATGCAGGAAGTGTTGCGCTTTCCAGAGGTATCTGGAGTGGTCAATCCGGAGACAGATACGAGAAAGGAGAAGGAACCGGACATCGGCAGTGCAAGAAAGGAGAAGGAACCAGAGACAGTTAGCCCTGCAGGGATCCAGAGAGAGATCGCCCAGGAGAGGGAAGGAGAACATTCTGATGCCCATTCCAAGCTTATACATGGGACCTCTGAGAGCAACCGGGCCCCCTACCATGACTTTATGTGCAGAGGACTGTTCAAATCTCCAAACAGATGCACCTCCATGCCTTGGGATATCAGCATGGTAAGTGGTTCCGAAGCACCTGTCAAAATGAACTCACTAAGTACTCAGTACACAGCTCTCAGTCAGCTATGTACTATCATTATCAATGAGGTTGCAGCCAAGTTATGTGTAAAATGTTACTTTTAAAATGAAAGCAATACTCAATTTAAAAAATAGTGGTTAAAATTTGACTGGAACCATTCAACAGGGTGTTGCTCATGTAGATCAGCACACTCTACCACTCCCCCAGTTTGTGCATTGATAACTGTGTGAGTAATAAGACAAGCAAATGAGTGCCTCTTGAATGAATAATTCAGGTCAATAGTATTATTATGCTTCTAATACAACTGATAAATAAGTTGTTTGGTTCCATTAGTTAGCAAGATAATATCGATATACAGGGCTGCAACAAAGAATAAAAGCCAGCGAAGTGAAATAAGATTTACCTCAGCATGAGAACCCAACTGTGGTGTACAATTAATGTTTTTCATAAAGAATTGCATTGTCAATAATCTGTGATGGGGAATTACGCTAGTTACTACAAGTTGCTTTGGATAGAACATTCCAAATCAACTAGCCAGAGAGAGAGAGCTAGCAAACTAATGATAGCTATATTTGCCAGCGGGTCCAAACAGTGCCCATATACTTACTTAATGTTAACATTTATTTGTTTAAGGAACAATTAGCAGGACTACTGACTTGATAAATTATTTTTTTAGACATATTTATATTGTATGTGAATGAGAGCAAAACTAGGTGATTCCACGACTGGGGTGCCATTTAGCCCAATAAAATGGTTTTTAACCATTCATAAAATATGTTTACCCATCTCTGGTGTATCCCATTTACCTATTTATTGTCAGCAAGGTTGTTATAGTAGAAAAGGTACATAATTTGACCTTTGCAAATTGGATGGATAATTACATTTATTTTACAAATGATTGTCACAATTTTGATGATAATCCAGTATATTCTCAGATTATTTTAAACCAAGCATTCAATGATTTTAAGTCATTTATTCCAGTTTAATAATTATGCCTTTCATTGTTCAGTGTAATTATTCAGTCACTGGCTAAGGTTTCTGACTAAAGCAGGTATATTTTATTCAAAAATATGATTACTAAAATCTGGAAATATGAACGATACACTTTTCACATTTTTGTCTGCACCAGTTAGGACACCTTCTCAGACCACACTTTTGGCATGCCTATTTTAGGGTATTATGCCTCTCAAGAGCCCCTGCCAGCTCCACACCTCACTATCGATGCCCTTTGCTCAGACACCCATCACAATTTCCCTCAAGCTCCTGCTGCCATCCTGCCTGTTTTCCTTCTCAATTCCCAGCTGGAGGGGGGCAAAGAGATCGGAGCGCTTCCGTCTGTTTCATTCCGAGTGTAGCCAGTGAGGCACAGTGAGCCCCCCTCTCTCCTGCTTCTGCAGTGGCTCTCTGCAGTGGTCACACTCTCCCAGGCACTTCCCAAGAAAGACTGTGAAAATCAACGCCTTGTGTTGTGATGGGCTCTCAGTAATTGATGGGGTGATCTAGAATATACTTTATTGCATTCTGCTCTGTTGTGCTTTATTTCTTTTAGAAAATGTTGATAGTACATATGTACTATCACAAGGAGCCTGAACTATTTTAATCAGTCGCACCCAGAGAAAGCATTTGTGTGTCGCATGCTAAATATGATAGCTTTCACAAGGCGGATTTTGATTTTGATTTTGGATTAATGTACAAATGCTTTGTACATTCATCCAAGTTTCCCAGGGGGTTTATTGTTTAATGTATATATCTTTTGGGGGGAAAGAAGTCCTGATACACTGTGAAAGACACCCTTTGAGATGCAGGCATTTCCATCACCTTAGCAACTGCAGAAGGCCGGGGTGGTTTGTACAGCTCTTTACTGTCTTCTCTTTTGCTGCTAAAGAAGGAAAATGGAAGAAACTCACCATCTGTGAAAATAAACAGAATGCATGGATGGGAGCCTTTGCAGGAGCAACTGAGGTGTGCAATTAAGAGGGCGGGTGCAGGCGATACTGCATTGTGCGAGGGAGCGTAGGCAGATATGCGTAGGTGGAGTGTGCGTGTGTATGTTTTTGTGTGTGTGCGTTTGTGTGTGTTTTTGTATGTGCGTGCAAATACAGTGTACTGTGCGGGCTTGAAGGATGGTCACTAGCATGAAGTTTAAATTCAGATGCTAGTTTGTGGCATCCTAATTCTACTTTTTTATTATTTTCATTTTTATAGAGCCATAAACCATGATGCTGGTGGAGAATGCCCTTCCAGTGTTATCCCTTTCCACTTTGCTGGTGGAGAATGCCCTTCCACTGTTATCCCTTTACTTTTATTCACATATATGAGAGTTTTATAAAGCATGCCCAGAGTAGCCAAAAGGATTACTCACCCTAACGCTTTCAAACCAATCTGCATCACATTTAAAATGGAGCTTTATTTCAAAATTAGGTTAATCAGAGCCCCGCTAGCCAGTACAATATTAATTCTGCGATGCAGCTCACCCATACAAGAAGTCTGCCGTGTTTTACATTAGACCGGTACTGAAATGAGCAAAGCATTTACGCAACAATGTAGTTCAAGATGGCATGTGCTTAGGTATAGTCTCTGCAAAAATATAGTTTTCTCTAAAATGGCTGAAAGGATTACGCAATAAACTTCAACGACAGTCGGAAAACAGTCGTAGCTTCATAACCAGGTGGGATATTTATATATATATATATATATCTGTATCAAATAATTTGCTAAATCAACTTATATTTCTACCAAACTGGAACAGCCGGATGTGAAATAAAAGAGCGAAATAACCACCTCACGGTTGTATGCCTCCACCAACCAGTCAAGTTGCAGTTTACAGTGATCCTGGTAGCTATATGGTGTGGTTCTCAATGATTCCTCCCCTCATGGATGAGATCTTGTGGGGAATTCTGGCAGGAGGAACCGCGTTTCCCCCATTTCCCCCCAAAGCTTTTCGCTTACTGTCCCAATCAGGCCATTGTCAGATAAATGCACTTAATCTGCCCTACAGTTAGCCAGCAACTCAAAAACTCCACACTCCACAACAAAGTTCAATTTGTCAGAACGTCTAGTGTATGATCATATGCGAATATGCAATTGCTCAGTCTCATAATAATAAAATGTATCAATAGT
This sequence comes from Conger conger, assembly GCF_963514075.1. Classification (NCBI taxonomy): domain Eukaryota; kingdom Metazoa; phylum Chordata; class Actinopteri; order Anguilliformes; family Congridae; genus Conger; species Conger conger. The sequence continues at coordinate 25,604,949 of NC_083764.1, forward strand.
ATAGCTACTGACAACACACATTGACAAGGACGTAGGCTGAATAATGGACACATTTAATAATAATCATCATCATAACGCAAGCACACCGATGGGAACAACAGCACATTCCCTTCTCATCAAATTCCCTATGGCGAATTGTATTTACAGAACTGTATTTACTTCCTGAAACAGAAATTTCAGCTCTATAATGATAATGCAAGCTCCTTGTGACGAATTAGGCTAATTGAACATTCTATTATTGAACGGACATGAGAATCGGTATTGCGAGCAGGCAATAGACAACACTGACAGTAGGCCAGTACACTTTATACAGTCTCACGGACTGTAGCTCTAGCGCAATATACCTGCTAGCTCTAACATTAGCTAGCTAAATGTTATATTGGTTGTGATCTGGGGTGACTACGGTTATATTTTCAGCAGGACCATCATGGCTAACTCATGTCCAGATAGATTAGATAACTACCTCTAGCTTGATATGGCCAGCACCTACGGCAAAGCTTAACATATTCTAATAAATATCTCATTTCATAATTTGTTTGTGTTATCCAAATTGTGTTAGCCAGGTAGCTAGCAATATGATACACAGGTTTGTCTTATTCAACTAGCCAAACTAATCTAGCTAATACCAATGTGTTTCATTCATTTTTAGGAGTAATGTACAGCTTAGCTAGCTAGCTAGTAAGTAACTGTTAGACCTATCAACAGTCATTCTACCTATGTTAGCTAAGTTAGCTAGCCAGCTAAATTACCTGAATGTATGGTGTTCAACTTAGCTTTAACTATTAGCTAAACAGACTCTGTCAATATATATATATATATATATATATATATATATATATATATATATATATATATATATATATATACTGAATTAAGTTCTCAGCCAAAGGTTTTATTTTTTTAATGCATATTTATGATGACCTATCAAGTATTAATTGAACCTTCCAGTGTAAAATTTAAGGAATCATAAAAAACTATGTATTAAGTGAAATGTTTGCATTTGCCAAAGCCTCAAAAGACAGAAAAAAAATGTATCAGCCCTAATGCAAATATCAGCCTGCTCTAAATCAAGGTATCAGCAGAGATATTTGAAAATATTAATTGTATTACGTACACCATTCCAACATTATAAAATGTATTCCTGCAGTGATCATCAAAGTGATTTGTGAGTGACACTATCATTGAGTGACTGTGAATGTACAGTAGATAGCCATGACGTCATTTAATTGGATATTTACTTTTGGAGAAATGTTAATAATTGGCCCATATACACTCACCGAGCACTTTATTAGGTATTTATTAGACTTATTATTTAGACTTCTACTGCTGTAGCAGTAGAGTATCCATTTAGAGTTATGATACGTTGTGTGTTCAGAGATGCTCTTCTGCATACCACTGTTGTAATGTGTGGTTATTTGCATTACTATCCTGTCAGCTTTAAGCAGTCTGGCCATTCTCCTCTGACGTCACTCATTAACAAGGCACTTCTGTCTGCAGAACTGCTGCTCACTGGACTTCATTTCACTTGTGATTATATGGAATATGTAACAGGGTGAAGAGACTCAGAGAACCATGGTTACGCTGTAACTGATATATGTCCCCATTTGACACAACACTGTGCATACCATATGTGAAGAAGCTACTTCCGCAACAGCAGATGATGCGTGTGTGTGTGTATGTGTGCGTTTGTGTGCATGTATGTGTGAGTGTGTATGTCTGCATGCATGTGTATGTGTGTGAGAATTATTCAAGATTAAAACTTACAGATGCACCTGGGAGTAAGTACTGTGGTCCTAGTGAGGGAAACACAGAAGTTCTGTCATGCTCTTCAGGAATAAGCCGCTTCACCGTCGTTTCTCTTGGGTGAACAAATCGGAAGATCATGCGTTAACTGAGCTGTCTACATACTTGCTTCAGTACACTTCCCTCTCCCATTCAGCTGAGAAACAGACATTTTGGCAACATTATGCAAAACCTTGCGTGTCAATGGCACTGTACCTTCCTGTCTTAGATCTCAGAACTTTATTATGGTGGTTTTCCAAAGCAATTACTGTAACCTGTGCTGATTTAGATGTACAGTGCCCTTCATAATGTTTAAGACATATATTTTCTTGATTTGGCTCTGTACTTGTAATAAAAACATAGTGGGCACTATGATGCTTGGGACATATTCATGTTATGTATATGAAAGTAGTCATGTTTATTATGTTTATTTTGTCCCATATCCTTTGCATGCAATGACTACTTGAAAAGTGTGACCCATAAAAATCAACAGGATGCTGAGTATCTTCCCTGTTTGAAACTATGGTTTGAAACCTTTAAGTTACAATTTTTAGTAACTAAAAAAATATTATTTCAAACTCATTTCAAATGAGCATAATGCGACTTATATACATGTAACCATAAGCCAATGATTTGTATCAATAATTAATAAACCACATTCAATGAAATGCAACATTATAGTCTATTTTAATTAGAAAATAAAATCAATATACAGTAAAATGTCCAGTGTTAATTCAACTTCAACCTTGGAGGACAAGTTTTTAAATCACCAAAATGCAAATGCGAATGCTTCTCAAAAACAAAAGACTACGTATATGCATGGGCCGAGATATGGATAAAGTATGACTTGTGAGCTGCAGTTAACATCAAGAGTGCTTCACCTCTTGTAAAACTGGCAGCAGGAGTAGGTTACTTTTAGCAGGAACATAGAAAGATCAGCATGTAAATTCAGCACCTTGGCTCAGTGTTTTTAAAATAATATATCAGTGTGAATGTCTCTGAGAATAATGCATTTTAAGAAAATTCAGTGACTTTGCCAAAGCAAATAATTTTGTAGGGTGGCATCCTGCCTGTCCCACTGAACCAAAAAGAACTGGGCAGCTTTCCCAGCTTGCATGAGCTGACCACCATTGACGAATGATAGAAACCTTCACATCAGAGCAGGGCACACAATGGCCCCCATTGGTGATTCAGCCTAATTAGTAATCAATATGTAAAAATGTCCTTCCAGTTGAGGACAAGGACCAAGACCCATTAGCATTGTCTAACTGCCTCTTGTTTCCCAAGATTTCTTTTCACTCATTTCACCTGCACCGAGAGGATCATATATAGACAGATTACTCTATTAGATCACTATTATTTCATGACTAAAAAGAGCTATTTCATATTTTTTCTCAGGTGATAAGTTATGTACAGTATAAAGTGTTAAGTAGAGGATGCTTACAGTAACATATGCATTTGGTGATGATAAACACTTGCTAGTTATCTTATAACAAGCAGCTTAATTATGGCAATATTCAAGGTTTCAATAGGGTTATAGCAGTAAAAACCTTTTTAAAGTATCATTTGGAGCAGTCAACATAATATAGCAGGGCATTATATCCATCAGATAATACTAGAATTTTTTGGGAAGTGGTAAAAGGCAAACATGATACTGAGTTATACTATATAGCAGTAATAGAATAGCTGCACTCTATTTTGGGTGTCCATTAATATGGCACTAATTAAGTGCTTATTGACTGGTAATAAATAATGAACCAAGCATTTATTAGCACCTTTCTATGCTGTACATCTAAAATACTGGATCCACTTCTGGGAACAACACTAAAATAAATATATTAATAGATCACCTAGTTGTAATTATCATGCAGAGAAGTGCAAGACTTGAATCAGTCCAGGTAACAGTTAGTTAGACAGAGGCTAACCAACACGAGACACAAGATACAGTAAAATGTAAATTGTTAATGCAGCTCTCGCATAGTACATACTGTACAATATGTGAGTCCAATTAAAGACCATATGTATGAGTTGATTTAACATGTAATATTTAACCATGCAAGTGTGACTGAGGTTCTTACATGTTTAAGTAGGCTTAATAAAGTGGGTTACAGAAGTAGAATAAGGTTATTCTCATCATCAGACATTCCTATATTTATTTGTTCACAGCAAGAAGGGATAGTGGCAGATATCCAGTCCATTGTGTTCTATCACAGTTCATTTCTAATGTGAGGGCAAATTCATCTATTCATCTATTTTAAAGTAAAAATGGGTAGGTGCTTGTCTGTGAATGTTGATATAAAATTTCTATTCACTCTGCAGTCTAGCAAAATTGGTTTTTACAAATGAAGGCAAAGAAAAGGATTAATGCACAAAGACCCATCAGTCTATTACTGTCAGCACAATAAAATTGATAGTTGATAGAAGTCATTATTACAATGGAAGTTTAGAGTCATGACCATTCAACTTCTTCAATCAGAGCATTTAGAATATGATATTAATTAGGTTACTCAAGTTAATATCTGTTTACATGCGGTATGGTGGGAGTATTGTGCTTTGCATTCAGCATTGTTTTAGCATTCAGTATTTTCATGTAATGAGTATAATGTGTGAAGTAAAATAGTGTAATTCAATGCAACAAGCATTTTTGTGCAATTTAATGGTTATAAAACACCACTAAATATCATTACTTAAATATGCCCACACAAACATTCTGAATGGTTAATCCTTCAGGTGGCTTGGATTTATTCTTTAAATATTCATCCAGAATGAGTGAGGACTTTTTTGTATGGATTTGACTTAAGGTCAATGCATCAAGTTAAAAAAGGTTTTCATTTTTTTTGTTTCATTTGTTTGAATGATGCCACATGACATGAATAAATCAATGACTTAAAAAAGCACGACTTTGACAATGGAAGCTTTTTTCCTCACAGAAAATATTTTTTTGGTTTAGAGTGGCTACAGATGCTTGCGCCTGTGCCTGGTGGGCTTAGAATCACAATGGAGCCACAGCCACAATCATCTCCCTACATCTCCCTCTAAACCTCTACTTGCTCTCCCCTGTGGCAGCAGCAGGTCCAGAATATAGTAAAAAATCTATAATTACAATAATATAATTTAGTATACTAATATATTGATTGAGGTCCATTGATTGAATTTTGGTCAAATATGTAACCCCCATCAACAAGTCAAACATTTCACAATCCATGTATTATTGAAAAGCAGGCATGTACCTTATTTTTGAGCATACTGAATAATAATATATTTTTTACAATGTAATTAGATGCTCACCAATATAAAATGGGGTCAAGTCACTGAAAATTATACATTCTAAGTAAACAATGCAATCTCTCAACTCCTAGTTAGCACATTTTTGCAATTAGAAACTAATTTGATTTTGGTTCACTGGACTCTTGCCATGAAAAGAATACTGACTTTACCTAGATCTGTGTCGTCGGTATATTTCCAAAATGCAGAGAAGGTGAGGACCTCTCACAATTGTTCTAAAGCAATGACACTGTAAAATATATATATATCAGTGGAGGCTGGTGACTTCCAGAATTGAGGAGGCCATTTTTTTCCGCTTGCTCACTTCACTCGCGATGGAATGTTCCCTGTTCTCTTATCTGTCTTTGTGCTGGCCAAAGGCATACTATTTGGAGTGTAAGCTACAGTCAGAAAGTTCTGGCTGATGAAATTCATTGTGCAGAGCTTAGCCTTGTGCCTTCCTGAAGAAATGACATTGCTGTAAGTCTATGAGCCTGCCTGATAATTAAGCTGAGAAATGACATTTGGATGTAATATAAATGCCAAGTGAACATGTGTAAAAGGCAGAAAAGCAAAGCACTTTAAGCAAAAGTGTTTGGCCAAATGAGCTATAAACTCCAGGGATGATAGCCAGGGGTGTTCTCAAAATTTCCTGAAAAGCACAAGTTGATAGGACACTCGTCGCCACTATGGCGAGTGTTTGTTTGACTGAAGTGACTAGCGAATTCTCAAAATGGCTTCTGTGTTGAATAGGAAAGGAAAGGACAGTTGATTCCAAATGAACCAGTAGCATGTGATTGGACGAACAAAATGTCAATCTTTCAGCCCTGGACACAATGCATGGTGAGGCCAGGCCTCCGTTGCCCACCCATTTTCAGTGATCTGGCCAATCACATATTGGCATGAAAAAAAATGCATTACATTGACTTCTATGAAAAGCGAATTTCCTAGGGGAGGCCTGGCCTCCCTTAATACAAACTGATAGGGAAATCTGGCCTGTTGCTTTACAATTGCAATATTGGGTTTTAGCCATGGGAAAATTTAGATTTATGAACAAAACTAAAATAATATGAATATAAAAAATAAAAAATATGTTTTTTGTTAAAATAAATAAATAAAATAAATATATTTATTGTTTTTTTTTAATCTCTCTCTTCTCTCAAATTATTGGGGAGGCCAGGCCTCCTCCACCTCTATGGAGGAGCCTCCACTGATATATATATATATATATATATATACACATATATATATACAGTATATATATATAGTAGAAACATAAGTTTTAACGGTATTTCCTGTGACCATATTGACTGAAAATTTCAGTGGAAAAAAAATTAATGAATGCAAATGAACTGTGCAATGTATGGGTTTAAAGAGAATAAAGCAGTAACGTTTTGCTGCCTCAATCCAAACTCTCTGTGGCAGTGTGATGGAATGCTCTTCAATTCAAACACGGCAACTGCTCAGTCCCCTAATTCTGTATGTGGTGAGGCCTGCCAGTGATGTGCCAGTGTCCTGCGCCTGATCTCCGTAAATCTGAAGGGAATTCCATTATCTCCATTCCAATATATAAACATATAAATAAATATTCAAAATAAATGGCCTTTCATCCAAAATCTCATTCTACAAAGATCCTCAGAATGAGAACTTTTGTAGGCTTTGTTTGGTAAATCATGTGCAGATACGATGTGCCAATCAATGAGAGAGGGGCAGTGTGGGTGTTTTTTTCCAGGGATCAAGGGGGGAGTCACTCCAGCAATCAGAGTGCTGATGATCTTCAGCACCAACCTAATATTTCCAGATTTACAGTTCAAAGGCACTTCCTGGGTTGCCACTGCGGTGCTTTCTGAATATGAATCCACTCCTAAGAATTGTTGCTGAGCATCCAGGAAACCCTCACTTTGTCTGTTATGAGGGCGCAGTCCCAGAGGACCGACGGGGATAGTGACTCCCCCCTGCTTCATACTTGGGTGCCAATGACAAGAGGATGCAAGAAAAGATACATATTTTTCATTTTCTTTTTTCTTTTTCTGGAAATTACAAAGAGTAAACCAATCAAATGAGGCAACGTGTAGCTGGAGCCAATTAGCAGGGGTGATGAGGCGCAGGCAGCTGGCCAAGGGCTCAGTGTGGGCACCAGTTGTCTGGATTGACATTGGCATCCAGGGAGGTTAAGAGTCTAGCAGCAGCATGGAGAGACAACAGCTCATACAGTAACACTCACCATAATTGGACAGGAGGAGGAGCTGAGAGTGGAACCACAGGTGTTACCATAGTAATCTACAGCTTCTCTCTGCAGTGACTGTTTTTAAGCTAAGGTGAGTCACCCTCCCAATAGCAGAGTGTGCTTGCCACACTCAAATATGTATTCTCATTTTTAAGGTATGAAATTTGAAGCAGTGTTCTCCTGCCATAATAAAACAAAGTATTAAATGTGGCCAAATGTTTGACCTAAAGGTATTTGATTTACAAAGGTGTCAACATTACTGTTGTTTTGGGTGTCCTGTTATATAGTTAGTCACATCTTCCTGCTCAGATGTGATATTTTCACAGGTTTGAAGGTGGTCTTCATTTTAATTCCAAATGTATGAGGTATTACTGCATCAAGGAGATTGGTGTACACAAGTTACATATGTGCAATAGCTGCTCTTGAATGAATTTGGATTAGTTCATTCAAAAATAATTAAGCAACGTACTTGTGGTTGTATTGTGTTCAGCCTACTCTTCTGCCACATGGTCCTGCACATGAAAACCCTGCATCAAGGTTCCACAAAGCTCTTTGAATCTCAGACACTGCACCCTGCTTACAGTCAATTCTGTGGACATGTAGTATTCATGACACCCTCTAGATACAACCACACTTCTCACTCTGTCTTATTCTCAGTCCAAATGAAACTGTAAGTAAACTCCTCTTGTTTAATATCAGTCTTTTGCATAATGCATGAGAGAGAAATATTCCTTTTCTAGAATTGTTGAGACAACTCCCCAATGAGAGAGAAAGCAAGAAAGGGAGGATAGAGAAAGAGAGAGAGGGGAAGAGAGGGGAAGAGAGGGGAGCGTGTTTGGTAGTTTGTACGTATGCATGTAACTGTGAGTGTGTTTGTGCATTTTCTGTGTGTTTGAGGAGTGATACTCAACAGATTAGAGAACCTGTGACTCTCCATCTCTCTCTTCAGTCTGTCCTTATCAGTGAAGCTCCTGAGCTCCACACTGCTCATGGCCTGGTGCTAATGGTGCATCTCCGCAGTCTGCTATAACTCCCCCACTCCCGCATTATTCTGTTAGTTCCCCCCCCCCCCCCCCCCCCCTCGCTCTCAGCTAGTGTAGATGTGGGTTTGTTTACCAGCGCTGAGCGTGCGAGACTCTCGTGGGTGAGCGCTTGTTACGGCCGACTGCGGCGACCGTGCGCGGCTCCGTTGCGATCCCGCCCGTTTATTCATTCATTCAATCTGTTCTGATTCCTTTCAGGCCTCCGACAGCAAGCAGCGCAACATGAGGTAAGACTCTTTTTTTCTTTTTCTTTCTTTTTTTTTGTACTTTTCATTCGTGCTGAACCCACCCCCTTTCCTCTCTCCTCCGCTGACTCCCCTCCTCCCCGGCTCTCTCACTCTGCTGTTTTCCACACCACGATGCTGCTTGGCGTCGGTTGAAGCTTGTTAAGCTGAGGTCTACGAAAAAACGCCACGCGCCACAAAGAAAATTGTGCTGGAAAGAGGAGAAAGTGCTTAGGACTGTTGTGACTTCATCAGCTGGAAATGAGATTTCATGCTAGGAAATGGTAAGACAGGATACGTTGTGAGAACATATTTTATTTATGAAGCTGTCACTTGCATGTTGATGTGTTTGTGTGTGTGCATCTTGATGCGTTTGTGTGTGTGTGTACCTGTGTGTGGGTCGATGTGTGCGTGCACATTCCAGTGTGTGTCTATCTGTATGCCTGTGCATTCATGCGTCTGTGGTTCTGTATGTGCGCACTTGTAGGTGTGTGTGCCAGTGAACATGTCTATGTATGTATGTGCGGGTATGTGTATTTATATGCATGCTGTTACCTTGTCTGTTGTTTGGAGAAAATGAATGGGTTGTTAATGTATTATCAGTAACATAAGGACTTGCTGGGATTCATAGTGAATCATCTGACCACTTAAATACAGTGCTAGAAATTCCATGAAATTAAATTAGATATGTGCCTTTTACCATTAAGCGACTATTGTGAAACCACTGCATGCTGGGTGAATTTACAAAGCTCTCTTTTCCTGAGGTGAGAGAAATGAGCTCTATGAAAGGCAGAGATTAGGTGTGTGAAAAGAGGAACAGTGAGCTTGCTTTTGCCTGCATGTGCGATTGCCAGTCTCTTATTGTATGTACTTAAAAGCGCTTTCGTGGGGACAGAAACCTTCATGCTCTGTGTAGTGGTTCACGCAGCACATATCTGGTGGCCCTGTAGCTCCCAAAAAAAAGTTGAATTGAGTGAAGTAAAGAGGGGCAATTTGACTCAGAGGGGGAAATTACACTGGAGGCAGACTGAGTCATCTTCACTGGATGCAGATCTGATGCTGGTTGTTATGTAACTACAGCTGAAAGTAGTGTTCATTCCAGTCGCAGTGATAAGATGACAGCCGTTACTCTGAGTGAATCGAGCGCGCTCAGTGCTTAACTCAAAGAGAGCTACAGTATTATTGAATGTGAGCACAGCCGGCAATAATGTTTTTAACAACCACTGTGAGGACTGGATCTCCTCTCCTTCTCACTGTCTCATGTAATCCTAAAAGCAGTGTCTGGTCATATAAGAAAAGAACTGGCACCAGTGCAGGTTTTTGTTTTAGCTCAGTGCTAAGACACCTGATTCAACTAATTTATTAATCATGGTATTCAATCAAGACCTCGATGAGTAGAATCAGGTGTCTTATTGCTGAGCTAAAACAAGAACCTACACCCGCATTGGCCCTTTTTAGATAAGATTGCTTCAGAGAATTCAACAATGTACTAAATGGAATTGGAAAGAATATGGGGTGATAGAGACTGATTACCAGACATGAAATATAGACAATAATAAAGATTATATACACGATAATTATTTATATTGCCAGTGTCATGTAGAATCCTCTGGTATGTGAAGTGAGGCAGCAGTTGATTAGGGAACTGGGCTTGAAACCTGAGGGTAGAGGCCCAGAATTCCTAGCTACGCCCCTAGTGGCAGGTCCAGATGTGGCCTTGCTCTTGCACCGCCACCCACAACCCCCAACCCACATGTCACCCACCATTTATACACCAGGAAGTATCCAATTGTGTTAACAGATTAAAGTTAAAGTGGCACTGTCAGCAGGTGTCAGACACGTACACTGAAGAAAGTTCACAGAGGACAGACAATGAATCCAAAAGTTGGCATATTTAAAATTCAGCTAACGCTGTCAGTGACAGTCCTATCAGATACACCCACTGAGCACTTTATTAGGTATTTATTAGACTTATTTTTTAGACTTATTGGTCTTCTGCTTCTGCAGCCTATCAAAAGGTTTGACGCATTGTGTGTTCAGAGATGCTCTTCTGCATACCACTGTTGTAATATGTGGTTATTAGCGCTACTGTCACCTTCCTGTCAGCTTTGACCAGTCTGGCCCTTCTCCACTGACGTCTCGCATTAACAAGGTGCTTTTACCTGCAGAACTGCTGCTCACTAGATGCTTTTTGTGTGTGAAAATCCCAGGAGATCAGCAGTTTCTGAGATACTCAAACCACCCTGTCTGGCACCAACAATCATTCCATGGTCAAAGTCACTCTTCTTCCCCATTCTGACATTTGGTCTGAAAAACAGCTGAACCTCTTGAGTAACTCACTAACATGCTTTTATGCATTTAGTTGCTGCCACATGATTGGCTGAGTAAATATTTGCATTGACATGCTGGTGTACAGATCTACCTAATAAAGTGCTCAGTGAATGTATGTAGAGCCTATGGCTCATAATAATGCGGTCACAAAGCACAGGCACAATTCAACACACGCCAATATATCATATATTACATTCAAATTGCTCTGAAATAGCAATTTGTATTCACGTGAGCATTTAACTTTGGAAAATAAATCTCTTGTGGATGTTGGAAAGACTGTGAAATATATGGGCTTTCGTGAAAGGATGAAATGGTTGCCATGGAAATTGACACCAAGGCAGGATATTCTTATTTCTTTGATTTCTTTCTCATGGCTTACATCTGATGAGAGAGACATTATGCAGGGTAAAGTCGCTTCAGAAAAGGCAGTTAAGGTGGCATCGTAAGTGTCAAACCCAGGGAATGGGTACTTTAAGTTCCCCAATTTTTCACCCCAATTCGGAATTTACTGAGTACATTTAACGCATCCCTGAAAATGCCACTGACTTGCTATTGTTGTGCTTTCTCCTCTGGAAAACTGAACTGACTGGCTTGCATGTAAAATGATAGTCTAAAGGTGCCGATAATAATAGCATTATAATACCTATTGTGATTATCATTATGAGGATAGTGGTGGTGGTGATTATTATTATGTGTATTATTATTATTATTATTATTATTATTATTATTATTGTTATTATTGTTATGTTCTGGATGATTAAGTGCTAGGTTGCCTTTAGTATATAGGACTTAGGAATCAGTGCCAGACTACCAGATTTAGGTCAGTCTTTTCCTCCCATTTCACCAGCCATAATTTCCTTTCCTGCTGACATTCAGTCCGCCCACAGCTTTGACTCAAACCCAGGAACGGCAGATGCAACCAACAGGCACGCCAAGCAAGCTGTCCAAAATGCCGCCTTCCCCAAGCCAATGCAATCCTGTGCACTGAAATGGCATCCTGCTAGCTTGTCGTAATGGGGTTAGGGTTGCGGTCAAGGTTGTGGTGGGGTACGCTACGCCCCTCAATGAGATTTCCAGTTTTAGGAGACGGCTCCTCATTTTGCACAGCTGAGCCGCAAATGGTCGCAGGTTTATAACGGCATGGTTAATGGTGTCTCCCGGATAATGGCCCAACGAGCTTTGGGTGAGTGTCTCCCCCAATAACTCTGTTTCCCTCTGTGTGGCCATTTGCGTTCACTGGCCGCTTTGCAGCCTCTTACAATTACTTCCTCCTGCTCTGGCAGGGAGAAATGGGGATGCAAGCCCAGCTGTTAGCTCCACTTTCTGCAGGGGCTCGGAGAAAAGCAGGCACAAAAATTCTGGGTTACATCTGAGATCTTTGACCGTTCAACCCATGCTAAGGCCACATGGTTTTGATAGAAGGTTGACATTTCACAGTCTTCCTGCTTTCCCTGCAGGAGCCAGCTATCATTTTCGCATGGACAGATTTTGTCTTCCAATGTGGACATATTCCCATTGGCTGTCTCAAGAAGCAGAGAATCTGTTATTTTCTTCCCTTGCCTAATTACAACATCTTTGAGTAATATCCTGAAATAGGTCTTTCATGATGTATATTATTAATATAACTGTGAAGGATATTGTTGGTTGAAACATGTAAAAGGTAACCGTTAATAGATCTGAATACTTGTTCTAAAGACTTGTTGTTCATAATGTCTTTTTTTTTAGATGAGAAAATATAAAAAATATGTGACCGATCACACCAATTAAACAATATCCCCTGGGATCTTTATCCAAGTATACAGTATTGTGCAGAAGCCTTAGGCACCCTAGACTTTATATATATATATATATATATATATATATATATATATATATATATATATATATATATATATATATGTTTATTTTTTTGTGGTGCGTGTGAGTATAAAAGAACACATTTGAGATTTTACATAAAAACGTGATGTGAAGGCTGTCTGAGATCAGATGCAAGGAGCCAACCAAAGTCTGCAGAAGAACTGTGGCAAGTTCTCCAACATGCTAGGAACAACCTCCCTGCTGATTGTCTGATAGCCAATGCTTTTCTGCAGTTCTATCTCAGACAAGCGATGCCGTTTTAACGCCGAAGGGTGGTCACAAAAAATATTGATTTGATTCAGTTTTTAACTATTCTGCCAAATTACTAAAATGTAATGTAAAATGTGTAGTACGTTTATTTAGGACCTTTCATTATTATTTTTGAAAGAATCTTATCTGTACAGAATGTTATACAGGTGCCTAAGACTTTTGCACAGTACTGTATATATAATATATAAACATGAAATAGCATGAAATACCATTGCAAGAAAGTTGTATCTTAAGGTACAATATACCCTTTAGACTGACCTGAGTGGGACAGGTGCATGGTTGGGATGAGATGACATGGGAAAGATAGGGGGAATATTAGGGGGTTGGTTCAAAGAGCTGGTTGCTTTTGATTGCTTTCAGTAACTAACAAGTTTAGGTAACTAAAATAACAAAAAACGTCCTTTGGCCAAGAGCTCAGAAAATGACAGACAAGATGGCAATTGATGTTATTATGCTGGGACAATCTATGTGTGTGGGTGCTTACTTTTTTAAATTGAGGTTCACCCTTCAGCTTCCGTTTTACATAATGACATGTTTGTATATTTTACATTAAATAATTCTGATTATAACAGAGCAGTTGGATTGCATTAAAGAATTCTGATTATAATAATGAGGTAAGATTACATTAATCAACTGTCACTGAAAAATAGCTTTAGCTTATCAGTCAAACGATGCTGCCCCCATTATGATAAAAAAAGGTGCTGTGGTCATTGTGCATATCAAAGGTACGCAGATGGAGAGAGCTTCATACTGGATGGTGATTCACCTAACTCACCTCGCGAGACAATGACTCAATGACTTATTTCCATCAGTTCTCATGTGGAAACGGGCAATGTGGAGGATATGGAAATAAGTGACAGACCAGCTATAAACACAAATAGAACCAAATTCCCCCCAATCACCAACTAGGGTAGGTCTCATTGTGTCGGATATATTCAGGTTTGCCTGCCTGTTCTCCCCTTGAGGGAATTTTAGATCTGCTCAGGGAACTGCGCATGCAGTAGTATATTGTTAATGAATTGCAGCAGTATCATTTCAGCAGCTCAGTGCTACCATCTACATAAAAAAATGGAATCATTGGTTTTTACTTAAAAAAATTATGAACTGTAGTTGCACAAATTATTAAGTACAGTACATATGACTTCAACTGGTTAACTACTTGATACAAGTACTTAATAAGTTGAAGTGCCGTATACTTAATAATACTGTGTGCAGCCACCGTCCATAATTTTAATTAAGTAATCATTTTTGAGTGCACATTAAGGGTCTCAGACACCAGACCTGTAGGGCTGCTGTGTGTTTCTGGTGTCTTCTGAGACGGGTGCGTGTGGGTTGGACCCAAAATGCACGACTCAGGAGACAATGGTTAGATAAAGTCCCGGCAGGGCTTTATTCGGGACGAATCCCAGGAGCGTAGTCAAAACAAGCGAAGTCCATACACGTAGATCCAGCCAAACAAACACTAAACAAACAAAAAGCACGGTGCCGAGGGAAGAGGCAAACTCGTAGTCGGTAGACGTGCAGGAAGGTCCGGTAGCAGGAGCGCCGTCAGCGGGGCAGAAGTACAGGCGGACGGCAGGCAGAGTCGTAGTCGAGGGCGATGCGGAAGTCGAAACCATGAAACAATCAGCGAGGCAAAGGTACAAAACGGTAGGCGAAGACGTGGTCAAAAAAACAAACAATGGTCAACGAAACAGAAATCAATAAACGATGGTCGGTAAAAACAGGCTTGGATCTTAACGTGAATCAATCAGTAATAATGCTCCAGAGTTGCGTAGTAAACTAGAGGCAAACAATTTCGCAGTGAACAGTAGCGCGACTGGGATATAAATGCAGGTGTAGACAGGTGTAGACAATTAGTTAGAGCGTAGCAAGGAAATGGAAAACAGGTGCGATGGATGACAAGTTTAACAAGGTAATTAGTAATCGTTAGTAATAAACCTATCCTGCCCTAGCATTAGTAAATTAGTAAATGACATGCATGAGAAACGTAAGGTAACATGAACACATGATTAGTTTGTTCGTTTCTACCAAATCCTGATCTAGCGTTAGTAGTTTTAGTAAATAGACAAATGGAAACAATTAGGGAGTGAATGACAGAAAGAGAGAGAGAGAGAAAAGGTGGAACGCAAGGTTTGTGGAAAGACATGTAAAAGTGTATGTTTAAACAGTAACCAGTCTCCGTAACAATAAACATAAATCAAAACATAACACAAAACGAAACTAAGACGATAACCACTCAACATAACAAGGTAATATAATCGTAACGAAACATAACTAGACATGACGAGAAAATAAATTGTAACAAGAAATAAACTAAACAACATGACGAACCTAGACTAACATAATACATGATAAGACAATACAAGACTAAGACAATATGAATAAACATAAAACATGGCGAGACAGACCTGAAACGTGACATCTTCTTTTCAAGGAGCCAATTTAGAAACAGAGTGTGTAGACTGTTTAGCCAATCAATGACTTTTATTAAGTAGAAGTAAATGCAACACATTAAAACCAGCAAACACAGTGGCTCTTTAAGATTTCTAAGAGTTTAAGATCCCTGATCTACATCATCAGACATTGGCCGCGTTTCCTGAACGCGTTAAGAACGTTCTTAAGCTAAGAACGTTCTTAAGGACCTTCTTAGGCCTCCCGAAAGAAGCAAACGCGTTTCCCGAAACACCTTCTTAGCCTAAGATGGTCTTTCGTAAGAAGGTTTTGTGAGAAGGGTCCGGAGCGTTCTTAAGAGCCTTCTTATCTCTTAAGAACGTTCTTTATCGGGAAACCCGGGCAACTTAACAGGCTTCGTAGCAACCAAACGCTTGCAGATCCAGCCGCATCAGGCAACTGACACATGAAATTGAGCACGGCAGATTAAAGATTAAAGAGTAAAGATTCCTTTATCACTGTGCATTTGCATACAAGAGAATGAGACACCGTTTCTCAACCAGCATCTGCAGTGCAAATAAAAGAGTCAAATAAACAAAACTGTGAGATCCGTTATCAAGCAAACATCCATCCATCCATCCATCGTCACCCGCTTATCCGGAGTCGGGTCGCGGGGGCAGTAGGCAAAGCCGGGTATTCCAGGCGTCCCTCTCCCCAGCAACGCATTCTAGCTCCTCCTGGGGGATCCCGAGGCGTTCCCTGGCCAGGAGAGATATATAATCTCTCCAGCGGGCTCTGGGTCTCCCTCGGGGTCTCCGCCCAGTTGGACGAGCCCGGAAAACCTCCAAAGGGAGGCGCCCGGGAGGCATCCTGATCAGATGCCCGAACCACCTCAATTGGCTCCTTTCGACGCGAAGGAGCAGCGGCTCTACTCCGAGCTCCCTCCGGATGTCCGAGCTCCTCACCCTATCTCTAAGGCTGAGCCCGGCCACCCTACGGAGGAAGCTCATTTCGGCCGCTTGTATACGCGATCTCGTTCTTTCGGTCACTACCCAAAGCTCGTGACCATAGGTGAGGGTTGGGACGTAGATCGACCAGTAAATCGAGAGCTTCGCCTTCCGGCTCAGCTCCTTCTTCACCACAACGGTCCGGTGCAACGCCCGCATTACTGCTGACGCTGCACCGATCCGCCTGTCGATCTCACGCTCCCTTCTACCCTCACTCGTGAACAAGACCCCGAGATACTTGAACTCCTTCACTTGGGGCAAAGACTCGTTCCCAACCCGGAGGGAGCAATCCACCGTTTTCCGGCAGAGAACCATGGCCTCGGACTTGGAGGTGCTGACTCTCATCCCGGCCGCTTCACACTCGGCTGCAAACCGCTCCAGTGCGTGCTGAAGGTCACGGTCCGATGAAGCCAGCAGAACCACATCATCCGCAAAAAGCAGAGATGCGATTCTGAGGTCACCAAACCGGACACTCTCCTGACCTCGGCTGCGCCTTGAGATCCTGTCCATGAATACCACAAACAGGACCGGTGACAAGGGGCAACCTTGGCGGAGTCCAACACCCACCGGAAACGTGCTTGACTTTGTGCCGAGAATGCGGACACAGCTCTCACTTTGGTTATACAGGGACCGGATGGCTCGTAACAACGGCCCCGGTACCCCATACTCCCGCAGTACACCCCACAGGGTTCCCCGGGGGACACGGTCGAAAGCCTTCTCCAAGTCCACGAAGCACATGTGGACTGGATGGGCAAACTCCCATGACCCCGCCAGCAACCCTGCCAAGGTAAAGAGCTGGTCCACTGTTCCACGGCCAGGACGGAAGCCACATTGCTCCTCCTGAATCCGAGGTTCGACCGTCGGTCGGAGCCTCCTTTCCAGTACCCTAGAGTAAGCTTTCCCAGGGAGGCTGAGGAGTGTGATACCCCGGTAATTGGAGCACACCCTCCGATCCCCCTTCTTGAAAATGGGGACCACCACCCCGGTCTGCCACTCTACAGGTACTGTCCCCGATCTCCACGCGACACTGAAGAGGCGTGTCAGCCAAGACAGCCCAACAATGTCCAGAGCCTTCAGCATCTCAGGGCGAATCTCATCTACACCCGGCGACTTGCCACTGAGGAGCTTTTTGACTACCTCAGCAACTTCCGCCAGGGATATAGGTGCAGATTCCCCCGAGTCTTCAGGCTCTGCCTCTTCCACAGAGGACGTGTTGTTCGGGTTCAGGAGCTCCTCGAAGTGCTCTTTCCACCGTCCGACAATATCCCCAGTCCGGGTCAGCAGTTCTCCTCCCCTGCTGAAAACAGCCTGAGACAAGCCCTGCTTTCCCTTTCTGAGTCGTCGGATGGTTTGCCAGAACTTCCTCGAGGCCAACCGAAAGTCCTTCTCCATAGCCTCCCCGAACTCCTCCCATACCCGGGTTTTTGCTTCAGTGACTGCCGAAGCTGCAGCCCTTCTGGCCACCCGGTACCTGTCTGCTGCTTCAGGGGACCCCCGGGCCAGCCAAGCCCGAAAGGCCTCCTTCTTCAGCTTGACGGCCTCCCTCACCGCTGGTGTCCACCAGCGGGTTCTTGGGTTGCCGCCCCGACAGGCACCGATGACCTTCTGACCACAGCTCCTGCTTGCCGCCTCTGCAATGGAGGCTTTGAACATGGCCCACTCGGACTCCATGTCCCCAGCTTCCCCCGGGATGCGTGAGAAGTTCTCCCATGACACGGCCACACAAAGACCCAGTTACCTCGCCCGGAAAAGGGAAACCGGGGCCCCCTGCTGGAGCCAGACCCGGAGGTGGGAGTTGAAGACCTCGCGAACAGGGGCCTCCGCCAGACGTTCCCAGTTCACCCTCACTACACGTTTGGGTTTACCGGGTCTGTCAGGCAGCCTCCCCGGCCACTTGATCCAACTCACCACCAGGTGGTGATCAGTTGACAGCTCTGCTCCTCTCTTCACCCGAGTGTCCAAGACATACGGCCGCAGGTCTGATGATACGACCACAAAGTCGATCATCGATCTTTGGCCTAAGGTGCTCTGGTACCAAGTACACTTATGAGCTACCCTATGCTCGAACATGGTGTTTGTTATCGACAATCCATGGCCAGCACAGAAGTCCAATAACAAAACACCGCTTGGGTTCAGATCAGGCAGGCCGTTCCTCCCAATCACCCCCCTCCAGGTTTCTCCGTCATTGCCCACGTGAGCGTTGAAGTCGCCCAGCAGAACTATGGAGTCTCCGGGTGGCACCCTTTCCAGGATGCCACCCAGTGACTCCAAGAAGGCCGGATACTCTGAACTGCCATTTGGTGCATACGCACAAATGACAGTCAGAGCCTTCCCCCCAGCGACACGTAGTCGCAGAGAAGCGACCCTCTCGTTCCCCGGGTGGAACTCCAACACAGTGGCGCTCAGCCGGTGGCTTGTGAGTATCCCCACACCCGCCCGGCGCCTCTCACCTTGAGCAACTCCAGAAAAGAACAGAGTCCAGCCCCTCTCCAGGAGTTTGGTTCCGGAACCAGTACTGTGCGTGGAGGTGAGCCCAACTATATCTAGTTGGTACCGCTCCGCCTCCCGCACTAGCTCAGGTTCCTTCCCCACCAGAGAGGTGACGTTCCACGTCCCCAGAACCAGTCTGCGACGCCGAGGATCAGCACGCCCAGATCCCCGCCTTTGCCTACTGCCCGTTGGGCAAAGCACCCGACTCCGATGCCGACCCCTGCAGGTGGTGAGCCCACAGGGCGGCGACCCCACGTGACCAGTTCGGGCTGTGCCCGGCCGGGCCCCATGGGATAAGGCCCGGCCACCAGACGCTCGCCGACGAGCTCCCCTCCCGGGTCTGGCTCCAGCAAAGTCAAGCAAACATATTTTATTTATTGTGAGGGCTAAAGTTAGATACTCGTGCGCAGTAACGTTACGTTCTTTACGGCGTAAATCCTCCGTGAGTCGGCAGGCAGTTGATGGTGTAGTGTTTAATGTTACCTTTTTTCGTGTGGAAGCCTCAGGTTCAAATCAGACCTCCACCCTTTCCACAGTTATTTAACACCTTATTTCCGGTTTAAACATTTATTATTATTGTTATATTTGTGTAATTGGCCATGATTCGCACACAAAATAAACGTAAGAATTTAGAAATGTTACGGGTGTGGAGTGTAACTCCAATGATTTCTACTGGGGAGTTGTTGACCCAAAACAACATGCTTAAAAACAAGATTTATTATACTTACTAAAACACAAGTTAAGAACAGATTAAAATGTCTCAGTGTTAAAAGAGTCCATGTCAAATCCAGCGAGCTAAGAGTCCCGTTTCAGGCTCCGCCTCCCTCCCTCGGCCTCACTCGCGGCTCCTGCGGGATGTCAGCTGTTCTCCCGGTTCTTGCACTCTTGCGACCAGGCCGTAGGCTTACAAACCGTAGCCGGTTTCAAGCCAATTTTCTGCTGTCTGTCTCATAGGGTCTGTCTTTGCCAAAGTGCCCCATGGTTGGGGTAGTAGTACCGGCAAGAATTTCAATCCACTTTCACCCCTGATTCATACTAAAATCAAAACTTTAAAGTCAAGTAATTTATTCTCCACATCCTCTTATTTCAGTCAAAGGCCTTTTTGCCCCGAAAATGAGGAAATTCCTACCCTTTTACATAGCCTACGCATGGCAAATTAGAAAAGAAAAGTGTGGATTCAGCCCGCAATTAGTATTATAATCACGTTCTGGCGCCTCATTTCCCCGCGCGTTATTCTCAGTGTTGTTTTATTGTAGGACGCCACTTGTTCCATCAGAACTTCATCTGGGAGCATGTAATTATGTGGAACAATCGATTAGCCTGGCATCGATTGTTTTGAATCCAGCACTGAGGGGGTGGACAGCTCCCATTAAGAACGTTCTTTCAACCCTTCTTAAGCGCAGTCTTAAGAACGCCACTAAGAAGGTGTTCGGGAAACACTCGTAACTTAAGGATCCTTCTTAGCCGAACCCTTCTTAAGAGCGTTCTTAACTCCTTAAGAACGTTCGCTATCGGGAAACGCGGCCATTATCATCTACTATATGAAGATGAGTGACGCAGGGGGTAAACAACCAGGGCTGCATTCCAGTACCATCCAGAATGCAACTTCCATGTAATTGGATGTTCCTAAACCTCGCCCACTTCAGTTATTTCCTTCAAAATGGCGCTATCCATACCATTAAGGCAGCTTCCACAAGAAATCATAGATTGTTCCTGGAGATCAGATATGATTTCTTCAAGTCAACATCAAGCCTTACATTATGCTGTTGAACTCAATTAGGCCTCCAGTCACAAAGTGCTGATAATGACATCATCCATTTCAATAGTAAATAAAAAACAACGTGGAAAAAATGCCTAGTACAACTAGAATGTTACCCACTTAACATTTTTTTTGTGGTGAAAAGCTGGTGAAATGCCATCTTGGCTTTCAGGTGAAAACCCAGCTCCATTTGCTTGAAAAGTGAAAGCTTTACTTGACAACTTGGACATAGCTAGCCTGGCTAAATCATGGCTATGTCTTTTGTCTGTGCATGTGAAAACGGCTCTCAAGCTAGATGTCGACCCCTCGATATCAAGATTCTGGGTTTTGCTCACCAAGTAACTCCAGCTACCTTCTGGTTAAGAGTATAATTTGAAAATGATCTATTAACTCATTGTGTAGTAATAACGTTTAAGACGGCACTCTTGAATCTAACATTAGATGATGTTAGCAAGCTTTGTTTACGTTACTTCAGCACTACACTTTGTTGTCAGTTGTCATTAGCCTGTTTGGGGAACTGTGCAGAGCAAGTCTTGGTAAAAGCAAACCATTCGCTAGTTCCAAGACTAGGAAGTTTTCAAACAAGCTGAAGCAAACATGCAAATGTTAGAAAGTCAGCCTAAAACGCTAATCCAGTTTCTCCTAGGTTAACAATTACCAGGTGAGTAGCTAACGTTAGTTGACAATTTTTTATAGGCTTATATTATAGTTCTGTAATCTAGACAATCAAATAAACTAACATTGTCGGGGTATCTTATGTCACTATTGCAAGTCCCTCAGGCACATATTTTTACCATTCTGAACAGCTAAAATGTATTTGCGTTATCTCTAGAATAACAATTCCTTATCATGTGATGGGTGCCGAACTGGACCAAGGTTGAGGTTATGGGCTCACAAGATTGGCAAGCTGTAATTGGACACAAGTATGCAAGTGCAGAAGTGAACAATGGATTGTTCCTAATACATCGGGCGGCCTGTAGTGTAGTGATTAAGGTACATGACTGGGATACGCAAGGTTGGTGGTTCTATCCCCTTTGTAGCTACAATAAGATCCGCATAGCTGTTGGGCCCTTGAGCAAGGCCCTTAACCCTGCATTGCTCCAGGGGAGGATTGTCTCCTGCTTAGTCTAATCTACTGTATGTTGCTTTGGATAAGAGCATCTGCCAAATGCCAATCATGTAAAATGTCACACATCATGTGACCTTGACTCATCTGCCATGGGGTACAACCAATCCATACAACTGCATGTGTTTTTCCACCAAAAAATATTGTTTTTAAATTTCAGGTCAGCTACAGTGCATACAGCGATAATACAGATTCATTATGGTCAATTTCTGTGCAGTTCATTGTTGTTCAAATCAAGCTGATCAGGAGAGAGACTAGCTATTGTTTTGTTTGCCAAAAATTATTAGCTTACTAGGCATGAGGGAGAAGGAACACAAAGGTTGTCAACAGTAAGAAGGTGGATTTGCAATATATGTAGGCAAGATCTTACAAAACTTTATAAAAACGAGTTTGTTCAGATAACTTTGTCACTGGTAAGCTTACTTTTAATTTGTTCTATATAACTTCCTCATATTCAAGCTAGCATGAGACAGTGAGCTGAGAAATCCCATGGGCCAGTTTTAAAGTCCAAACTAGGGAGGTAAGAGGTACTTTACAACAAAATCAGCGAATAAATGTTGTGATTGCGTATACATATATCCTAACTGGTTATACCCTAACTGGTTTGGGCATAAAGTTATTATGTCTAATAAGATGAGTGGATTATCAACGATCAAAACATTGTCTCCTTGCGGTTTCAACTTGGCATCGCAGCTGGCGAGATCGAAACTGAATTATATCCATAAATGATAACTCTACTTGATTACTGAGTTGCAAAATTCAGAATTCAGAATGCAGAGTGCAGAAAATAAATTCTGTTTTACCGTTAGTGACTGTGTGATTACACCTGTATGTGTACGCTGGCTAATTAGGAGTAGGTGTTTGTTAAATCGTGAGTATTAGTATGAATTAAATTATAACTAGGCTTGAACTGAAGTAGCTTACAGCAGGTGCAACCCAGTCCTACAGAGGGCACCCAAAGGGTTGCTGCAGCAGTGAAGTTCCCCCTCTTAGATCTTTGCTTTCTTATGTTACAAGAAAAAAACATCCAACCTTTAAATGAAAACTGATGTTGAGTTGGCACGATCATAATACATTTTACTGGATGCCATCTCATCAATGCCTAGTTTGACCACTGTGTTTGACCACTGAAATGAAAGGGTTTCTACCGGTTGCTATGGCCGCTTGTCCTACAACACAACTGAGAATCTCATCATCATGGAAATTGTAACGTAATTAAGAACGTTCCACACAAAGTAATTGGATTTGGATTGCACTGACATGCGGAAAATGGCAAAACTTCCTTAATATCTTGAGGTTGAAAACATAGAATGCATGTTAATGTATAATATGTGACTAATATATATGAATATATATGAATAACATGTTTTATGTCACAAAGACCAATTTCACATAAATTGATGTGTGTGCAAAACTTTTGGATGTTTTAGGCTTTCATCTTAATTTTGTTAAAAAATATCTTGCCATTTTGTTAGCACAGTGTCAGTAGTCTCTCAGCCTCACAAACCTTGACATTTCGCAGAGGAACTTATAATACCAACACAAGTGCAAAGATCAGGGTTCGTAGTTCAGTTGAGGGGAAATGTACAGGTATAGTCCTAAAATAGAAATTATGTAAGTGTGAGATGTGTAGACTCAGTTGATAAGTTGTCTGTGGTTCTATTTAAATTAAAGTAAACTATAGAAATAAGAACAATAAGAACATAATTCTGCAGACATTATAACGGGTTTCACTTAATCAGCTAGGTGGATGCATTAACCCTCCTATTATGTTTGGGGTTCATTCAGTTGACCCCATTCAGTATTTGACATCTCTTAAAAAAACCTACTTTTTTTCTGGATACTATATGATTTAAAAAAAAATCTAATTTGGTGGGATTAAATAGAAAAATGCAATAAACATATTACTATACAAAGTCCTGTAGCAACTTGGCATTCAAATATGTTGTGTGGGCTTTTTTTACGCTGTTTAACTGTACAAAATGTCAGAAAATATACAACAATATTTTTATTTTTATCTCAGATTTCTTTGCAGATGATTCTGGTGGCACTTTTCCATACAGGTGCCGAACTTTCACTTACTGTATCACAGGCTCTAAAATGAGATGTTTCTCACAGATTTTTCATATTTATGCATAAAAGACTAGTAATTTGGGAGACAATAAGAAGGCGACACAGTACGTGTCAACATTTTTCTTTTACAATATTTTTGTATTTATTCAACTGTTGGGCTCAATTTGACCCCAAATAAAATCTTAACATAATAGGAGATTGAAAAGGGTTTGGGAGGTAGAGAAAAGTTTGAAGAGGTGGGTCATCAGTCTGCATCATCAGCCAACATCTCTGACCCTGTTCTGACCCATGTGGGTAGTACATTCTACCTTTGAGTGGCAGGATCGTCAGCCAACTTGACTTGGTAATGTAGGCTTGGAAGGAAGGTAGGAGCTAGACATCCCAAATTTGCAGCACGGAGGATTCTAGCTGGTGTGTAGTATCTGACAATCAGGAGAGCAGCAGTATTCCAGATGAGCTGCAGGGAGCTGATGGCAGAGGTATGGATGCCAGCAAGGAAGGAGTTGCAGATGTCAAGGCAAGTGTAACGACCTGGTCTAGGGTCAGCCAAGGACAGGGAGATGGAGTGTAGAATGGGGAGTGGGAAAAAAACAAACACTGCAGCACCTGGCTCGCAGCGGCGTGTAGCCAACCCCCAACGGAGATCAGGTCAGGTGTTAGATCACCTTCAAAAATAACAAAGGAAAAATAACAAAGCAAAATAACAAGCAGTGTCCAGTTGGAAGGATGCAATCCTTCCTATATGGTGAGCAGAGGTGCAAATCAAAGGCACAGTGGACAGGGTGAGTGGACAGGGCGAAGCACTGGGGTGAACAGATCAAAAACGGCTGGGCAGGAATCAGAGTCGTAAGGGATGAAAGGGTCAATATCCAATCAGCAAACAAATCAGAACGGGCGAGCCAAGAGTCGTAAGTTGAATACAGATACAGTCATACACAAGTCAACAAAGCAATCAACAATCCACAGTCACATGCAATGGTTCACAGAGCTAGTCTATCCAGATCAGTAAGAGTGGCAGCCTTTTCAAAGGAAAGAACCGGTAGTAGAAATTGCCAATCTGTGGCAAACCGGAAGTTTATTTATTTGCCTCTGTCCTCCACAGTTTGACACATTGTGATAACAATCACCTGTGGTTAAAGTGAGCATTCCAGTCTGTATTGCACCCATCTTTAGTTCATGCTTGTTTTGGGGGCTAGTCCCCTGAAGTTTTCTCTTCAGCATATGAAAGGCATGTTAAATTTTGTTCTGATCGAGCGATTGACTTGGCCACTGAAGAATTTTTAGCTTTGAAAAACTCCTTTGTTGCTTGTACAGTATGTTCTGGGTCATTGTCTTACTGTAGAATGAACTGTTAGCCAATTAGTTTTGAGGCATTCACTTGAACTTGAGCAGGTAGAATGTGTAGCAGATCTTGCGCAGTTCCTTCTCTCCTCCATCCTGTTTAACCAGTGGTTCACCTCTTGTAGTGTAGCCTCTGTATTTCTGTTCGTGACATCTTCTGCAGATAGTGGTCATTGACAAATCCACAGCTGACTCCTGAAGAGTGTTTCTGATCTGTCGGCCCAGTGTTTGGGGATTTGGGATTCTTTATTATGGAAAGAATGCTTCTGCTATGGAGGTCTTCCTTGGCCTGCCAGTCCCTTTGCAAGTAGAAATCTTACCATTTCTCTCTTTTTTCTTACTTATGTTCCAAACAGTTGATTTTAGTAATCCTAAGGTTTGGCCGATGTCTCTAACCATTTTATTCTTGTTTCTCAGTCACATAATGGCTTCTTTGACTTTGGTTCTCATGTTGATAAACAGAAATAATAGTTTCCAGAGGAAAAACTAGGTGTTTAGAGGTGTTTATTATAATGTAAACTCACCATTTTCTGAACAGCAAGTTAGCTCACTATGTTCCAAACAGTGGAACTCATGACGAATAAATACAAAAATAGAAACCAGATCATTTTTAGTTTTTGGGTGTGTGTACATTCAGTTTTCATAAAAACTTGTCACATATGCAATCCATTTTACCATACAGTGACATGGTAATGGCGATCCACTGTAACATTGTGGAAGGGAAGCTAACAAGAAACTACAAACCAGGCAGGGTTATACAGCTCTGCCTGCACAACACAGGTAATAGGTGTTTGGCTCACCATGAGCTAACATGGTCTTCCGAACAAAGGTACGTTGTGCAGTTATTTGAAGTTATAAATATTGGTTTGATTCACATCAATCAAAGTGTTTTAGTGCCTGGGATAGTCAACAAGCAACCATAAGGAGGCAATGAAACAGACTGGAGCAATTACAAACAACTATGAAGCCATGTGTCCCAAATATCATGGTGCCATAAAATTGGTCTATAAACGCTGTTAATTTCTCCATGGTAAAACCAAAATGTATAACAATATAACAATAAGATCTGAGAACGTTCACTTCAACCACAGGTTAATTGTGTGATTCTAAATCTAAAATTGTTAGCCATTTCTAAACAAACCAAATTATAAAAATTACTATTATACTAGTTAAATCTTTACAAATGATCTGTAGGTGAATTATGACACATTAGCAACAATGTACAGTAAAATATTTTAACATCAAAAATATATTATGATTCTTTGACTTATGATTATAATAACTTTTACTGTTATTGATCAGCAAATCATTTTCAAATTACAAAAATGACTACATTAGTCATACTCGCAAATGATCTGTAGATGATTAATGCCAACGTTATCTGAAAAGATTTGTTCAGCAATAACATAATGATTGATCAAATATAGTAACCCATGCATACATTTTGTGAAGGATCTAAAATTAGATTAACTAACATCAGGTTCGTGTACGTGTAACCCACATGAAATTTAGTGCAGTTACAAAATAGGCCTTGGAAATCTGACGCAACCCAGAGGAAAACCATTGCCCATATATGGATTCCCAGATCAAAACACAATTTCTCTATCTGAAAAATGAATGGCCTTTTCCATAACCGTTTCTGTCACAGTCTGTAATTTAAGAAATTTTTATCTAGAATTTTATCTAGATTCTTTAAAAAAATCCTTGTTGATAAGGTACTGTTTTATTAGTGACCTGACTATTAACCCATGGGAGTCAGGCTTTGTTGTTTTGTATCCATGTTTCTACCGTTTCTACCTGGAACTAGCTAGCTAGGTAACTTAGCTAGCTAACATAGCCACCCATGTTACTAGCTAAAGCCCAGTGTTAGCTTGAAAAATGTTTAAAGCCTAATTCTCTTTGTTAGATTAACATACTGTTAAAAAAACCAAGCCAGTTAATAATAATGTATTGTGCAATGTTTGAATATTACATTGGCATATGTAATCTGTATCTTTATATTTTGTGTTAAACTGAGCAGCTGACTGACTGTTTTGGCCCGTTTCCTGTAGCTAGCTTCATTATGCTAAGTCCATTGAGTTTTCTGATAAAAAGAGCCTTCAGTTAACTCTGTGATCACTCATAATTAAGCATATGAGCTGAATACATTGTTTACAAGCTGAAATTTAATGACATTGTAATCTTACTGTAACTGATTTTATTTAAAGAGATGCCTGTGTACAATAAGGAAAAAACCCTGGCAGAATAACACTATGGCAGCATAACTAGGGGAGAAGAGGCAGGGGACCGGCCCAGACATGAGGGTGACCCTAAGGCAATCAACACCAGACCACAGCACGATCCACTGAACACAGAGGGTCCATGCCATGATATAGCGAGAGCAGTGACCACTTAGTCAACCAGAGACTCTATGATCCATGCCAACTCCAAGCCGTGTCCCTCAACTAAAGGATTTGCTATATAGGTAAGATTTGAGCCTACATTTAAATATAGAGAGAGAATTTTAGCTCCGCGAATTTCCAGGTAAATCATTCCACAGGAGAGGGGGTCGAGAGGAACAGGCCTACAGTACATCTTCCCACTCTCGGAACGATGAGGTGTCCTGCATTTTGGGAACAAAGTGTATGTGGAGGATTGTATGAGTGGAGGAGGTCCTTAAGATGGGGAGAGGAGAAATTTGTAATCAATGCGAAATGTAACAGGTAGCCAATGGTGAGATGGTAATACTGGGGTAATGTGCTCAAAGCATTTGGTCTAGTTAGAATGTGAGCAGCTGCATTTTGAACGAGCTGTAGGGGCTTTAATGAGGCATTCGCACATCCTGACAAGAGGGCATTACAATAATCCAATCTGGATGAACAAAGGCCTGGAATAACTTTTCGGCATGATGTACTGACAGCATTTCCCTAATTCTAGCTATATTCCTCAAATGAAAGAAAGCAATTTTAGAAGTGCTTTTTATATGCGTTTCAAAAGAGAGCTCAGGATTAAAAGTGACACCAAGGTTTTTCACCGCTCTCTGCACAGATAGTCTAATCAACTGTACGTCGCTCTGGATAAGAGCATCTGCCAAATGCCATTAATGTAATGTAATACACTCAAAGTTGCAGAGACACTATCAAGGGGTAATGAAATGTCAGACATTTTGGACCAACAACCAATATTTCTGTTTTACCAGAATTAAGGAGGAGAAAATGATTTTATGTGTTTGAGGCAGGCTTCTGTGTTCGATAGTTTCACAATGGTGTCAAGTTTGGCTGATATGTACAGCTGGATATAATATGCATAATTTTTCTTTTGTAATGCTTTTCCAGGCTTTTACTGCCGCCTCTTTCAGGTCTGGTGATTGACTTGCCCTGTCTAAAATCTTCCACTTTTTCTCCCTAATGAAGTCCTTTGTTGTGTTTTGGGTCATTGTCTTGAAACATGTTGAAGTTCCTCCCAATTGGTTTGGACGCATTTCTCAGAAAGTTGGCAGACAAAAGCAAGAGTAGACATTCAGAACTATTTATTGTTCAACCAATAAATCTAACAGGACACATCTGGGCAACAAGAAACACCTGTCAGTCACGTGTTCCAAAATAATTTCTCACCTAAAAATTTGGTGGTCTGACACAGAAGGTCGTATGTTTTAACTTGTTTAACAAATCTAGACAAAAAATAACAAAAAATGAAAGCTGAAATTATGATCTTTTTTGAAAATTGTCTTCAGTGCATAGCAAAAACAAAGGAATTGACCTTGCTGTTCCAATACCTTTCGGGGGGGGGGGGACTGTATATAAGCAGAAGTGCAGAGGACAGATTTTGTATGGTCTCTCTCATCTTTATGATTTTAGTGTCAAAGAAGTTAATAAAGTCATCACTACTATGAGTAAATGGTATTTGTAAGTTGTGCAATATATTTGCACAAGTGTACGGTAGGTGTAAAGTGTAAGGTATATGTCACATCTCTTTGTGAGTCTTTCTAACCAAACTACACTGAACATATGTCAGATGCATCTCTTGTTCTTGGAAACAGGAGTGCTACATACAGAAAAATATTAACCACACAGAGAAGTTATAAGTAGACCACCTGGCAGTATTTGAATGGCATCAATGGCTTGCAAAAATACATCCTAACGGGCCCCTATGGTGACTCGATCTTGACATTGCAAGACTATACAGATAAGTCTATTCTTACTGACACAATAGTTGGGACTGGGGTCTTATTCGGTAACGGGGTACAGGGGTGTTGAAGAGTATACCATGTTTAGCTGAACAGGTGAGTGTTGGGTGGGGGCAGCACTTGATTGTCAATATATATAATGTTTAAATGCTTATCATGGAAAGGTGCATGGCTGTGCTTAGAACATTACCAAAACTTTTCCATGCCTAGATATTTTGGATTGAATTGTTTTAGAAATTTCATGCGATAAAATTTGTCATCTTTGGTGTCTTTGCTTGCTCATCCTTTGTTCCTGTTTCAGCACAAAAAAGGAATGGATGCCAAAGCTGTCTACGAGACTGAAAATGGTGTTATAACCATAACTACGTCATTAGTAGTTTCCACTTTAGATTAGGGGTTGCAAAAATCTTTGTAAATGTCCACCTGATATTCGTAACACTCGCAATGCTCGTTCAAGCTAACTATGGCTTGTTGCTACCGATAGTGAACTGGTATTGTTTTATAACTAGATATATAGTCTTCGCTTGGATAATAAGTAAGAGTATACAGAGTTTCCGTGATAGCTTGTCTGGAGTGCAATTTGGGCAGCTACATGCGAACAATCAGAATAAGCCCCCACACCATTGCCTGTGGCAATTAGAACTAATTTTCAACCAGTGACCTTGAATTATTGCACAGCTGTACAGTGTTTTGGTACAGCCCATCAACTGCATATTTTGAAACCAGAATTTAAGGACTATAAACACAGGCAGAGGGTGAGTCAACATGTCAGTGAGCCTTTTTCAATGATAAGAAGGGGTTTATAATGGTCTTGTAACAATGTTTTAACACAAAAATCTTACCTATTGTACCTTTAACTATATAACACCAAATGATTTATTAATTTGCTAATTAATTTAATAATGTGCATGTAAGATGATCTACAAATCATATGTCAATGTTATATTTGCTATCTATATCATATTTCAAAACTGTAGTTTGGGATGGCATATCAGAGAACAGTAGGGTTTTTTTTTTTAATGAAATGTAAAGTATCTGCTTGATCGGAACAAATTAAGTAATTTAGATGGGAGAGTCAAAAGTTAGTCAGAATTAGGCAAGTGGGGAATTGACAGAGATGTACTATCTTGACTGAGACCATCCATTTCCGTGGAAGACAATGACACATCAGTAGAAACGGAAGTGACTGGAATGACAAGTAACAACTCATCAGGCTATTCAGTTGGCAAAATATCTATGGCAACAGAAAAACATGAGGACAAAGATCCATCTGCTCTCTGGGCCACAGCAAGCTGCTTCCAAATGGCATGAAAAGATCACAATCACCCTCACTCACTTTATTCTCAGAAACTACCTCAATGGACACCTTTTGCTCATTTAAATAAAACCACAATTCGCAGTTCTTAACTCCTCCAACAGTACGCCACGACCAGGCCAAACTCACTATTGCCAGGGCGGTGTTTGTGGTGCACCTCGGCATCATCCACCACTCCAACAGCCCATGGCATTCACCCCCCCACATCGCCCCAAAGCCTAATGGTGGGCGGTGCCTGGCAGAAGCTCACATTGTTCAGCTGACACTTACGCCCCAGTGAATGGAAGTATAGCACCTTTGATCGGGAGCTCCTCGGCCTCTACCTCACCATTCGACACTTCCGTACCCTGCTGGAGGCCCGCTAGTTCACAGCATTTGTGGACCACAAACCACTGACATTCGCCATGACTACGATGGCTGAACCGTGGTCTGCCAGCCAGCAGTGACAGCTCTCCTACATATCAGAGTTCACAACAGACATACAGCATGTCGCTGGCAAGACTAACCTCGTCGCCCACTGCCTCTCAAGGGCCGTCATGGGGGCCATCCACTTGGGACTTGACTATGCCCGTATGGCAGCTGATCAGGCCACCGACCCGGACATGCAAGCTTAGAGAAAGCCTGTCACAGGCTGCAATTAGCAGACATGGCTTTCAGCATCGCTGACACCACGCTCCGATGCACCATGTCCACTGTTCAGCCCCGGCCCTTCATTCCCACGGGATGGAGGTGGTACATCTTTGATGCTGTCCATAGTCTCTCCCACCCAGGCAAAAAGCCATCTCAAAGACTGGTGGTGGCCAAATTTGTTTGGCACGGGCTCAAATAAGATGTGACAGACTGGGCTGACACTTGCCTGGAGTGCCTGCGCTCTAAGGTGCACCGCCACACCAAAGCCAGCACCACTGGTGCAGAAATGAGTTTTTAACCCGTTCACGTGGACCTGGTGGGCTCCCTGCCCCCCTCCCACAGTTTGACTTACCTCCTCGCCATGGTGGACAGGATCACTCGATGGCCAGAAACCGCCCCACCGTCCTCGACAACATCCACCGATATAGCCCTGGGCCGCCCGGTTCAGTACCCCATCTGACCTTTCCTCAGACTAGGGCCCACAATTTACGTCTGAGCTCTGGATTGCAGTCACAGAGGGCCTCGGGTGAAGCTCCCCCACACCACCGCGTACCACCTGCAGGCCAACGGGCTGTGTGATCGCTTTCATTGCTGTATCAAGGCCACTCTTCGGGCCAACCTCGGGAACAGCAGCTGGGTCGACAGGCTCCTGTGGGTCATGCTGGGCCTCAGGACCACCCCTACGGAGGACCTCCAGTCCTTGTCTGCTGAACTGGTGCGAAGCTTTCTGGTCTGCAACCAGCCAACGGACCACGCACCTGGATAATGCCAGAGTCCCCACTTTGTAACACGGCCTCCCACTGTCTCACATCCCTACAAGTTTGCAGTTGGCAGAGTATGTTTTCATGCACCACGATGCCCACCGTGGACCCCTGCAACCTCCCTATGCTGGGCTGTTCTGTGTCCTGGAGACCAGGGACAAACAGTTTGTGGTGGACGTTGACTGGCCCACCTGGACTTGGACTGAGCGGCTGGACTGGCCCAGCCCCCGTGGCGGGGGCGCCCTCCTACCCTGCCCCCACCCGCCGACAAGGCCCCTAAAACCTCTCCCCCCGATACCCTCCCCGACACTGCTGCAGGGTCCCCAAAGCTCCTCCTGCGGGCGCCCTTTTCTGCTGAGCCGTCGCAGCCGTTGTTCCTGTTATGATGAATAGATTAGAGGATAGTCTGTGGTTTGGTTTATTGGTAACACAGGCAGTTATATAGTGTGCCTAATGCCTAATGCTAGACATGGTCCCTTTAAGAAAACAGAGCGTTCTGGGACTTGCCTCTTGCTTTGTTATGGTGTGTGCGGCGCCATGTTTGTTGGCTCTCTTGGTTTGCAGCTAAAGAATAAATTACACATGCATTCGTGTAGTCAAAGAGAGAAGTTCTCCATCTCTTCACTCCTACAACTCCTACAATATAATTTCACAGTAAAAGAAGTTAAATTCAATGTGTTCAATTCAAATCTTTTTGAATATTATTTTCTTCCATGTGAGAGCCTAAACCAGAATGGTTTTTAATTTACAGGAAAATGGTGGTTTAAATCAGTACATCAAGCAGCACTATTACAGTGTGCATAACTGCCCCACATTCACATCGAGGAAGCAATGAGGTAGAATCTATGTGACAGAACCAAACAGGAGAGTGACCTTAGATGCACTGGTGTGAATAGAAGACCTAGTCTGAAATCAGTTTCCAGGCAGCAGATTTGTCAGAGAAAAAAAGTCAGTATGTGCAATATTGGTCATTTTCAGTACACACTGCCATCTGTCAAGAGAGGGATGGAGGAAAAGATAAATTACCTCTTCCTATGTGATAATCACCAACTTTGAATCCACACATATTCACTTCATCTTTACAAAGCTGGTAAGCAGTGTAAATGAAGTGTGTATGAAGCCAGTAGGGAACTGTAACTGGCAGTGGATTTACTCAAGTGAATTGAGTAAATCTTTATTGCTTTTCTTTGCTACTTCTCTATGTGCTAGTAGCAGCATAAAGCACTGTTCCTCCCACTGGTCTCTCTTCACTGATTTACTTTTTGAGAAGTGTTTCATTTCCGTGATCCACGTGGTCTGAGAGTCACTTCACTGTAGTTTTCATTTCTCCCCTTCAAGATGGGAAATGCCAGGGGAGAGAAGAGAAACAGACCAGGATCAAGTTCAAGGCAGGGCATATCTGAGACAGACTCTTCCCGGAACTCATCTATCCACTCCACGGACTGTATTTACTCAAGGTACCAACTGCTTTTTAAGTTGAACATTGCAATGCACTTTTTGCAATCTACAGTAATTCTATGAATTAAAAAGGGACTACATGGGAGATGCAGGTTTCAGTCCTAACATTATTATTAACCTGTGACACCAGTAGATTTCAGTTTGCTCTAGCCTGCCTGCCTGGAAGGAAAAATTTCACAATTCTGTCGACTTAGTCCACTGCAGGAAGTATACCCCAGAGTCAGGGCAGGAGTACAATTAGATCTCTATACTACTGACCTGGGTCTTTAGCTTGATGAGCATGTCTTTTCAAGAGGCCCTGTCAAGAGGTCGCTAACACCTGGATTTGACAAATGTCACACCTGCTGAGCTAAAAGAGTGCAATGTATTAAAACTCAGTATGCAGGAAGTGTAAGGGTAAGAGCAGAGATTCAGAGGGGTTTCATTGTCCCTTTCTATCTAGAGGCAGTGCCATTTGTGGGGTGGATCCCAGAGACTTATGATACCTTGCCCCATGTAAGAATGATGTGCAATGAGCATCAACAGGTGATGGTGACTCAACTTGAGGAGGCATTATTGGTACGGATTGAAGTCCAGTTGGGCTGCCATCGGGGCTTTACATTAACACCTGCCAAATGCGGGTACAATTTAGCAGTGGCGTGTAACTCACTCACTGACAGGATGAGATTTCGGGAGCACTTTATATAAAAAATACAATTTAAAATGTTAATTTTCATCAGCAATACTATAATTAAGTCAATTTGCGGTGATACTATATGATACTACAACTCCCTTGAGCTCTGGGTTCTCACTGTGTGTACATGCCATTGGGCAATCCACTTCTCCTTCTCACTCTAGCTTCCATGGTGGGAGAATTCGAACTCGACCAAATATCAGCCGACGATGGCACCACATACAAAGAGCTTCATTTAGTGTTCATTTAGTGACGTCCAATGCCAGAGGAGAGTGTAGATTCCGATTTTACAATTCTGGTCTGAAAAAAAGAAGTGAAAATGATTGCAGCACCAAACAGACAAAAAAAACTGTAGTTATTACCACACCAATAATACTGGTCTTTTATAATTGCAATTAAAAAATAAAATAAATGTCAAAATAAAAAATTATGAATAAAAGTGCATCAGCAGAGCTTTGACGTTGACGCATAAGCACATTATATTCCCATAATTCTCAATACCATCAGATATAGCCAGTACTCCTCAACTGTAGGTGAGTAATAAAACCATTTTTTTATTGCAAAAGAGACTTTGACTTATGATACCTTGTCTCATATAAGAATGATGTCCAATCAGCATGAACAGGTGATGGTGACTCAACTTGAGGAGGATTTAGTGGTAGGGATGTAACATAAGCATGCATGCTCACAAACACATTCTCATTGTCGCTTTTATTTTTATCAGGCATCTCAACTCTTCTGAAAGTCTGGGAGCCTTTATTGTGATTTTATCACAGATAAGAGTTATTGCTTTTATAAAACGGTTACCAAATATAGTAATACATAATGTATATTATAGACCCAATCCGATAAACGGTATTTTTTTATTAAAAATGCCATTACAATAATAATTTACAAGAAAGGAGTTCCAGGCTGCTCACACATGGTTGCTATTCAATGTTAGTAAACACTTTTTTCTCACAAATTAGCTAACAAGTAATCTAGCGTTAATGAGCAAACAACAGTTTATGCCTTATTGATGTTTATTTCTACATTCCCACCATGCAAACACTAAAATACTATCCCACTGTCCACACATTGTACACATTGTGTAGGTAATTTTATTATTTGGAGAAGGCGCATTGCTCGGCACGGTGAGCCCTGCTCTACCTGCTCCGGTCGCCAAGTTTTGGTTGCCGGAGAGAACTCTTTCACTTCTGTCCGCCTATGGACACAAATCTCTCTCGCCTCAAGACCTGCACTAGATTTCTGAATCATGGGGAAGCGGACACAGTGCTTAATGAAGCTCTGTGTCCATGCTTGCTTGCAAATCCTGGTGAATGACATTCATTGGCTGCATGTCATGGTTTTTATTAGAGTTGAATGACTGATGCAATTGAACTAATCGGATCTTGAGATGTGTCCTAACCATTTTATCAATACAGTTACATTGCTCAATTACCTATTATAATTTTCAGACCAAGCACACAGTGGCCATATAAAGACCATATTAAAGTATTAATATGTGAGCAAAAGTTAAGAGTTATGTACTGTACTGTAGTTTGCCTGATTTTTATCACCAAAGGCCTGCCTTGTGGGTGACCATCTGTCAAGATTCACTGGGCCAGATTTCCTGCAGAGCCTGCTTTGGAGCTGTACCTAGACCAGCCAATCAGCATTCAAATATTCTGTATATAAATATAGATTAGCCAATAAGCACCCTAACTGTACTGATACAAGCCAATGAGGGCTTCCATATTCCTTTTGCATTTTATGTGTGTTAAGGGAGTCATATTCACACAACATATACAGGTACAGACAAACTCCCTTACATGTGTAGGCCTATGTTTCATCAAAACTCAATGGAAGATTCCATCTGTTTTTTTAATATTATCATTATTTGAAATGATATATTCTTTACATGGTGCAATATACAGTAGTTTGTAACATGGAGCTATTTTGACCATGGAGTTTTATGTTGTCATTTATGCATAATTTTTTAATAAAGCTATTCTGCTCTTAGGGTGTGAAGAGCCCCTGCTATGTAATTTGGCTCAGCAAAGAGAAATCAAGATGTCTTTTCCTCTCGACCAGGGCTCTTTATAGCTTGAGTGCCTTCAGAGGATCTCTAAGTGTTATCTAATATTTATATAAGACAATTTATTTAAAATGGCCATTCAGCAACCCATTAATAAAGCTGTATTTTTTACTGTCCAGTAATTGCTTTGGATTATGTGTCTAGGTATTGGGTTGGCTTAGCTGGGAGAGGTGGGGTAATCTGTTTGGCAATCTGAAAAGCCACAGATAAAAAAAAATAAGAAGCATAAAAATGTATGGGCTGGTGCCCATTTTGTTTGTCTCCTCCAGAATAACAGATGCAAAAATGCATCCACTTAGACACAGACATTACATTATTGGCATTTGGCAGACGCTCTTATCCAGAGTGACATACAGTTGATTAGACTAAGCAGGAAACAACCCTCCCCTGGAGCAACGCACGCACGCACGCACGCACGCACGCACGCACGCACGCACTTTCTACTTTCAAACATTTATAATCAGATCCAGTGAGACCAAGTTCCCCACTGTGATTTTCCTATTGATATTTTGCCTTTGTATTCACCAGCATATGTGGTAGATACTCCATCTGCATTCAAATACTTCACTTTATCTTTCATGATTGATAATATTGAAGTGTTCATGTCAGGATAAACAGCTGTCCACATAAAAGTTCCATTATGAACAGTACAGTTTATTTTCTAAAGATGAAGCAACAACCCTTTTTAGGGAAACAAGCCTCATTCTACCTAACACTGTCACAAGTTTGTCGCACCCACAAAAGAGAGTGACTCTCTCCCTGCACAGCACATAAAAGTCCCCTCTGCCCAGCCCCCACACACAGCTGCCAATCACAAGGGTGACCACTCCACAAGGCAGCCAGCAAATTAGCGGATCCCCTAACCATGCTTAAACACAATGCAGCAATATACAGGAGCACATTGAACTTATTAATTACACAATCATTACAATATAAACAAGGTTCATCATTGTCGATTTCCCCTAAAAAATTCCTAGTTTTCGCTCAGATTTTTCATTTTCTTATAGATGTTTCTCCGCCTTTTAAATGTTTTTGGAATTAAACATTAATTTGGTTCTCTAGACCATTGTCGTTATTGGTAAATAGGGGTATGCAGCTTTAAGAGTGTGAATCTGGTGTTGGTCCGTGTGTATGTGAGGCCGCTGGGAATGGTCAGAGAGTGAGTGGAGCTTTGCATCCGTTGTGTGTGTGTGTCGAAATAAAGATGGTCGTGGAGAAAAGACGGTAGTTCATGTAATTTTCTTTGGTGCAGTAAGCAAATGCCTTAGGACTCGTTTTTGCAGCAGAAACCAACTAAGTCAGTGTTACTCCAGGGTTTTAGCAGCTTTGGCAAGGGAATAGTGGTTTGGTTCCCAACTATGGTTTGATGACAGAAGCAGGAAAAAGTATAAAAGAATGCCAATTTTAGCCTGATTCATATTGTCTGTGAAGTTCTAAAATGCATAGAAGTTGAGGTCTCACCATGCTTGTTTTGTCACCGCACATAAAATAAGGAACCGTTAAGGAACTGCTAAAAGGTTAAAAGGATGACAATGTTTCAAATTCACCAGTTTTTTAAATAAAAAATAAAACCTGAAAAATTCCAGGATTTTAAAATAAAAAATAAACAAAAACCATTTCCTGGCTGATTGCAGTGACCATTTTAATCTAGCAAACTGCTGATCATGGGCAATATGCTTGGTAAATCAAACTTTTGCAGAATCTGATAGGTTAGCTAATATCAGTATCTATCTAGCTGGCTATGACATTGGAGCAGCTCATTTAAAGTCAGAGCAGGCAGTCTTTTAAATTTAAAATATTGTATGAACTTCACTTAATGTACTTTTAAATACATTTACATTTGGCCTCAGCCTCAGCAAGACAAATTAAATTTTTTGCTTTGTGAGTTATTTTTCATTAACTATCTTTGAGATTCTGTAATCAGTCATGTACAATTTGACTGGGCTCTAAATGGTTTAACTGTAAATACTGTGTCTTTTTCATCTGTGTGCATTAATTCATCTCATAAGTAGATATGAATGAATAAGTTGCCTTGTATCATGCTTTGCAATAGAGGAAAATTAACACTTTAATAAAACTGGCATACATTAAAAACTAAAAAAGAAGGAGCCATTGATCCCCTGGCTCTCCAGGGAGAATGCTGTACTGACTTATTAAGAATGTATTTATCCAATGTATGCCATGTTTTTAAGTGTGTCATTGGTCTGGCTTTAGGGATTTAGGGATGCCAATTTTAGCTCACTTTATTGTTCCGGCCTTAATAAATAATATTCTTCTCATTAACATTGTTTAAAATAGTTTGTCTTTTTGTTTTTTTTAATGACAAATATTGAGAATACATTCCAGTGCTGAAAGTGTATGACTCCAGGTTTATGTCTTGAAGTTGACTGATTCTTTTGGTGGTAAAAAGTACAGTACATCTGGAAAGTATTCACAGCGCTTCACTTTTCCCACATTTTGTTATGTTACAGCCTTATTCCAATATGGAATAAATTCATTTTTTTCCTCAAAATTCTACACACAACACCCCATAATGACAACATGAAAGAAGTTTCTTTGAAATTTTTGCAAATCTGCCTGAATTCTACAACTCCGTTATTTGGAAGGATAATGCTGAAGATTGATTTATATTTACGTATAACCTCCTACACAGCGGCGGCCGGTCAATAGGGGCGCTTAGGCTGCCACCCCACCCCCGATCTATCAGTGCAGAAAAATATATGTGGGTGATTCTTTATTAATTGTTGCAAACCAGCTGAGAAAATTTAATAAAATCTCTAGTCTTAAAAATTAATTGTCTTTCATTTGCCAACATTTTACTACTAATCTGCTTTTTAAAACACATTAAATATCATGTCTGTGGTGTTACCTTCACATCTCTATTGTGAAGTAAAGTAAAAGAAATGCATATAGTGATCGGATGTTCAAAGTCATTTATTTCCTGTATGTAGGGTGGTAACATCTGAGACAACACATCAGTCATGTTACAAAGTGGTGTGAGATGTAACACAGGCAGTTATGTATTGTTACTGTGAAAAGCAGTTACACCACAGACAGTAACACCAAAGACAACCGCACACAAATCAAAGCTAACATGCAGCCATTTTAGCTAACTAGCAAGAAGACAATCTCTTACATCCAAAAGCGTTACTCCATGTTATAAACAAGTAACACCATTGACAAAAAGAAATTGGGACATATCAAATTCACAGAGTTTTTGTTAAATTCAACAAAATGCCTGGTAGGTGAAACCTGTCAGAATTCCCGCTTCTCACTTCAAACAGAAAGTAGTTTTGAAGTTCCTCCTGCTTATTTTTAAAGATATATTATCAGTTGGGTAATATCAAATACATTAAATCTTCCGACAATTATATGTTATATATTTTTTATTTTATATTTTTCAAACTAATCTAGATAATGAGTAAACAGTATTTTCTGTGTTTATCTTTTATTTAGACCAGAAAATACTATTTTAAAATGTAGGTTTATGTGGTTAAATTCTCATCATATTGCAAAAGTAAGCCTTTTTTTAAGACACACTGTTTTTCATGATTTTTCTACTTCCTAATCTTAAAAGAGGTTAATAAAAACAAATCCATCAATTTTCTGACAGTATGTTTTTTTCATTTTTTTATGTAATCTGAAATTGCTCAAATCAAATCAAATTTGTGTTACAAAGGTGATGAAAATATTTGTAACATCTTTTCTGTCCACTAAACCACAGATTTACCAGACACAAAATCATGTACATACATAAATACATAATATTTGATGTCCTCTTCCTTTTTTCTCTCATTTCTGTCAGTCTTGGCTGGGCACTCTTGCTTCCAGCTGTGGGGCGCACTTGGACTGTGCCTACATGGGGGTTCAATGAGGTTCAGTACGAATTTAATCACCACCTGGTATCAAATCAGAATCGAGTATTCACCAAGACCATGGTATAAGTTTGTACAATCCTTAAATGTTTGGATTGTACGAATCCCGGCCAAGCTTAATCACTGATCTAACTTAATATGCTGTCTGCAGTTTTGCCAAGGACTGACAAAAAGCCAGCAGTGCGATACATGTTAAATGGGGTTTTATTTATTAACCACGACTTTGTCATGTCAATAAAGCTATTTGCATTCAAAAATTGTGAAAGATAGAGATAGCTAATAGTCGTAAACTCTCTAATCTTTTGGTAGACTGCTAACATCACTAGGTACTATGTGACATGCTGAAAAGGTTGTTTATAAACATATAACTCCTGCTCAAATAGAGCTATAATCTTCTGCTTTAGTGGATAGCTATCATCAGCACAAACAGAGAAGCTGGCTATGTTGGCTAAATTGTGTGATATAGTTGTGTAATGTGTAGCCCAAGATGATTTCACAGTTGAAAAACTTTTCTGTGGAAATTGT